>NW_022196915.1:52747103-52888793 GCF_008632895.1 Mastomys coucha
TAAGGTGTGATAGTGTTGACGGTTAATTTGACAGAATCTACAGTGACCGAGAGGTGGGTCTCTGGGAATGCCTGTTGGGGAAGTATCATGATTTTGTTCATTGAATTGGGAATACCTGTCCACTGTGGGTTCGTGTTATGCCCCGCCTGGGATGCAGGGCTTTATAAGTGAAGAAAGGGATCCATCATTCTCTGTTTCTAACCGTGGGTATAATGTGAACAGCTGCTTTTTAAGCTCCAGCTTCATTGCCGTGATGAACGTCAGCTATGAGCCAGAACACACCCTTTCTCCCTTAAGTCGCCGTTGCCAGGGTACTCTTAACACAGGAGCAGGGAAAGAAATCAACGCACAAGGACCATGTCTATTATTTGTTTTGTTAAAACCTTAGCCTCTAACAGTGATGGCATCTATCACTATCAGGCAAATGAAAATGCAAAGGAGAAGAAAGGAAGAGGAGGAGGGAGAGAAAGAGGAAGCGGCAAGCGCAGGGCAGGACAATGGCAGTAGTAAAGTGCGCTTCAGACGTGGGGTAGTTCTGCAGTTCCACCTACATTTCAGTTTCTCCCCATCCCAATGTAGATACCACTAAACAAAGCTCCAAGGGTTTCAAATGTAATATTTTTCTAAATGTCCGTGAAAGTTTCTGTGTTCTCATTTGGTCCTTGAGTGAACTTCAGAGAACAGCTTGGGGTTCCCCTATCTTCCCAGATATACCTTCCCTGATTCAAATCCTGATTGGGAAACCAATAGCTTGGCAACATTGTAGTCTGGTTTGGTCTAGTAGTCACCTGCTTAATGGGCTAAGCACATGCCACCAAAAGGATGATTAAGCTTATGTCAGAACTAAGGAGCATATCCTTGCACCCCAGGAGTAGACCACCCAGGCAGAGAGAGACGGAACGCATACCTGAAACTTCTGCTCAATAGGCTTCATGACTCCTGCGCTGTCATAACTGTAGACTCTAAAACTGGGAGGCAAGAACGCTCTGCAAAAGCCAAGAGAAAATGCGCTTCATAGAAAATTGCTTCTCACAGGTTTAACTTGTAAAAGTTTATTATCAGACATTATTATCTATCTCTAGGTAAGTTTAAAGAAAAAGATTTTTCAGTGTTTGGAGCTTTTACCTCTGCTAAGTTTCCCACAAATGGTCAAAGCTATTGTTTACAAGCCACTCAAATGATAGTGTCGTCCTCTTGGCAACCAAATAGACGAAGGTGCCTGCTATGCCCAGACCCTGGACAGAAAGAAGCCTTCCGTTCCAGGCCATGTATGACACAAATCCGTAACAACCTAAACTATCCTACAGGCAGTTGAGAACTGAATCCCCAGCAGCCCCTGTATTGCTAAAACACTGGAATGAAGGACGAGTATAAATGCTGAGCCCCATGGAAAGACCCGGAAGGATCAGGCAGAAGCAGCCACCACGTCATTCCCAGTGCCTCCATATCCCAAAGACATGTGGGAGAGGATTATGGGAAACAAACCATTTCCAAAGAGAGGACTCCGTGTCTCAGAGAGAGGTAGGAAAGGGTCACAGGAGGTAACACTCACAGAGCAGAGTTCAGAACAGTGGGTACACACACAGGAAGGTAGAGCCAAAGCCTGCGTCTTATGAAGAGAATTAAGGACAGTTAAATAAAAATGTAGCATAAAGGGAAAAAATGTTGGGGAAAAAAGGGGGGTTGTCTCGGAGACTTCATAGCCTTTTAAACACAAAAATGGAGAAAGTGAAGCACAAATCAAGGAGTGGCAGTGTGAGCCTATGACCCCAGCACTAAGGGGAGGAGTTAATGAGTACTAGAGCAGCCTTGGCTACACAGGATGATTCTGTTTCAGAAGAGAAAACAAGTGGATAAGATGAGCAGCCTGTGGTGAGATGGCTCAGCGGGTAAGAGCACTGACTGCACTTCTGAAGGTCCTGAGTTCAGATCCCAGCAACCACATGGTGGCTCACAACCACCCGTAATGAGATCGGATGCCCTCTTCTGGTGCTTCTGAAGACAGCTGCAGTAAATTACGCTGGAACGAATGGGACCAGAGCAAAGGGCCGGCAGATGTCCTGAGATCAACAGCAGCCACACATATGATAGCTCACGGCCATCTGTACAACTACAGTGTACTCATACACATAAAAAAATAAAACTTTAAAAAAAAAAAAAGATGAGCAGCCTGTAACTGGAAAACTCCCAGACATAAAATCATAGCGACGGGTGAGGGCAAGGTGGTTAAAGATGCCACAGTAACCTACTTTTGCATTAGGTTCAGGGTGTATGTTTTCCCTTCGATTTTGAGATTGTAGGTCACCTGGAAGGAGAACATATTTTTTAAAAAAGGAAATGGGGGTGAGGGAGTTGAAAAGGAAAACTCTTTTATATGAATGCCACATCCCCCAAATCATATTAATACACCAAAAAGAGACAATTTATAGTTTGATGTTCACTTGTTTTAATGAAATGTGGTGTAATTTATTATCCATTAATTATCCCAAGCAGATAGACCATCTAAATAATGGGTTACATTTTAATCTGGTAACTGTATTAGCTTGTTAAAGACTCAGTATAAAACTCAAGCTTCTTATCTGGGCAGAGTGCAGCAAGATTGCTTCATAGATTCCACATACTAGAGAGCAGGACGCTGAGAGCTCAGTGTGGGGTATTTGTGGGTTTTGTGAAGTTTGCTCATGGTATGACTCCGGAGCTCCCCAACTACCATACCAATACCAGTGTGATGATTTAGAGATGTCCCTAGAGCTACCAGTTCTCAAATCTGCCTGTCTGCAGAGACTTGGCACCATTCAATCCACAAATGTGTAATTAATAGCAGAGCTTGGTACATTTTATCCCCCTGTCTTCAGTGAAAAGCTTACACATTTGTGAGGTTTACTTGCAATGAGATTGTTTATTATCAGTGAAAGTTAAAGCCCTTTTTGGAAATTCTGCTTTATACTTTTTCCTTTGCCAAACTAAAAACAGTGCGCTTTTTTTTTTTTAATTTTGTTCATGCTTATACAATTTTTATTGCTGGGTTTTTCATCTGACATATTATAGATTTTATTTTGTTTGTCTCAACTGTAAATAATGATTTTTTTCCTTTCTCTTCAATTCTTATGACTATTCACCTTTCCTCTTGTTTTCTTTCCTTCTTGCATGAGTCAGTAAGTTCTTTCAGGGCAATGGTCAATAGAAAATAACAGTGGACAGTTTTACTTCATTCTAGATCTCTTATGAGATACTTCTCAATAGTTCAACTTTATGCTATTTGTAAAGGGCATTTTGACTTCTCTGTAAGGCGCTTTGGTTATAGTTTTTAATTGTCATGTACTTTAGCCATACTAGATTTAAAAATCGGTAAAGTGGCATGCCATCAACTAAAAAAAACAAACATTGATAGTATTTGAAGGCGGAGTCATGCCCCCTCAGTAGAGCATAGCCCTCTGACATCACTCAATTGGTTAGGATGCTAAACCTCATGCTTACCTTTCATGGTCACACTGGTTATGAATATTTATTTAAACAGTGGTTTGTTTTGCATAAATGTTGACTTGCATAAGTGTTATCCTTCCATAAACACATGGTCTATCTGCTTAAAGCATGGCCTCAGACACAGTCAGCATTGCTGCAACCCCTGGGTCCGTCATTGCTACTTGTACATCTATCTCCCACACTGCCCCCGTCTGGTGTGATAGCTCACTTTCTGAATACAGCAGAGTTTATTCATTCAGCCTATTACTAGGAATTAGTTTTCGTTTGTTTTACAGTTATAAGCAAAGTGGTGCTAGATATGTATGCTACATCTGAAGGGATCTTTATTGACAACTGAGTGTGTTTGCAAGTTTACTCATACTATAAACATAACCTTGGGATTAGTTCAGTGGCTGAGAACTTGCCTAGTATGCATGAGGCAGTGGGCTCAATCACAAGTACTCAAGAAAAAAAACCCCAAACAATAAACGAAAAATAGTTTTCAAACACTCGCAACTTGGATGTGCACATTTACATAATTGTGATCAGAATACAATATTAGGTTCTTCTTTTTTAAAAAGATTTAAGGGGCTAGAGAAATGGTTCAGTGGTTAAGAGCACTGGCTGTTCTTCCAAAGGTCCTGAGTTCAATTCCTAGCACCCACGTGGTGGTTCATACCCATCTATAAAGGGATGTGATGTCCTCTTCTGGCATGCAGGTGTACATGCAGCAAAGCACTCATGCATAAAATAATTAAACTAAAAATAAAAACAAATATTTAAAATTTTTAAAAATTTCTGTGTATCTGTCAAGTTGTAAATACATATGTATGCAATACCATAGGAGGCCAGAAGAGAGCGCCAGATCCTCTGGAGCTGGACTTGGGGATGGTCAAACCCCCTAAGGGAGTTGGGGGCCACCACAGCAACCCTCAAACATAGCCTTTTCTCCAGAGCCCAGAGCACATTATTTTAACAATGTTCTCCACTATCAACTTGGATTTTTTGTCATTTATTTCTTTGTTTGCTTGCTTGCTTGCTTATTTATTTAGAAAAGTTCTCACGCTGTGGTCCTTGCTGGCCTGGTTCTTACTAACGGACACCAGGCTGGCTTCAAACTTACAGTGACCTTCCTTGCCTCAGCCTCAGGTGCTGGGACTGCAGACATGAGTCACCATGCTGGGCTTAGTCTGGAATCATTAATATGTTTCCATTTCTGAAAGATATTTCATTTCAATAAATAGCCAAATTTATCAAGACCTAGGAAGCAAAGCATTTGTTTTATCCCTCTTCCGGTCCTCTGAGGAAGCCTACTTGCTAACTTATTGTCTCATGGTTTACATTTTTAGGTGACTTAGGTGACTAACGCATCTGTGAGTGTGTGCACGCAGAGGCTAGGAGGTGGCACTCGGACACCTAGCTTGGGCGCTGGGCTCTGGGCTGTGGTTCTCAAGACTGGGCAAACACTCTTAACCACCATGCCATCTCTCCAGCCCTCATGTTATTCTGACTGTCTTTAAGACACCTTCTTCCCCTGGTATTTAGATGTGTCAAAGAGTTAAGGTTTTTTTTTTTTGTTTTTTTTTTTTTTTTTTCTTTTTTTTTTTTTTTTTTTTTTTCTCCTCTGCTTCATTTTGTAAACCTGATCCAAGGACTCCATTTTAAAAACCATTTCTCAATGAATACAAGCGTGCACCTTACCCCTCCCAGGGTTCCAGTTACCCTAGCTGAGTTTTGGTCTCCCTTTCCATCAGCCACTTGTGTATCACGCTGTATTCCTCTACTTTCACGCTCACATTTGTTCACGCTTGCATTTGGTGTATTCTTCTGTGAGTTTCAAGTATCACTTTCAAGTATCTTCCTCTTAGCCTCTCTATTCTCTACTAAATACACTAATTGTAAATGTGTCTTGTGTCCCTGAGTCAGTGACTACAACAGCCTCTTTGTTTTAAGGGAACCAGCAGGTACCTTACAGGTAATTAATAGTAATGCAGCCATTAACAAGAGAGACAATTTGAGTTCTGAATTTTACAGTTAAGACAACTGCTTTTTAATTTTGAACTCTACATGTTACAAGTCAATACTGGCGAGTCCCTGCAAGTAGAATCTTTGTTTTCCAATTAAAAAGAAAACAACCACTTTCTAAAAACACTTCTGATGACTCTGGATTTCTCAGCCCCATGTCCTTCGGTGTTTCTGAATACTTACAAGTTGATGGCCCCTTTAACTTAATGACTAAAGTTTCATAAACACACACACATTTCTTTTCAAAAAGTTTTATAAAAATGTACAAGCTTCATCCTTCAAAGCTACAGACGGAGAAATGCCAAGGACACAGGAGCATTTAATGACCGGACCATTTGTGGCCCAGTCACAAAGGTCTGCTACTTCAAGAAACACAAATGATTCTAGATCTTACTTAAAACAAAACAAAACAATCAAACACACAAAAAGCAAAGGAAAATAATCTTAAGGAGAAGCAAAAACACTTTAAAAAGAATAATCTTAATGAGGAACATATTTACAAAGTAGAAAAAAATAGTTCTATCAAATGACAACCGTCACCTCTCCTCCAAACAGGCGGATGTTGGGAAGAGAGCCTTTGGTGGATCCTGTCAACTTGTAAGTATTCAAAAGTACTGAAGGACGTGGGGCTGAGAAATCCAGAGTCATCAGAAGTGTTTTTTTTTTTTTCCCTAAGCATTGTTAGTGTTGGCAAAAGCAGGGCGTACATAGAAAATCTAGTGAGTGAGCATGGATGAGAAATACCACGGGAACTTCTCAACAAGAAAAATACTTGGGTGACTTCTAAGTTGTAAGCAAATTGGCAGTTAATTACCTGTGTTTCGTAGCCATCGCTTGTGACGGACCGGATTTTCTCTGGCACCGTGACTTGCACGTGTAATTTCTCACGAGCTGCAAGGTGCAAAAGGCATTTCTCAGAGCCACACCCCTCGCACCCTGAGAACCTCCATCCTTATCCCATGAAGCATCATCAACCTGGAACAGGATCTAAAACTGGAGGGTTGTAGGAGCCAAGCCTGGAACCACCCATCCCCCAGTATCTCATTTCTTAGGGCCCTGGGGCCTGTGGGAAAGCCCCACACATCCGTTTCGAGTTTCAGCTGTGGTGAGTTGGTGGCTTGAGCTTGTGCAGGGGCGATCCTGGGACGTGTCAAGTGCGATTCTGGGATGCCCAAGGCAACACAGAGGCAAAGGGGAACTGGGATGGCTCCCAAAGGCCCCAAGACGGGTCGTTACTCACTGCCTCCTGTTTGGGGCTCGCTAAGGCTGCCAAGTCCACTCAGCCCACTCAGCAGAAGCAAGATGAGCCACATGGCCTGGCCTCCTGGACCCCAGCCCCGGGAATGGCAGTTGGCCCTCTACGGGACAGTTGAGGGCGCGAGGTGAGGGCTGTGGGCAGCGCAGCTGTGTGCTGGAAGGCTTTTGTGCTACTCCACGAAAGCTGGCGGGGGTTTGAAGGACTTGCTGGCTTTGAATTCTGAGACCAAAGAAGGGAAAAGGGAGGTTAGGAGGTTGAGAGAGGCAAAACTCACTCCGGAGAGACAGAATCTATGGAACAGCCGAGCAGCAGCAGAAAGGTTCACATATACGTAGGTGAACTTTTAATCCGTTTTTTGTTTGTTTGTTTTTTGTTTTCGTTTTGTTTTGTTTTTTGACTCTCTTAACAACGAAAATGTTAGAGTATCTAACAGTGCTTTGTATCTATTTGGATAGTGTCAATCATAGGTGGACTGTCTAACTAACGTTTAAGGAGACAAACCAGTGTAACTACAACCCAGATCAATGGCTAAGACAGAACTATCAGACCTCCGGCTTTTTCCCTGGCAATTCTCACAATCACAAGACTAATTTTGTCTGCCTTGAACTTTTCCCAGAGAGGGTGAAACACTGTATTCCTTCACATTTAGATCTGAGTTTTGAAGTGTAAAAACGTAAAATATAAGCAAGCATCCCCTCTCCCGTGTCAACCTTTTAAAGGCCTTCCACATAGATGATCTTTTAAAAATAGTCTTGATAACATGATTTTTCTCTTAACTCGTGGTCAGTTGTTATTGAATTAAAAATGTATGAAGGGGATCCAGTCAGATTCCATTCTCATATGTTAATATTTTCCCTATTTTGTTGACTTTATTCTTGTTTTTATTGAATGTGGTTTGTCCTTTTTCTAGCTGCTAAAATTGCAAGTTTATGTATTTTTCAAAAACATCTTTTCCTCTTGTTCATTTAAATGTACCAATTTCCACACATTCCCTGCTTTAGCTTCACTAAGTATTACATATTGTACATTGTATATTTTATTTAGCAATGTTTTATCACATTAATATTAGGCCCTAAGAGTTTCTAATTTTCGTCATGATTTCTTCTTTGTCTCGTGTATTTGGTTTGCACACAGCTGATCATGATGTATAAACTTTTAAGTGTGGATGTTTTATTAATTTTTTGCTAGTATTTTATTGAGTTTTATTAGGGTTATTGGTATTTCATTTTTGTTATGTCTTTGTTGGCGCCTGGTATCAGAGTCGTTAATGCTGATCTCATTGGATGAGTCTGGAGAATCCCCTGATGTCATTTATGTTTGAAAGTTTAATGACTGATATTAGTATTTTCAGAAGTCAGGGCGGGTGTCAGCGGCAAAGCTACTTGGTCCTGGCCTTTCTCACTGGGCAGCTTCTTACTGTTGAAACCATCGCTTGTTGTTAGCCTGCTCTGGGTTTCTGCTTCTTCAGAGTTCACTCTGGGTTGCTGCTGTCGCTAGTTTATTCACGCCCCCTAGGCCTACCGCCTTATTGGCCTATAATTGTTCTTATAGCTCTCTTATCTTTCTGGAGTACCAGTTATTACTCAATGTCTTTTTGGGTCCCTGAGTTATCAATTGAGTGCCCTCCCTCATCTTATTCTAACTAAGAGCTTGTCAATTTTGTTTCTCTTTGGTCATTGTGCTTTTTAAGTCTTAAGCTTCTTTTAAAGGATTAAACCTTAATCTTTGAACCTGGTTGTAATTATATCCTTTGGCCAGTATATCCTCACATCTACAGACCCCTACATACAGCTGTCTTATGAAACTTATGGGACTCTGTCTCTTCACACACTTGGGTTTCAGTGTGTGTTCTTTTTTCTTAATATGCTGCTGATAATATTGGTATGGGCAATATGCAGATTAGCTTATCCAGTTCTCCGGGCCTTAAACCATGGGTTCATCATACTTAAAGAAAAACAGCAGTATCGAAAAACAAAACAAAAAGAAAAAAGGAAAAAGAAAAACAGCACTAGCTTCTCTTCTGTCAGGCTAACAGACCTGCCTTGAAGAGGGTGCTGTCTCTTGGAAATCAAATGGTATGAGTCACCTCAGCTCACCAAAGGCAGTGCCATTCCCAGAGAGAGGGAGGGAGGGAGGGAGGGAGCGCTACACTGACTATTTATATCCCTCAGTAGGAACAAAATACTATCATTTTAGGGGCTGGAGAGATGGCTCAGCTCAATATTTGAAGAGCACTTGCTCTTCACCTCTTCCAGAGGTCCTGAGTTCAGTTCTCAGCACAACTACATGGTGGCTCAGGACCATCTATAATGGGCTCTGATGCCCTCTTCTGGCATGCTGGTGTACATGCAGATAGAGCACTCATATACATAAACTAAATACATCTTTTAAAAAAAAGACTATTGTTCTATAGTAAAATAACTTTGGAAAGACTGCAAGCAAATCTACTTAAAAATGGCTCCTGAACCACTCTCTGCCCCAGTTAACCCCCAGGCTGCCAAAGCTAGTTTAACTGTGGCCCAGCTTTCCCCAGAGCTGATCATCTGGGCATGATCATCTGAGCATCTTACATAACCTGGAGACCTTTGCCCATCCAGCATCACTCATGACCTTCAACCTTGCAAGCCTGGTTGTGTGTTTGTTTTGCTTTTGCAATGCTATGAGCCTGATTCATTGGGCTCTGTAATATCTGAGTCATTCTGCTGGTTTAGGGGAACCTTCTCAGAGTCTCCCTTACAGATGAGCTTGCATATATCTAGTTAGGAAAATGCTGTTTCCGGTCTCATATAAATATTATGCCAGGTCGCATGTTTGTCTGGCAAATAAGCCTTTCAATCTTATGGTCCAGAAGGATGAAGGTGATCCTGGTGTCGCTAAATCAAAAGCTCTCCAAGATCTTGTCTAAACAAGGGTCCCCACAACCACCTGCCTATAGTTGTCCCTCCATGTGGCTCCCAATCTAGATATATACATATACATCAAACACTATACTATATACATATATATATATATACATATATATATGTAGCTATATAAATATACATATCACACATTGACCACTACTACCACCTGACTGTTAGGTATTATTGATGTTCTCTTTAAAGCTGTGGGAACTTAGATATAGGGCACTTCCTCAATGTCACAGCAAGGAAGGAGAAGATCAGATGTCTATACTGGGTGGTCTCCAGGTTTAGGAGATTCTCAATACAAAGAGCTCGGTCATTGAAACAAAAGCTGAGGTCACCACTGGGTCAAGTTCCTCTGGACAGGTTATAAGAATGAGGGACTCCACCTGAAATGAGGGTATATATGCACGTGAATGTATGTGAATGTACCCAGCTCGGGCAGCAAGGAGAGAGGACACACCATTCAGACTGAGGCTTGGTTGAGGAGGCAGTGGGGAGACTCCATATGAGAGCATACACAGTGTGAGTGGAGGATCAGGAGAGCCCGTCTGGTGTGAGTGCAAGATTCGAGGATAGAAAAATTGGAGAGCAGTTATTAATAGGAGTCAGGAGGTGGTGAGCCAGGCTGAGTGGGTCTCAGAGCATGGTTTTAGCCTGTGTGAATCTTTGAAGACCCAACAGGTGGCGTAGGCAGTTGGGAGGGTGCTTCTATGAGATTCTGGTTTCCAAAGCAGGACAGAGGGCAGATAACTGCAGAACACAAGATCAGTGAGACCTGTGGTCTCCCTAGATGTGACAAGGGAAAAGATGGGGTGTAAAGGGGGTTAGAGAAGGAACAAAGCTAAATCAACTCGAGCCTAGTGGAGTGACAGATGACATTTACATCCTCTGACTCCAGAGCAAGATCAAATCCAGTCTGCATCAGTAGCTGAGTACACACTTATTAGAAACATTATGGACCCACCACCTTCAACATCCTTCCGGAAGGCTTCCTGGACAGAGCTAGTCTAGGTCACCTGGAGCCCCATGTGAGGCTTCTGTCCTTCAGAAAGCAGTGACGTCTTCAAGCAGTTGCCTGGCTTCTCAATAACACAGGCAATTGGAGCACCGAGGTCTTAGTTTTATTGAATGAAGGTCCCTACTCTCCGATCAGCTGCTTCAAAAAGAGCAGGCTTGGGTTTGGCTGCAAAGGTACAAACTGGGCTACCCCACACCTTCCTATTGGGGTGTGAGCTCTTCTCTGATGATACAGTCATCCTCAAAAGAATTAGACACACACTCTCTTCTGGATCTAAAATTACATCACATCTGATCATTTTCATTTCAAAGAAAATCACTGGCTGGCAAAAGAACAATGCTGCTGGCTGTGGATAAGGTCGCATTCCAGAAACTAAAATGTGTCCCCAGCAGAGGACATGCCATGGGCTAAATCTTGGAGGTCACTGATGGGTTCTGGACTTCAGTCTGCAGCCACTTGATGAGAATCTGGTTCACCTCAGTGGGTCTGGAAGGGAAAGAAAGGGCAGGTCAACCCGTCTGACCCACTGTTCTCGCCAAGGCAGTATGACTGAGAAGTCCTGGCAGACCTGAGCTGGGCAGAAGTAAGCCTGTAGCACTCACAGGTCAGGTGACCAGGGAAGTATACCCTCCTCACTGGGACCCCAGTCTCCTTACTTCTCTATCTGTGTCCAGTGACCACAGTCTTCAATGTGTCCCCTTTTCAGGAATGGGATCTGAAAGAAAAGCCCATGCAGGAAGATCAGTAGCAGAACACTAATAGGGCTTGACTGGGGTCAGTGGGTACAGCAGAGGCCATCTGGGAGGGCACCCTGGCCTCCATGATTCCCACAGTCCATTTTTCGAAGAGCCTCATGGGGATGTCGTCCTCTGGGTACCAGTGTTCTCTTCTAGGGACACTCTGATGCCCACTGTGCAGGGTCATGCCCTTACCCACTTTTCCATGTTCTTGGACATTTCAGGACGGAGTACAAAATCCTTCTCAGCTGTGACCATCAGGGCTGGGACCAGGATCTGAGGGGAAACAGGTAGTAAGGGAATCTGGCATTCAGCTACCCTGATGCCATCTGTGCCCAGGGAAGGATGCCTTGGGTACCTGCCACCAACAGCCCTCACCCCCATCCCATGAGAAGACATTTGCCCTGTCCTGTCCTCTGCCTCCACCAAGCTCTTCAGGGATGGTTCATCAGAATTTGGATCTAGCAATGCAGTTCCGTGTGTGTGTGTGTGTGTGTGTGTGTGTGTGTGTGTGTGTGTGTGTGTGTGTGTGTGAAGGGTGGGAAGAGCTGAGCTTGTCTGAATCTCTGTTAACTCATAAAACTGATTCAACGGCACGAGGAAGGAAGACAGATATCCTTGATGAAAGACAAGACTCCTTTTGATTTAAAAAGATATGCCAGGAGATGGAGAGATTGCTTAGCAGTTAAGAGCATTTGCTGTTCTTGTGGAAGATCTGGGTTCTATTCCAAGGACACAGATTTGGTTCCCAGTACCCACAAGGCAGCTGGCAACTATCTGTAACTCCATTTCCTGTTAATCTGATGCCCTCTTCTGGCCTCTGAGGGCACTGCATATGTGTGTGTGTGTGTGTGTGTGTGTGTGACTGGTATGTGTGTGTGTGTCTGGTATCTGTGTAATGAGGTGTGTGTGTGTGTGTGTGTGTGGTATTTTTGTGTAAGGTATGTGTGAGTGTTTGATGTTTTTGTGTAAGGTGTGTGTCTGTGTGTGTGTGTATGTATGACTAGTATATGTGTGTGTGTGTTTGATGTCTGTGTGTTTGGTGTGTTTGTGTAAGGTGTGTGTGTGTATGTATGACTTGTATATGTGTGTGTGTGTCTATGTGTCTGTGTGTGTATGTATGTATGCCTGGTATGTGTGTGTGTTTGATATGCTTGTGTAAGCTGTGTGCATGTGTGTGTATGTATGACTGGTGTATGTGTGTGTATATATGACTGGTATTGTGTGTGCTAGGTGTCTGTGTGATGAGGTATGTATGTGTGAATGTATGTGTGTGATGAGATATTTGTGTGTGTGTGTGTGTGTGTGTGTGTGTGTGTGTGTGTAGCAGGAGGTCACAGTGCTCACCTTTCGACCCAACCCCTTACAGTTCCACTTCCAGTTTCTTTCTGTGTTCCGATACCAGTTCAGAGGACCTCTGAGGAGAGGATCAGACAGTAACACAGGTGAGTACCCAGGACTTGGCCACTGTTGGCCCACAGTGACCCACGATGCCAGAAATAAATATGCCAGGGGCAGTGAGTGCTGTAGGACACACGAGTGGGATCCCTGGACAAATGCTGCCTGTTCACAGCTCCCGCTTGCTCCGCGAGGCCGAGTACTGGAACTCTCTGCCACCAGGCTGGTGCCTCTGACATGATCTGGGGGCAAAGAGAAGCTGACCTTACAGGTTATCCTCATCTTCAAGAAATGAACCAGAGGGTGGAACTTGGCTCATTTGTACCCAGAAGCCACTTTCCTGCCCCAGGAAACCCAACAAGAAGGGACATGGTGGATAAGAAATAATGAGAAGACATGCACATCTGGGTTCATTCACATGGTTCTTGCTTTTCTGAGGACAGAATGCAGAGCTGTCTTAATTCTTGGAGGAGCTATGGCCACAAATCAATTAAAAAACCCCTGCCATCTAGGGAAGTCAATAAACACAAGAAAGAACAAGCTGGATACCACAGAGGAAGCTATACATGAGCCTCCTGGCACTGGAGGCATTCGATCACAGACAGGTCACTATGGTGGCACAGATGGGTCACTATAGTGCTCACAGGGGCCATGGTAGAGAACTACCTCCATCCTCTAACAGCTGACCAGCCCTCCATCCTGTCTGGGGTTCCCTTCTTTTTTACCTGAAGCCAGACTTCTTGAACTGCTGTACATAAAACTCTATTTCTTCCTCAGTAGTAATCTTGCTGATCGTGGGTTCTTCTGGAGTATTCACAAGGATTCCCCCTACAAAAAAAAGATACCTGCGTTCTCTCCTGCTGGGGGCCACTCGTTCTAAAGCTGCCATTCATTCCCTGCGGATATTGCCCCATTTGAACTTGGAGTGAAGGCTTCATGTGCCCTATCTCTGCCCATCTGCCCTCTCTCTCTTCATTGAGCTCCTTGGGGCTGGCTTCCACCCTACTGCAGGGATCTCATTATAGAATGTCATGTTGTCTTCCGAGGTATGCAGTGTCCTGGAAATGCCCTTAAAGGTGCCTTGGGGACAAACACGTCATTTTTATTCTACAACACTAGACACAAAGGACACAGTCACTCAGGGCTTTGATGCTAAATGTCAAAGGAGTAGGAGACCAAGCTGGTGCTCCTGTCCCACTGGGACCTGGTCCTTTCGGAGCACCGCCTCCCACCTGGATGTCTGACTTCTTTATTGCTGCTCTGCCTCCCTGCACAACCCTGAGCTCTCTGTGGGCAGCACCCCAGCCAAGGCCTCCCCAGCCAGGCACTCAGAACATGGAATCAACAAACTAGTAAGGGGCTGAAAAAGAAAAGAAGGCAGGCAAGAAGGCAGATATCTTCAGAGGAGAAGACCTCTAGGATTAGGTCCCAGCTTGGTCTTTTGATGTAGGTCAATCTTCTGAGACTCACTTCTTCCAGTTGTAATCGAGAGGTCACAGTGACAGCCGTAGAAGTGTCAGTGACCACCATTATTAAGATACAAATGATTAATGGCTAGGAGGCAGTGCTAGGACTGAAGTAAGCATTCGTGAGGTTGGCGCTGGATATGAGGGCCTCGGTAGGGGAGGAGTGCATTCAGCAAGGCGACCAAGATGGTCCTTATGAGTGGGAACAGTGACCAGTACAGGACCTCAGGGTAGAAGGACCAGTGGGAGATTTAGGTGGATCTAGTGCATTCTGCCTTGCACACACTGGTGACTGTAGCAGCCCACTCTCCATCCTGGGTAGGGTCCTTTAGAGAAAGGTTAGTACTAAGAAGAAATCAAGAGGCATCTCTACAATTCCATCATCAGAGGCCTGCGCCAGATACTCTGTCCAAGTCCTCAAAGCATCTTAGGACTTTAACACTCAACTCTGTTGTGGATAGCCCTGGGACTGATAAGCGACATTAATTCTGCTCTCCTGTAAGGCTTGCGAACAAGGAATGAGGCAGCACTCAGGTGATTTCCTGTAAACCTTCTTCCCACCTTAATTTATAAAGGATAGAGCTGGTGATTGGTCAGAGAAAGAGGGGAAGGTGGAGCTGAAGTTTTGGGAGAAAAGGAGAGAGAGAGGGGATGACTGAGGAAGAGGAAGAAGGAAAGTGGAGCAGAAGCACTTGGCTTGGAGAAACTGCAAGTTGTAAGGGGTCTTTTATATGGGCAAGATGGTAGTGTAGTGGTAGATCTGCCCAATCTAGGTGCACAGCATGTATTCATATTAATTGAGTTGTGTTTTCATTGCCTGGGCTTATTTGCGTTGGAGATGTACTGCAACACAACTCCCTAAGGGGTAGACTAGAGTAACACCATTAATCATCAGGGGATCTTTGTTGGTTATGTTGAAGCTCAGAACAGGAAGGCAAGTTTAGCACTTCTTCACAGGCGGAAGGGACAGGACTCCATTAGCATTAGCATTCTGCTGATGTGGCCCTGCTGTCCCTTCCCTCCCAGGGACACCTCTTACCCATTTCAGTGGCTTTATGCACAGTGAGGAAACCCTGTGGGAAAAGAAATTAGAGAGGATGTAAGTCATGCAAAAGAAGACTGCAACTAATGCAGAAGAACTCACATGCATGAGGACCACAGGAGAACTCTTTCATGTGGGGACATGTGTTAAAATATATAGGGGATGCAAGTCGGAAACCACAGGATAGCACAGAACACTGGATCCTGTGTGCTCCATGCATATCCTGTACATGACATCTATGTTAAAGTTTGCTTCATAAATGAGGCACCATTATGAGATAATCAGAAATGACAGCCAATGCTAAAACAATAATTAATTACAGACCCCCCCCACCTCACCCCCTACTGACACGGAGCAGGTTCACGTCAGTGGGATGATGTGAGATTTCATTATACTTCTCAGTGTGGCACACAATTTATAAGTTATACTTCCCTTGTAGAATTTGCTCTTTGACGTTATTGGATCATGGTTAGCCAAGAATAACTGAAATCACAGAAAGTAAAATAGTAAACGGGGCCATGCTATAACACAGGATAAACATGAAAGGCAGCAAAGGGGCCTCTCAGGGTCAGAGAAGGCGGGGCTGAAACTCCCATCCTCAGCAGCTGCAGGCACTTGCAAATTTGAGTACTGGCTTGGGCTCACCAGTCATTGGGAGCAAGAGCTCAGACTTACAGACAGTGATGGAGGAATTAGAATGAACAGTTCCCTGTCCTTCCATAGAGAAAATGTGACAACCCAGGGCTCCTTAGTGTGCAGAAGTATCCATGAAAAGGTAAGTTGGAAAGGCCTTCCCACAGTACACAAAGTTTATTCGCTGCAGCTTAGCACTAAGATCAAGCCAAAAGGCATCCATGTGATCCTATCAGAGGCCTGCCTTTGCAGATATGCGACTTTGTATTTACACAGTTCATGTGATCTGAAACTCCTGTGGTGTGACACAAAGACGTGAGCCTGGGTTGGTATTGCCAGCAGAGTGTACAACAAATAATGCTGAACCACCCAAGGAAGCGGGTCCAAAGTCCAAACAAACAGACTGGTACAGGTTAAATGTCACTAAAGATAAGCTCACAAACCAAAATTATAAAACACACACACACACACACACACACACACACACACACACACATCCCATCTCCCACCTCTTACCATCTCATCATTGGCTCGGAAGAAGCTTTTGAAAGTCCGACTCATGTTCTTCTCCAATTCAGCCTCAGCCACTCCCTAAAACAGTCAAGAAATCAAAATTAAGCTGGGCAGTAGTGGTACATTCCTTTAATTCCAGCATTGGGAGGCAGAGGCAGGCAGATTTCTGAGTTTGAGGGCATCCTGGTCTACAGAGTGAGTTCCAGGACAGCCAGGGCTATACAGAGAAACCCTATCTCAAAAAACCAAAAGCCACCCACCCCCCCAAAAAAGGAAAATTAAAGATCCCTTTAAGATGCCCTGGAAACTGTAGCCCTCTCCCATCTGACTGGAGGCCAGGAGGCCTTAATGCATGTCCCATCTAGCCCATTTAACATTTTATTAGGATTGTTATTCCTTGAATGTTTTTATTGTGATATGCATGCTAGAAAAAGGTTAAAATAGAATATAATATGCTAACAGGGTGCTTCCAGGGAGGTGGGTCTATGGATGATGCCCAGATTCCAACTATGAGGTATGCCTTGCAGTAATCAAAAAGGTTAATACAGATGTAAGGTGGTGGCCAGGCTCTGAGAATGTAAGTAGTGAGATGTCTCTGCTCCCAGCTTCCTTTGGTGCTTCTCAATTGACTGTAGTTACTTCAACCATCTTCAATGTGGTCCTAAATTGGTACAGACTTTCAGAATGCTCTCAGGCCTATCTTCCTAAGAACAGGGCAGCTGATTTCCTTTGTTAGGAGCTGGGACACATGTCCTTGGTGGTAATAAATTACCAGGTTCTTCTGTCTCATGAGAGTGTTATTACAGATAATTGCTTATCTATTATAGGCTACAACAAGCTCTCAAATGGCATGTGGTCTGGATGGCAGGCTGCAGGAATGAGGAACAAGTAGGTAGAGGGGAGCACAGAGGTATACACCTCCAACATTTCTTCTACATAGTTCTCCTCTGTATCATCTTTTTAAATTTAATACACATAATTAGGAGCTTATTTATGACAAAACAGAGATGCCCCTGCAAAGTGGAGGAAGGGTTGTCCACTGCAAATATTGTCAAATATCAGAAATATTACATCTGGTGTTTCTTGGAAAGAGTTCATGTCTTCTAATTCATCTTGTAAATACTTTAATTTCACGATGTGCTAAAGAGTCATGGGGGAGTTGGGCAGGCGGCAAACACCTCACGAATAAGCAGCAAGGACCAGAAAGCAAGTGGCAGTTGACTCCGGTTGCCCAAAAGGCAACAGCTTGTTTTTACTGAGGCAGGGAGGAAACACTGGAGCAGGACTTGGCTGTGCAGGTGGAGGAAGGGTTGAGGAGAGAGCTGGGATGCACAGCCTTGTTGGTCTAGAGGAGGAGAACCATGGTAAACACTGCACCTTGAATGGGAAATGCCTCTCCTACAGGAGTGTTAGAGAGACAGCTCAGTGGGTAAGTACTTGTTCTACAAGAGTGGGGACCAGAGTTTGGTGTCTAGTACCCATGTGAAGAACCTGAATGAAGTGGCACACGTTTGCTACCCAGTCATCACAAGGTGGAAGCAGGTGGGTCTCTAGAGCTTGATACTAGCCAGCCTGATCTATACAAACAAGCCCCAGGCCAATGAGATGAGAGAGAGGGGGTCTCCTAACAAAACAGCTGGGTATACTTAGGGTAGATATGGTGGTTTGAATATGCATGACCCAGGGATCAGCACTATTTGGAGGTGTGGCCCTGTTGGAGTAGGTGTGTCACTGTGGGCGTGCACTTTAAGACCCTCATCCTAACTGCCTGGAAGCCAGTCTTCTCCTAACAGCCTTTAGATGAAGTTGTAGAACTCTCAGCTCCTCCTGCACCATGCCTGCCTGGACACTGCCATGCTCCCACCTTGATGATAATGGACTAAACCTCTAAACCTATAAGCCAGCCCCAACTCAATGTTGTCTTTATAAGAATTACCTTGGTCATGGAGTGTGTTCTCAGCAGTAAAACCCTAACTAAGACAGTAGCCTTCAGAAATTCTAGAACATCTTGGAATTGCCACAGAACTGGGTAGTGTGTATGACCCTTTGTGGACAAGAGACTGTAACTTTTGCTGAATCCTCAAAAATTCATTGGAGACTTGATTATGGGTCTTGTTGCTTCAGGCTTGGCTTTGGGAGCATCTCCTCACCTGGGGAGGTGCTTAGATTGCAGGTCTGTAGCAACTCCACAGAGCCAGACTTCATTTTACCAACATCCTCCAGTGGACCCACACCCCAGACACACATGACAGTACCTGCCCAGTGCAGAGAAGGTCACATACCAACCTGCTTACACCAGGCATCTTTCCCTCCATATACTCATGAGCTTCAGCTGAACATGAAGTCTAGAGTTGATGCAGAACAGAAGCCAAAGATATGACTGGGCCACAGAGGCATAGAGAGCACTAGCCAATATTGGCCACAGCTGATGACGCCATACAGTTAGTTCCCACCGCTGCCCAGGAATAACACTAGCACAAAACAGGACCAATAGCAAGGGCATGCCTACAGCTAAAGGATTTTCCCACTTCGCTGGTACATGAAAAAGGAGATGAACTTCCCACCAGATATACAGGGGCACACCAAAAACAGATTTTCAAAGTCTGGCTGCAGTCAACATCTGACTCACATTCCTTCCTTATTTCCACTCCTACCTGCCCTCTTTCCCATCTGTTGAGCCTTTTCTCAACACCCACTAATACGTTGCTTTGTCAATAGGAAGAAGAAATAAGGATGAAACAAGGCAAGGTGTATGTGGGGTTGGGGAGCAGCCTGAGGTGGAATGAGACAGAGAAAATAAAGGGACAAGGAAGAGAAAAGAGAGCCTCACTCTAGGCCCTGGTTTCTATTTCAGTTTGGCTGAGAGTAGAGAATGTCACCCAAGAAAACAAAATCAACCGTCCCAAACCCAGTGTGAAGATGCCCCCTTCTCAAAGGCAGCCTTTCCCTACACACCCAAGAACAGAAGCCCGCTTTTCTTCTCCTGTTCTGGCCCCACCTTTATTCCTCCTCCCTGTTGGCATGATGGACTTTCCTCTGGGTGGACAGAACTATTTACTCGTGTGTTCTCTGAGCCTCACCAGCCCTTGACATCTGTTTACTCTTCTAAGCACCATATCAGAGTACTGTGGCGGTCTCATCAAGATCCCTGACACCGAAATGTGCTCACAGGCTGGGCAGGCCCTCATCCATCACTGTGAATCTACAGCCTCCCGTTGCTATTTCTTGCCTGACATACATCACCTTGCAGGTGGCATCCATTGATTCTCCATTGTAACTGCATACTACAAATGAGCAGGCTCGTAATCAACAAGCCGACATGACTTTCATAAAAAAAAAGTCTCCAACTGCAAGTTCAGCATGGAGAGGATGATTAATGTCCCCACCTCTTCTGTGCAAGGGCACACACAGACCCAGAGTCATCCTACCTCAAAGGGCACAACGTGCAGAACCAAACAAGATAACCTCTTCAAACGTTCAAGGGCTCAGGACCATGGTCACGACATGACTGTATGCCTGTGGCTGTGGGGTCCTTCCTGAGAACACTGGTTCAGCCCTACTGTGCCGCAGGGCAACCCACTAACGCTGTAAGAGTCAAGTGAGCTCTGGCCTTCAAGGTAAACCAGGACCACATACATAGCAATATGGGATCAAGGAGGCAGAGCTGTTTGGTGGAGGTGGAAGGAAGCAGGGCTTCTTGAGGAGGTGGGGATTCCTGAAGGAGCCATGGCCTCTGGGAAAACTCCAGATTTGCTAAACCAAGGAAGTGGCAAGCAAAGTGCCTGCTTGGTTCAGAAGTCTTGCCACAGTAGCTGGTGCTGGGCTGTGCACTTCATTGGTTAGAGTGCATTGGTGATGGACTCTTGTTATTTCTGATCAGGTAACTCATGGTGTTCTCAGAAAGCCCCTGTCTAATGTAGTGTCAGACCCCATCACAAGGATGAGCATAGTCCAGGGCTGTCTTTGAAAAGCATCTTTGTGGAACTTGTGCTGATGCCTAGAACAACCCCACACTCCAATACGCCTCTTGAGGGGCTCTTTGGTAGTTGGTGCCATTTCACAAGGCTCAGTTGTCAGCTAGCAGAGTACAAGGTTCCTACCAAGAGCCCAAGAGCAATAGCTGCAAGTGGGCACTCAGCACCCTGCTCCACACAATTACAGAAGCAGCAGAAGCCAGCCTGGCACTGTCTCCCGCTCCTCAGCCTGGGGCCACCCAGACAGACACAGAGAAATATTCACCTACTCACAAAGAACCCACTGGATCTGTGGTCAGTATGCCCCAGCCTGTTTGCAAAGTCATTTCTACCTAATGCTTCAGAATATTTAAGAGGCAGGGATAAACTGAAAGAGACAGGGAAGGGTGGAGGGAAGGAGGAAGAGATGGAGGGAGGAAGAAAAGGACGGAGGGAGCAGAACAGAAGGAGAAAGAAGAAGAGGAAGACAACAGCATTGACATCATCATTCCTGGTGTCCCATACTTACTGGTTCTTGAAAGTACAGCTGGTAATTGAAAACTGGGACAGATCTGATAACTTTCATGGGAGACACATCAGGATCTGGTGGTGTAAATGGAGTGTTCAAACTGGCCACGGCCCTGCAGGAATAAGAAACAGTAAAACAACAAGCCTGTTGAGGAGACAGACATGACTCAGAAAGAACACTTCAGGTCAAAAGAGAAGCCCAAGTGGGAAAATTATACACACAATGTCTCATTCCGACAATGGATGGGAGAGTGGTATTAGAACTCTGATTCCTAACCTAGTGGATTCTCCCACTCAATTGTAACTTTTTAAAAACCTACCTGCCTTTTACACATGTACACATATATGAACACACACACACATACACACACACACCTTTCTGGGAATGATAGGAAACAATAGGTACAGAAATAAGGACTAGGGAGCCTGAGATAGAACACAGCAGGAATTGGAGACCAGGGCATGCTGGGATGCCTCACTCAAGTCTGCTATTTGGGCAAAAACCTCCTTTTGGCCAGTAAAATGCTCCGAATTTTTGTTGGGAAGAGATTAAATTAAGTAAAACAGTATATACGGCCATCTTTAAGCTACACAGCACATTCATGGCTGTGTTCCCATTGGTTTATTTTCAATAGCACTGGACTATGCTTATAAGGTAACTTTTTGGTGAATCTGAATCTTTAAGAACCAAACTCTTATTTGCAGTCTAAATTAAACAGGAGAAAGAGGGAAGGAAGGACTGTGTGTGTGTGTGTGTGTGTGTGTGTGTGTGAGTGTGTGTAGCAGCAATATATTCACTTTATAAGTGTTTTACAAGGGATCAGGAGAGGTAGCTCAGTGGGTAAAAGCACTTGCTTTACAAACATAAGGACATGAGGATGTGAGTTCAAATCTCCAGCACCCACGTAAAAAGCCAGGCATGGCTACAAGTGCCTGCAACCCCCTGCATTGTGGGAGCTGAGAGAGACAGATCTGGAGAGAGCTCCCCAGCCAGACTAGCCAAAAAAGCCAGGGTTCTGGGAGAACCTGTTGGGAACCATCAGAGACCTGAGAAAAACATCCTGACCCAGAGACCTGAGAAAAGCATCCTGACCCAGAGACCTGAGAAAAACATTCTGCCCCAGCTGGCTGAGCACCTTGGAATAAACATCCTGCTCTCCAAGATCCAGCTTGGCCCTGAGATAAGAAACATTCAGTGTACCATGACTTCTGAGAACTCCCCCCCCCCACGACTCCCCCCCCTTAGTACCAGAGGATCCTGTAAACATCCTTCTCCCTCCTTCCTCTCCCCCTCCCTCCAAGATTTTTGCTTTTTGCTTTAAATATGCTCTGCTCAACCAAGTAAACGGCTCTTGACAAGCAATGCTTCCTTGAGTCCTGTCGTCTCTCTCGCCCATTCTTTATTCACAGGTTGTGACCCTCCTCGTTCCCCCTGAAATAACTTGACCTGCAGGCCAGGTCAAGAACCCACTATGGCTAACTGAATGAAGCACTCTCTGGTTCTGTTTTTCGAAATCTCATCATGTGAGGAGTGACTGCATTAACTAAGGCATGCAGAGGCTATTGTCTATATTCCTCTCACCTGCCACTGAGGCAGTAGCACTAACTGCTGCTTTCCGGCTCAGCTGTGGGTAGTCACAAGGTCCACTTCACCTGCTAGGGTCCAGGCCATCCAAAAGCTCTCAAACGAGCCTGGATAATAATGGCTGAATGCTGTGGTGGGGACCATGCCATGCCACGGAAGCTGCACACCGCACAGCATTTCAGGATGTGGGTCTGGCTACAATTTCCAGTTGTAGCTTTGAAGTTGAAGAAACCAAGGCCTAGGAGGTGACATGATTTGTCCCTCGGTCTTGCATAGAATTGTGTCCTGTCTCTCCCCTACCCCCTGTAACCTGTGGTAACCTTGAACTCACAATCCTCCTGTTTCAGCCTCTTAAGTGCTGGAATTACAGGCATGTGTCACAGTGTCCATTTAAAGGCCGAATTTTTCTGAAGTTTGACCAGGGTGAACTCTTACCTGCTGCTTAAGGATTTGAGTCTATGAACCCTCTATTGCCTCTTTATCCACCCACTCAGTGACAGTCCTGAGTTCCCACAAGACACCCTGTCTCTGAATTACTTGCCTTGTCAATCATTAGGTCAGAGACCATTCCTAGGAGCTCAGTAGCTTAGTGTGTTTACCTTCCCTATTACGTACTGTTGTCTAGACATTTTGCAGAGAAGCATGTGCAGTTCTTGGGTATGTGTGTGTGTGGGGGGGCTCTAAGTCCAGCCTAGTAAATCCCAGTGCACCTGGCTGCTTACCTCACTCTCTCAGGGTAGAAGAGAGCCATGTTCCACACCAGCACGCCAGCCCAGTCATGGCCAATGAACACTGCTTGAGGGATTCCCTAGAGAAACAAGAAGAGACATGATGAAGATGGGTTTCCAGAATGGGGAGTGAAGAGCCAAAGGCTCCACTTGAGAAGCCCAGTGACACCAATGGGAACACCCAGGAGCCCCTCAAAGGCATGTACCATTCTTAACTGCACCTCTCACACATCCCCCATCCCCAACTTGGTCTCTGTAAATGACTAGGCTTTGAATGACTAATCTCCTTAAAGGCAGGAGACTAACCACGAGTTCTCTCTCTCTCTCATTCTCTCTCTCTCTCTCTCTCTCTGTCTCTCTCTCTCTCTCTCTCTCTCTCTCTCTCACACACACACACACACACACACACACACACACACACACACCACTTTCAGACTCAATCCCATGGAGTGGAGACAGCCATCATCCTCCTCATCCTATACCCAGTTAGTAAGCTAGACCCCACTGCTCCAAGGCTCCCTGTTCTCTCCCTCCATTGCTACTGGCCCAGAACCTTCATTCTCTCCAGACCACCCTGCAGTGTTTGCATTTTATTCCAGCCTAGTGCTGTGAGGCAGATGACATGACAGAGCAGTCTGGGGAAGAGTACATGCACTCTGCAGATGACCGTGGCCGCTGGCTTTCATTACTGTGACGGAATTTGACATTTCCAACAATGACATCACCATGTAATGATCTGAGATTTGTAAGAAGGGACTCAAGTTTTTATGAGTTGTGAAATAAAAACTTTAAAACTATTCCCCTACATCTTTCCCTTGATACTCAAGGTTCCTCTCTGTGTATGGAAGCCAACAAAGGGATTTACCTCCTTTTTCCTTAATGACTAGCAAAAAAGACCTACTCCAACCTCACCCTTGGCTCTCTTTAGTTTTGGGACAGATCCTCTCCCCCGCCACTGCCTAAAGCCTATGTGTCTCCTCTTCTGGTCCTCTCTGCTCATAGTTACCAGCAGTCAGTACCCCCAAGACATCCAACTCTCCTTTCATTACCGAGATCACACAGAATTCTCCAGAGAGATTGTCCTGAAGGAATGACTCACCAGCTTATTCAGGAAAGTCACCATCTCCTTAAAAAAGAGCACATGGACATGGCATCAGACAGGTAAGGTGGTGAGAAGCTTAGCTGCCTGCTTCTATACTATACACTGTCAGCACTAGTCCCAGAGAAACTCATGCCATGGGGCCCCTATTCCTTCCTGAACCACAGTGGTCCCTCTGTGTCCTGAGAGATCTTGCAGTCTCTGATAGAAACCATGGGTTCTGTCCTGGAGAAGCCCACAAACATCTTCCGTCATATTCTGCTACTTCTTCTAGGAACTCAAGAGATCCCTAGAAATCTTCAGCAGTGGCACACCCCACTGAAGTACAAGGCTTCTGCTCCTTTCCACGTTCTAGTTCATCATAGAGGTCAGAGTGAGTCCAGTGTCCTCTCCAGTCTCCACAAGCTGAGAATCACACTTGGATCCTAAGAACCTTGTAAAACACACAGCCCCAGCCGTTCACTGCATCTTGTACTCGAGAGCCTGACCTGCAAAGGTTAAACTCCCACACCAAAAGCTACACACAGTAGAAGAACCAGCTGTGTGTAGATACATCTCCAAACACCAGTGAACTTTAAAAGATATTACTGCTATGTTTCATCCAGCCTTCTCACTGTGCAATTCCAAGGCTATAAATATACAGGAGGCTTATGGGTAGAATAAAAGCTCCCATCCTAAAATAAAAATCATTTTCACAGGAGCCAAAAGATGGCGTCAACCCAAGTGTCCATCAGTTGCTGAAAGATGCAGGACATTAAGGGCACATATGCATAAGGGATGCTGGACACATGCAAAAGGGGGGGATCAGCTCATTTGTAGCAATGTAGAGAACATGATGGTAAAATAAAATAAGCTGAGAGAGAGAGAAATAGAGAGAGAGAGAGAGAGAGGCTCATTCTTATGAGGACTAAAACGGTTATCTATGAGGTAGTATGGAAGAATGGCTAACAGCAGAGGCTGAGGCAGTGGACATGAGAAAGGTAGACAGACAGAGAGACAGAGAGAAAATGCAATTTTAATTTTATAACAAGAAGTCCTCTTTATCAAAAACAAATCCAAACAAAACCTCCCAATATATCGATTCTGTTTACTGCTCTAGTATATACAACTAGAGAGAGGTAGGTAAGTTTCAAGGGACCTACTGTATAGCAATGACTATAATCAGTGATGATATGTTCTTGAAAGATGTCGCGTGAATGTCATGATTATGTGCGGTCACGCATCTGTCAGTTACCTGGACGTGACTGTTCTAGGGTGGATATTAAATACCTCGTTATGTGTGACAGAACACATCACTTGTGAATTAAAGATAAAGATTAAATAAAAGGAGATCCCAGCTTTAGAAAAACTATGAGTCACATGGTGAACTGTCACACAAATTTAGGAGTTGTAGTTGAGGGAAATGGTTTCACAAGGTATTAGAATTGTGGTGAGAAAGCTTTATAGGCACCTGAAAATGAGCAGTGATATGAGTCATAATTCCATTTTCTCTGACCTCATATTTGAAGCCAATTTCAGCCTTTAAAATGCAATTTTACATTAAATTATTGTGGTAATTTTTCAAAACGGAGCATTATAAAAATAAATCATACCCTATAACTAGCCCCTTTAAAGTCCACACTTCAACGGGTTTAGTATAATCAGAGTTGTGAAACTGTTACCAGCATCCAGTATTAGAAAACTTGGACTGCCTCAGAGGAAAGCCCTGTGGCCAACAGGCTTCACTTCCATTCTCTTTCCCCTGTGTCTCGGCAGCCACTTATCTAAGTTCCCTCTGGATTGCCCGTATTGACACTCCCTATAAATGGAGTTGCACGGTGTGTGGCTTTTGTAACTGGCTTCTGCTTAACTTAGTAGCTTCTACATTCACTCGTGTGGGGACAGGGTCCACTGCTTCACTATTCTGTGTGGCCAAGTAACCCTCCAGTGCACGGATCATGGTGTGGCACCCACCCAGTCATTAGCCCATGTGCTTAGCTGTTTCCACTTGCAGCTACCTCGGGTGGGGCTTCTTTGAATAGTGGGGTCTGGGCTCTCTCATCATTAGTTCTCCTGGGCTAGTTCCTAGTAGTGGATCGACTATTGCTAGCTCAAAGAGAGGAGGATAGGAATTTTTCTCTTCATCTCATTTATTCTGATCTCAGGACCCCATGCAGGAGTGTGGTTCTTTGGAGCAACCCAGTATACCCCATCCTGGGAAGATTCTAATAGAAAAAAGTATGAAGCCAGGTGAGTGGCCATCAGTGGAATGAGAGATGAGAGTAGATTCCTGGGGATTTGGTCGGGAGGCCTGAGCAAGATATTGAATAGGAAGAGTTACCGATGGGAAACTGAGGCAGGAGATCAGCCTTGCCTGGAAGCTTATCTGTGGCAGGGAAGCCACAGTTTACACACAGAGCTGGTGGTTGAGAATGCTCAGGATGGGATGGAGGGAGTGGAGCAGGGAAGGCTTCAAATCTGGATCTATTACTTGTTGGCTGTGGGCAGCAACCTCAGGCTGCCTAATTTTATTCAGGAGACACACCATGCTTTATACGCACTGGCTGTCATTTAGAATTATCACCTCTGTGTTCAGTGAGAGTCAACACACAAGCTACGCACTGTGCTTCCCTCGGGTCTAGATGGACACCTGTGCTCCTAGCTCATGTCAGGGAGAAACTCAGGATGGAAACGATGCTGTAGGTGTTACTGAAGAGATTTCTTACCTTACACAGCAATTCCATGGCATATTCTTCTATTTCTGTAATTAGAAATGACTGGATGAATAAATAAATAAATGTCAGGCATGCTGGTGCATGCCTTTAATCCTCAGCATCCAGGATGCAGAGACAGGCTGATCTCTGTGAGTTCAAGACTATTGTGGTTGGGGGCTGGTGAGATGGCTCAGCTGTTAAGAGCACTGACTGCTCCTCTAAAAGTCCTGAGTTCAAATCCCAGCAACCACATGGTGGCTCACAACCATCACTAATGAGATCTGATGCCCTCTTCTGGGGTGTCTGAAGATAGCTACAGTGTACTTACATATAATAAATAAATATAAATCTTTTTAAAAAAAGATTATTGTGGTCTACATCACACACACACACACACAGAGACAGAGAGAAAGAAAGAGAGAAAATGTATGCTTTTAATTTTATAAACAAGAAGTCCTCTGTATCAAAAACAAAACAAAACAAAAAACTTCCAATAGTTTCACTCTGTTTACTTTTTAAGTCTATTTTGAGTTGGGTTTTGAATATTACATAAGATAAAAGCCTAATTTGATTCTGTTTGAGCTTTTTTTTTCTGCCACTTATTGAAGAACTAGCTCCTCCTTGCAGTGTATTCCTTGCACCCTTGTTTTTTTGTTTATTTTTTTGTTTGTTTGTTTGTTTTTATTTTTCGAGACAGGCTTTCTCTGTGTAGCCCTGGCTGTCCTGGAACTCACTCTGTAGACCAGGCTGGCCTTGAACTCAGAAATCCACCTGCCTCTGCCTCCCAAGTGCAGGGACTAAAGGCGTGTGCCACCCCACCCCCCAGCCCTTGCACCCTTGTTAAAGGCCAGTTAAGAAAGGGGGGAAGAGATCGAGAGCAAGAGAGAGAGAGAGAGAGAGAGAGAGAGAGAGAGAGAGAGAGAGAGAGAGAGAGAAAGAGAGAGAGTTTTACTTCTGAGCTTTCTAGTCTGCTCTGCTTGTTGCTACCTCTGTCTTTATACTGGTATCATACCACTTAACTACTATGAACTTGGAATAACGTTTAAAATGACAACATTTAATTTCAAATCCCTACAGATTTACAGTTTTTTCTCAAAATGCACTCAATTCTTTGTGGATATGTGTGGTACTGCACGAATTGTAAAATTTCTCTCTTTCTGTTGAAAAAATGTGCCCTTGAGCACCTGGGAAGCAGAGTAAAGGAGCAAATTTGAAGCCAGCCACAGAACAAATAGCAAATCCTTGTGTGATGGGGAAAAAAGCCATTGGAATTTGGTAAGGACTGCATTGTACCTGAAGATTATTACATTGGGGGCCGGGGGTAAGTGACTTTTTTTAAACTAATAAGAACCATTCCAGTGAATATAAAGAGAAAGAAGTGTCAAAAATGGTGAAAATATAAGAAAAATAATAAAATCATTCAATAAGTTCTAATCCTTCTCTTTTCACTGGCTCTATTCAGAATGTTGTTATGTCGCTACATCATACCCAGACAACTCCAAAGAGACTGTCCTAAGGTAAATATAGAGCAACTCTTTTCATAGCTAAAACTAGAAATCTGACTTCCCTGGGCTCTGAGGTTGAAAGCCTTTAGTCTATTGTTGAGTTTCATATCATTCAGGAGGCAGGAGACACTCAGCAGACACTGCCACACGCAGAGAATGACCCTCCAGCATGACAGTCCCAGTCTAGGTCATCAGGCTTCAAACACAGGAACCAGACATGCCAGCTGTGATGGCTGTGGTTAAGGGGACTGGGAAGCAGATTAGAGCGCCCGGCTGTCAGCAGCATCACTGCCCTCTGGAGAAGCTGTGTTTACACTTGGCTGCATCATGTCCCTGCCTTCACACCTGGGCTCTGAAGACCTTTGAACTAAGGACTCTCCTGAACCTGATACAAATGAAGAACTTTTCCTATCAGGAAAATGCTCATAAACTTACAAGCAGCTCAGGCTTGAGAAGCTACTTAATGTTCATTCTTAGGTTCTGTAGCTGCAGGGCTTAAATCTGACCATTGCAGAATCCAGCCGTTCTAAAGAATTAAAGGCAGAGATGCACAGGTGTGTGTGTGTGTGTGTGTCCATGTTTAGAGCATTGCTAATCAAAGTAGCCAAAAGACGGGGGCAACTCAGTGGTCTTTGGAGGAGGAATATATAGGCAGATGGTGGCTTGAACACTGAACTCATTCACCTGGAAAGTGAGGAACAGCTACAATTCAACAGGGATAAACACAGAGATAGCATGCTAGATGAGATCAGCCAGTCATGAAAAGTTAGCTATTGTATGAGCCCACTGACATGAGGCATCAAGAGCAGCCACCTTCATAGAGAATGGGCAGAGGGGAGAGACAGCTGAGGAATCAAATTCAGTCTTTCAGCTGGGCATATGAAAACCTTTCTAGAAATAGATGCTGTATCCTACATTCTACATCCCTGATGACCAGCAGAAGGCACCCTCCAGCACAAGCCTGTGTGCCTCTTGGGTCACTCAGAGTGTGCAGAGCAGGAGCAACCTAAGACCAAAGATATGGGAGCAGGAGAGGATCAGAGCTTCATCAGATGTGTTCAGCCTGGACAGGGCAAACTCAAGGGTGCTGGAAGCTCGGGGGTAAGGGGACTAGAGATGTAGACCAGAGAGAAGCATGAGCATACAGGACATCTATGATCTATAAAACAGCCAGCTCACCAGGAGGAGAAGACGAATCTCCATAGCCTTTCATGTCTATAGCCAGAACACGAAAGCCCGCCTGGGCCAGAGCAGGGATCTAGAAAACAAAAGAGAGCATGGCCACGTGGTCTTGCTGGTCCATAGCTGATGCTCCTTGCTTGTATCCCTTCCTCCCTCTGACTTGGAAATGGCTCTACCTAAAGTGCCACATGGCACTTGTTAGTCTCGTTCTCATGGAGCTAGGTGGAGCCCATGTCCTCAGACTGCCACAGTGGTGGGGTTGTACCCTGCATCAGAGCACAATGAGCAGAACATCTTGTCTGACAAAGCTGCTGCACATTACTGGGTTCATTACTAAGATTTCCCAGCAGGAGGTGCAGAATGTCCTCAATGGCCTCCTAATGCAGATGTCTTGAGAATCAATACAGCCCAAAGAAACTTCCTATAGCCAGCACTGTTGAGGCCACATGGTCACAATTTGGAAATGATTCATCTATAACATCCTAGGCCGGCCCACGCCATATAACCCACCTCTTCTTACCCTGATTGGGAAGCACCTTCCCCCGTTCCCTTACCTGGTACCTCCAAGAAAACCAGCTCTCAGGAAACCCATGGCAGAGGCATATGGCAGGGCCAGAGCCCATCTCCACAAAGTGCAGGCGGGTCCCAGGCTGTGGAAGAGAGGGGTATGACAGTAATCTTGGTGTCAATGAAGGCAAAATGGGTCTTCCTTATGCAGGTGACATTCGACAGCCATTGCATGGGATAGCCAGACCTTGCCTGACCCAGCCACCTCAGCTCAAAGAACCAAAGGCTAAGTAACAATGGTTGGACCTATCTATGGCCAGTGTGGGTGACATACCAGGTGGTTTTCACTATGATGTGAAAAGATTATGTAATTGGGAGCAAACAGAATCAAAACAATTTAGCCTCCTTCCTCTCTAAATTGATTTAGTACTGGCCATGTCTCATAATTTTCAGGTGGGAGCTGAAACAAAACAAATGGTGGCATGTAGAATTCTAGGTCTACTGTATGAAAAACTGTTTGTGAGTGTGTGTGTGTGTGTGTGTGTGTGTGTGTGTGTGTGTGTGTGTGTATGTGTGTGTGAGATGGTTGGTGATGTATGCAAGGGTGCATGTCCATGCATGAGTGACAGCCAGAGGTCAACTTTGGGTATCATTCTTTGGTAGTCTGAATGAGAATAACTCCCACGTGCCATGTGTTTTATTAATTGGTCTCTGGTAGGTGGAACTGCTTGGGAAGACTTAGGAGGCGTGGCCTTGTTTGCTGGGTCTGTGCTGTTCCCAATGTGCTCTCTCCACCTCCTGCTTGGGGATGAAGATGTGAGCTCTCAGATGCTGTTCCAGCCACTTGCTGCCATGCCTTTGCTCAACCTCTGAAATCATAATCCCAATTAAACTCTTTCTCCTATAAGGTCATGATATTTTATCACAGCAATAGAAAATAAGACGCATTCCCTAAAAGCGGTCCAATTTATTTATTTGTTTATTTATTTATTTATTTATTATTGATAGAACCTCTCACTGGCCTGGTACTCACAAAGTAGGCCAGTCTTGTTGGTGAGTGAGCCCCAGCGATCTGTTTGTTTCTGCCTCACAGTGATTATGATTCCGAATACACACGAGCACTCCTAGCTTTAGTTTTCACATGGAATTCAGGCCTTCATGCTTGCACAGTGAGTGCCTGACTGGCTGAGCTGTCTTCCCTCCTCAACAGTTTGCTTCTTAAATATGATTGTTTGCACAGTCCTTTTGAGTGGCTCTATTGGCACGAGGACTATTAGGGCTTCTAATGTCTGCTTTATCCCATCTCCCAGAAACATGCTGCCATTTCTAGACATACCTTCCCCTGGTAATAGTAGATGTAGTCACATGACTGGGCCCTGGCCAATCAGAAGTATATGCTCTACCAAGGGCTCTGCCCATTTACCATGCTTTGTTCCCTTTTGTTTTCCCCATCTGTGCATTTGTGGACTGACAGCTCAATGGTCCCTGCTATTTCACATAACATATATGTCCTGTGGTCAGAGAGAAGTTGGCTGACTTACCTTCACTGTCACATACCCATGGCTGATGTCATTTGGATTGCACGGGACTGGCAGAGGGGCCTCAGGAAACTGAAAGTATGATGGGCACAACGAAGAACAGTGAGACCCCAGACATCACCATACTACCCCTCCTGAGTGAACCCTGCTGGTCCTCATGAATCAACCCCCTCCAGATTGGACATGGCTGGACTCCATCAGCTGTCTCAGTCCATTGGAGTCCTGCAACTGAGTTCTGGCCGATGGAATGCAGACAGGAGTGCATAGCACCCTGGTCAAGCCAACAAAACCCACACATGACTCTCTAATCCCCTCATCTCCTTTATCTCCTATCTTTTTACTGGGCATCCTATGAGATTTTGAAAACCCTCAACTGGTGACAGTAGGTCCTCTGTCATTCCAAGTTCCTGAATAACTGGCAGTGTTCCACAAAGGCCCTGGGGCTACCAAATGAATATCATATGAACCAGAAAAACACAAGATTGTACACCTCTGGGGTTTCAGACCATCCTCCACAGAAGTCCTCAAATGGTCACCAGGCTCACAGCAGGTATAACTGCTGCCTCTTTGTGATGCCTCTATAGGAAGGGATCTCCCTTCAGTCAGCTGCAACCCTACTTTGTGCCTCTCAGTGAGCTGCAGCCTGACTCTGTGCCTGACTTAAACTGTTCAAATTCTCACCATAGAGGTCCACTGGCTGGGTGGCTGCTTTCAACAATAGGCAGCTCTTTCCTCAGTTTGGGAGGACACAAGTCTGAGATGAAGGTGTAGTAAGGGCGAGTTTTTCCTGAGATCTATGTTTATAGATTGCCATGCCTCTCTGTGTCCTTCCTCATGTGTTCCTCTGTGTGCCTGTAGTTTAGTCTCTAGTTCTTCCAATGGAGACCAGTCACATTAGGTTGCAGTTCCCCTTGCTGGTCTCCTGTTTCCTTAATTACCTCTTCCAAGGCCCTGTATTTAAATCCAGCCAAATCCTGAGATACTGGGCATTGGCATTTCAGTATGCGAATTTCAAAGAGCCCAGCCCTTAACTGTCTGTGCCTTGGTCCTTGTCCTTGTCCTCTGGAGGGCCCAGCCCTTAACTGTCTGTGCCTTGGTCCTTGTCCTTGTCGTCTGGAGAGCCAGAGGCTTCTCCTGACCTGCCTTTGGAAAACATCTAGGTGAGAAGGAAAGTTCCAGAATGCCCCCTTCTTTACCTTACTGCTGTCAGTCCCCAAAGCATCAGTATCATAGGATGAGCTACGGAGCACAGGTGCAAGTAAGTCTCCTGATGCCCGAGCAGAGACTGTGCAGGTTACCTACCCACCCTTCCCGGCTTCGCCTGCCATCTAGTCCTGAGAAAGCTGTCCTTCGTGACCCTGTTATCTACTCTCTAAGATGGGGGCATAAACTCTAGAACTTACTCCACTTTCAAAGACAGCAGAGGTTTCCCAGATCAGAAAGGGAGCCCCACCCAGGTCATGCCACACCATGGATGAACCCTAAGGACATTGTACTAAGTAAAAATGAACAGTATGTGATTCCATTCATATGAGGGACCCAGAAGTCAAAGAGAGACAGGAAATCGAGTATAGCATGAGTCATTATTTAACAAGTACATGCTTTTGGCTTTTTTTTTTTTTTTAATGGAACAGTCTGGAGGTGGATGGAGTTGATTGCACAGTGTTCTGAATGTACCTGATACCTCAGAATTGCTCACTTTAAAATGACTAAGATGGTAAACCTTCTGCTAAATGTATTTTACCACAACTTTAAAGTACTGGAGACAAGGACGCAATAGCGATTCTCCCCTGTAGCTTCCTGTGATGTTTAGAACGCTGGGAAACTGTCAGATAGTGTTTGAGCTGACTGAGAAGCTGGCTCTGGAAGTGGGGTTGCCCTACCCCCACAAGCATGTTTGTCTCAAAGGATTCTCCAAGGCCCCTTGTCTGGTGTTGGGCTGTGTCTCAGATTCTGTGACAGGGAGGGGAGAGAAAAAGCAGAGCAATCCAGGAGTAAAAGCAGCATGTCCTTAAACAATGACAAGTTGTGGTGGTTGGAATAGGCTTGGCCCAGGGAGTGTCACTATTAGGAGGTGTGGCCTTGCTGGAGTAGGTGTGGCCTTGTCGGAGTAGGTGTGTCACTGTGGAGGTTGTCTTTGAGACCTTCCTCTTAGATGCCTGAAAACAGTCTGCTTCCTTTCCATGAAGATGTAGAACTCTCGACTCCTCCAGCACCACGCCTGCCTGGACTCTGCCATGCTCCCACCTTGATGATAATGAACTGAACTTCTGAACTTATATGCCAGCCCCAATTAGCCATTGTCCTTTATAAGAGTTGCCTTGGTTATGGTGTCTCTTCACAGCAATGAAAGCCCTAACTAAGACAGAAGGTGAACCACTTCCATCACAAGATTGCTATTGTTTGTTGACGTGATGTAGCAGTACCTGCTACTGTGGGAAGTTCAGCCATGGACAGAAAGCTCAACTGAGAACTCCAGCTCATGCCCTCATGCTCCCCAGTCGGTCTCTGCTGGATGTTTATAAGGCCCTGATTTGATGATGTCAGCTTTCTGCTATTTATTCTTCCTCTTGGAAGCCTCACCACAGGGGATACCCTTCTCTGCTTGGGACTCTATCAGAAACTCCTATTGGCTTCCTTAAATAGGTTTCCCCAAATGATTTCTGCTAGATTTTTTTGAGCACTTAATTTGATGATGTTTTGATATCTATCTATCTATCTATCTATCTATCTATCTATCTATCTATCTATCTATCTATATCTATCTACCTACCTATCTATCATCTACCTATCTACTTAATTATAATCTATCTATCTCTTGGTATTTATTCTCTTACTTTGGCTTGCTACATTCTTAATAAACTCACTCATTCAAAGCCCAAAATACGGTCATAGTGAATCATGCTCTAGGCCATATACTATACTTCCTCATAACTGATGGTAAGAAAGAAAGGCTATAGAACACTTATCTAGTTTACTAGGAGGAAGGGATAAACTTAGTAACAGAGAGGATGGATGATTTGATTCAACTTGCCCTCAGTTTCCTCTCTGCTTGTAAGATTTCTAGGCCTAGAGAGAACAAGCTAAGCTTGGGCAAGATACTTCAGGTCTTGTGTTGTTTATTGTATATTTTTTACTTATTAATTAAATTTATTTGATTTATTGCATTAAACAGATCCATTTATTTAAGATGTACGCTGTTATGTTATAAGCTGAATTGTATCTTCCCCTGAAACACATATGATGAGTTTCTAGATCCCAGCATCTCCAAATATGAGTGTATTAACCTAGACTCTGGTCAGAGCTCCAAAGATCTGCCTGACTCTGTATCCCCAGTGCTAAGATTCCATGCATGTACCACCATGCCCAGATTCCACGCAAGTGCTTAAGATCACATTCAGTCCTCATGTTTGAATGACAGACACTTGCCAACTGAGCCATCTTCCAGCCCTAAGTGCCTTTCATTTGTCTTAGTTTCCTGACTTGCCAAACATTGGTTTAAACTCCTGCTTACTGTCTGCACAGAAGGAAATAGATAGATGTTGGTCCGGGGGTGCGGACCCAGACTCTGCCCAGACCTGAAGTTACCTGTGTCCCTGTGACCTTCTCCAGTTCTCTCAGGGCCGAGGCTGTGTTGCGGACCAGGATGGTAACCATCCCCATGTCACGGGCTGGCTTTAGATTACTTCCAAAGTCATCTAGGAAAACAACCTGGACCCAAACAGTATGGAGGTCAGCTAGAGGAAACATCTTGTGTGAAGAGAACCTCAGAACCTCAGAAGAAGAACAGGACTGGGGGCAGCTCTATGGTGAGGAAATGAAGAACGTGGATGCTCAGGGATCTGGCATCTTGTGGTGAGGTGGGTCTGGCAGGAGGAAGAGCTAGCACACAAAGGAGAGGGACCTTTCCTTCCTTTACTCTTTAAGATTAGAGGAGAGCATAATACAGTGTTTCAGCATAGTGACTCTCAGGACATTTAATGGACAGAGAGGATTCAAGTGGGACATGATGCATGGACAGGGAGTGGACCAGAAGGCATGGCAGGAGATCCACTCCTGATCACCCTTTTGTGGGGTGACTATCACTAGCTTCGTGTTCTTGGCAAAGTCTCCCAAGGTTTCTGTTTCTTCATGAGTAAACTTGGACAGCTGCTCTAACAGCATCTGATTTAACCTACAGCCACAGAGGGCTACATCAATGCAACATCTGGACTAAGCTACATGTCAAAAACATTCCACCTGACACAGAAGGAATGGCCTAAGACTATGCTGCCGGGCCCCAGTGCACCCCAGTCTATAAATTCAATGGCTCCCTTGCTGTAAGATCTCTGGGACACCCTTTCCCCGACAAAAGGGAGTACCTACTAACCTCACTGGGTTTTGCCTTCAGGGTATCCAGTAGATACTTGTAGATCTGAGGCTCAGGCTTGATCATCCCGACCTGACAGGACTCAATCAGGAAGTCAAAGTGTTGGCTCAGCTCGCACATCATCTGGGCCAGGCTGTCTCTCTTGTCACTGTCGTCCAGCCAGTTGTTGGTGACAATGCACGTTGTGAATCCTGAGTAGGAAGTTACCAGAGATTGTATCAGCTATAAAGAGAGCTCTGTCCTGCAATACTCTGGGTACCTCCAAGGGGCCCCTGAGAATGGGCAAGTTCCTACTGCAGCTCCTGCTAACTGACTCCAATCTCCACATACACAGCTTTCGTTCGAGGAGCTGAGAAAGAATCACCTTATCCACGAGCAGCTCCTGGCACAGTCCTGAACGTGGAGCTTTCGGAAGACCAGTCTCCCTTCTTAACCATGTGGACGTCAGCATTTTGACACTACTGCTTCATTTTATAAGGATGTCTGTTTCCTCAGCTCATGCAGTTCTCTCTACTTCTGTGGCTGGCAGGGGAGATCTACCTATCCCATATTGACAGATGAACAGTGCACATACTACTCAGAGCCCACAGTGAAGTCCAATGCTCCTATGTAGTCTATACCAATGAAAACTCCGCCTATGTTTATAGGCAACGAGGGTCTCTGTGACCACCATGGTGGGGAGACAAGAATTAAATCTAGTCCAGAGCAACTCAGCAGTACATCTTGGATCTAGAGTCTGACACCAGGGAGTTTATTTAAGCACAGTGCAATTTTGGAAAACATCTCCCGATGATAATTAATTCAATTCTATGTGTAAAACAAAGCTTAAGACATGTGTACACTGAAACTCTTTACCAAGTACATATGGCCTCTTCCATAAAGATGGGTTCTATTGACTCAGAATAATGCTCAGGATAAGGGCCTAGGGAGCGTGACTATGATAAACATAATAGTCTGCGGAATTCAAATGTGGGCTGGCCCTCCAGATACCACGGGTCACCAAAGGTTAACTACATTCCTCCCCAGTGTCTCCAGCAGAAAACAAGTATACATCTTCCTTTGAAAAGACAACCTTGGGCTGGAGAGATGGCTCAGTGGTTAAGAGCACTGACTGCTCTTCTAAAGATCCTGAGTTCAAATCTCAGCAACCACATGGTGGCTCACAACTATCTGTAATGAGATCTGATGCCCTCTTCTGGTGTGTCTGAAGACAGCTACAGTGTACTTAGATATAATAAATAAATAAATAAATAAATAAATAAATAAATAAATAAAACCTTGCGTGTTTAACATTTCTGGTCTCCCGAGTGCTCATCTGTGAGCATGAGGGCCTCATGCCCTCTACAAAAAAACACTTGCCTTGACCATCAGGAACCTCATTCCCATTTCAAAACTGGAAAAATCCAAATAGAGATGGCATCACCTCCTGGCTCTGTCTACCCAGTCATCCATGGCAAGAAACAGGAGATATTGGAAACAAGACACAGATGAGCCTATGGTGAGGGAAGAGGTATGGACATGGGATGGGCTATGGCTTGCATGTGTCTCCCAAAAACTTGTGTTGGAAAGTTAATCCTACTATTACAGGGTTAGTGGGCAAATGGCCAGGGCATGAGAGCTCTGCCTTCAGGAAGGAAGTCTGTGCTTATTGTACAATACTGGGCCTGCAAGGTGGGATATCTTGTCTCCCCATCATTCACACTTTGTTCTTCCCTCTCCATTCTCAACATGGTGAGAAAATGCATGGACGCCCTCTCAGATACAGGCCTCTTGGTCTTGTGCTTCCCAGCCTCCAGAGCTATAAGAAGCAAGACCTGTCCTTTATAAACTCTAGCCTTGGGTCTTTTGTTATAGCAGCACATATGGATTGAGTCAGATGCCTTGAACACAATGATGTAAGTCTGATGTGGATGGTGTCATTGATGCTTATGAAGAAGAGGCAGGCACTAAAATAAAATACATGCTAATGGATGGTTTTGACCCTGTGTCTTAGACCGCATGACATCATCTCAACTCACACCAGCTCCTAGCACCACTCTGACACCCAAAGACTGACACTCTGACACTCAAACACTGGGAGATTCAGAGTTGCTTAAAAGCTGTGTTTTAAAAACTGTCGCAAAAATTTTGCTCATTTGAATAATTATTGGTACTAATTAGTACCAACCAAGGGACAGGATTTTGTTTATAAAGCAGTTACTGGTAAGTGCTTTATTATATACAATTATGTCATTTCTCCAGGGATCCTAACAGTACAGAGTTGTCTCTTCTCTCAAACAGACTCTTGTGCTTGCTTTCAGAGCATTTCAGATCTGTGACCTTGAAACACACCCAATATTATTCTGACCTCAGCTTTTCCAGGGCTCTGGTGTAGTTGAACCATCGGATGGGTGTATAGGACTCTTACCTTTCTTCTTGAGAGCAACGGCTGCCTGAAGCATGGGGCGGTTGATGCTTCTTGCTGCCATGGCTTGGCTGAATATTTGACTTATGGAGAAATTCTCAGGTAGATTGGCTCCATGGGCTTTGGAGGACTTCCTGTAGCTTTCATTCATGAGTGGTACCCACTGTAAAGCAAACACGGGGGTGGGTAGCGGAGTCAGTGGGTGCAATCTTGGAAAGTCTTTCTCTTTTTAAGTTCTATGTTATTATTATTAATTTAAAAGTTAGCACAAAAGATGGGATTTTCATAATGCTTTGTGTGTATTTTTTAATTCAAGTATGTTTTGAAAATGTTGTACAAGTGTACTGGATTCATCCCTCCCTGTTACTCCTCCAACTCTTCCTGTGTTTCCTCTATTCCCTCTAATTTAGTTTGTTCATGTGTGTGTGTATGCATGTGCACACATGTGTGTATGTATATGTATGCAAGTGTGTGGGCAGGTATGTATGTGTGTACATATGTATATATATATGTATGTATGTATGTATGTATGTTTAGGGACGACTACCAGGAATTAGATAATCAATTAAGTGGTTCCTCCCTAGGGAGCTGATTCTTGCTCTCTCAGCAGCCATTCATTGTCTATAGCTCTTCACTTTGGGATGGGGTCCTGTGAGATTTCCTCCATCCACGTTGTCATATCAATGATGATACCATTGTGATGATCTTCTTTAGGCAGCACATTGAGATTTCATGTCACATATAGGAGACACTATCTTCAGCAGATACGCTGCTCCTGTCTCTTATGATCTTTCTTATTACCAAGGTAGTCCCCAAGTTCTCTGATGTGTCTACAATAGTGTACACCTCTGTCTACACTTCTCTGAAGTGTCTACAATAATACAACTTTTCAATAAGTAGATTTAAAAAGAACTGTGGGCTTATAGACAGATTCTTTATAAACACACTAATTGTGAATTTATAATTGTAAATACCATGACTACTTTATTAAAAAATTAACTGAGAATTTAGTACCAGGAACAGTGTTTACCTGCACCGACTGAGTAAAATGCACAATGCTAAGCATTCCCAGGCTTCACTATGACTCGGGCATGGGTGGTATCATCACCCTATTCTACTGATAGCACAATGGAGGTTTCCAGAAGTTAAGTAACTTGCTGTGATCTTGATCTGGGCCTACAAATCCAAACCCCAGTCCCAGACTCCAAAGCCCCTACTCTGTAGTTATTGAGTTAATTGAGTGGCCCTGTCCTGAAATAGCTACTCTGGTTGTCATTGTTTCTTGTCACAGTTCCTCAAGGCTTGAAAAGTCCCTCAAGTTGGCCCAGACAGACAACAAGCCAGTTCTAAACACACCTTCCAGTGTCTTGCTACTTTGTAAGTTGTAGGGGATGGGTGTGGGTTGCAAGGGTCAAGAAGACATAATCATGCCCACAGGGAGTTGAAGGAAGGGTAGAAATGTAATGATGCGGAGGACCTCCCCAGGGGTCTCCTCACCTCTCCACACATCGTCTCCTCACCTGGGAAAATGTAATCTTCCCTTTCATGAGTTGTTCAGTGGGTCCATCTGGGAATTCTGTCTGGAAAGCACCAAGCGGGAAGTCTCTGGAAGACACAAAGAACAGTACCATCACCCGCTATCTGATGGCTTCATCATGTGTCCCATGGCAAGGACAGACGGCTGCCATTTATATTTGTAGGCAAACTGTTGTCAGAAAGGATGGATAGATATAAGCCAAGGTCAAGTTTGTTCACATACAACTATTTTAGCTCACATTCTTCAAAAGTCACTTTTTTGGACATATAGTTCCTATTTTATCTTAGTCTCTAATTTCTAAAAGCATTTCCTCTGTTAGGGACTGAAATATCTCTCCTTCAAAATTCTTACAGAGAAGTTTTACTTTCCAGTACTTCACAATGGGGCTATATTTGGAAATGGAATCTTTAAAGTGATAATGAATTTAATGAGACCTTTGGGGCTGGTCTTAATTTAACATGATTGGTATTCTAATGAAAAGAAGTGAATTAGACACAGGCACACACAGAGCCAGAACATTCTTGGACATACAGAGATGATGCTATCCTCAAGCCAAGGAGAGATTCATTGGAGGCAACCAACTGGTTGTCATTGGTTGTCACAAATCTACTGTGATATTTTAGATGACGATTCTATGGCCAGGGACTGAAGAATCCGATGTGGTTGCCAAGAGGCCAGAATCACTGTGATTAAATCTTCAGGGAGGTATTTCATCAGGGTCAGCACACAGAAGCTGTGGTTGGGGCCAGTGGGAGGGCAAGGCTGTGTCTCAAACTAGCAGCCTCTCCAACTGTGTTAGTCTTGATGACATGAGAGCTGCCGGATTAAAGGGGTCATGGAGAGCAGCTGGGCCTTTGCACTCATGGCAGGGTCAGCAGGGAGACTAGCCTCAGTTGTAGTGGAGACCCCAACAGATTAGAAGTACCAGGACCACGGTACAGCTACCCAGGACAGGGACAGGTATGGAGTAGAGCCAGCCTGAGCCTCTGAGACAAACTGTGTGTGCTGCAGCTGGCGGCCCTGGGAAGGTAGAGTCTTTAAGCCCTTGGAGCCCAGAAGATCATGAGTGAATCCCAGATGCCAGACCCTGAGCTAGTTATATGGCTGGGGTTTGGTTTTCCTTTGATCTGATTGTAACTGTACTCCAATTAATTCTTCTCTTTTGGAATAAGAAAGTATGTAACTTGTTTTAAACTTCATAGGAGCTCACAGTGGGAACTTCCTATTTTTTAAAAGAGATCTTGAACTTTTACACATTGAAATTTTTTAAAGACAATGGGACTTTTAAAAGTTGGACTGTATTTTATACTGTGATATTCACATGGAGATCTTGGGTACAAGAAATGAAATGAGTATTACTTATAGGGATATGCTTGTGGGTTAGTACTGACACGGGGAAGATTGTCCTGTCATAGTTTTTTTTGTTTGTTTGTTTTTGTTTTGTTTGTTTGTTTGTTTGTTTTTTGTCAAATTGGTACATGTCTTGACTCATCTGGGAAGAGAGCATTTCAGCTGAGGAACTGCCTCCATCAGACTGGTGAGCTGCTATGGCTGCGGGCCATTTTCTTGATTCTTGACTGATGTGGGAACATCCAGCATCAGAGCTGAGCCATCCCTGGGTTGTATAAGAAAGGTAGCTGAAAAAGCCAAGGATAGCAATCCAATAAGCACCATGCTCCCACTGTTTCTGTTTCTGTTCCTGCCCCCAGGTTCTCCCTGCTCTGAGTTCTTGCCCTGGCTTCCATAGATGAACTGTAACCTTTAAGCCAAACATACTCTTTCCTCCCCAAGTTGCTTCTTGCCGCCATGTTTACCACAGCAAAAGAAAAGCAAACCAGGACATCAACTTTGCTGAAAGCTGGACTTCCACCCTCCTAGAATACTTTTTGCTAAGCCAGCCAGTCTGTGCTCTTTGTTCAGCAGTGCTAATAAATGGACACGCCTTGCCTATTATCAGCTGTAACTGCCAAGCCCATTGCAACTATTCGCCATCCCTGGTTATGAGAACAACTATCTCCTACTTCAGTAGTTTGTTTCTGACTATAATGGAGATTTTGTTGTTGCTGTTGTTTTGTTTTGTTTTGTTTTTAAACAGACTAGCCCTCTCTCAGGCAAAATCAACTCTGCAACTATAAAAGAAATCTGTGGCCTTGACTAACTTTCTTGTGTTAGTAATGGCTCTGCCCCACTTTTGCCAACAGTCTTTTCTTGAATAATCACATTAAGGTACGATTGACATCAAATTCACACATTTTCAACCTGACATCCAACAATTCATAGTGAACTCAGAGCAGTGCAAATACTACCTCAGTTCAGTGTCACAACACTGCCATCTCTGTAGCGAGGTTCCTCAGGTGCTTTAGCAATTGCCCTGCAGTTTTAGGAATCAGAGTGGAGGGTTGGTAAGATGGCTCAGTAGGTAAGAGCACTGTTCTTCCAAAGGTCCTGAGTTCAAATCCCAGCAACCACGTGGTAGCTCACAACCACCTTAATGAGATATGATGGTTTCTTCTGGTGTGTCTTAAAACAGCAACAGTGTACTTATTAATAATAATTAAATCTTTGGGCCTGAGTGAGCAGGGTCAACCAGAATGCTGGTCCTAAAATTCAGTTCCTAACAATCACAGGAAGACTCACAACCATCTGTACAGATACAGTGTACTCATATACATAAAATTAATAAATAAATCTTAAAAAAGAATCAGAGTGGAGGTGGATGCCACAGCTTTTATTAGATGCCTAAGGTGTGCTACAACCTGTGATATAAAAGATGAGGAAAATAACAACCCCATCCTTAGGAAATGCACAGTGATTGGTAAGCAGATAGTTATAGTGTATGAGTGAGATAAGGAAATTATCTGTTTCTGCCTGGAAAATGGGAATTGATTGAGGAAGCATGAACAAAACCAGCATAACTACAACAGGACATTGCAAGAGCAGGCAGGGATTATTTAAAAGTAAAAGCGATAACAAGAATATTCTTGCCATTGGCAAACATGAACTCTAATTTTTATTGCATTTATTTATATGTAGGTGTGTGCACATGTGCCGAGTCCTACATGGGATGGATATGACATGGTTCCTGCCCCCTTCCAACAGAGCCAACAGAGCCAGCAGGGTGTGGATTGTCATGAGTGTTGGCAGTTGATGTGTATGAGGATTGATAGTAACACACACACACACACACACACACACACACACACACACACATATAAACTTTATGTTCCTCCTTTGGAAAATATTTTCTCTGCCAAAGTTATCATCAGGAAATATTCTGCCTGCAAGATTATTGGGGAATGTCCTCTCAGCCTAGGTTAATGATTCCATAATAATTAAAGACAGCATGAGTTTGAGAGGTGAGGGTGTGTCTATGTTCTTTGCAAAAATGGTAAATCCTATGACCTTCAGGACAGCCCTTAAGGATGTGGGAAAGAACTCTGAAAATACAAGTTAAAAAATATATAATTTCTTAACTATGCAAAATATAAGGATGCAATATGAATTATATGAGGGGCTTCATGGACCTAAAAGAACAAAGGCAATTGTGCGATGAGTCAACTTGTCAGAAAGATATTAAGGGAGGAGATAAAGAGACTTTGAGAATGGTGGTGGCAGGGCAGGATCCCACCCAGCTACATTTACTGTTTGCACTTACAAAAGCAGGGAGATCTCTGAATTCACTTGCAATGTTAAAAAAAATAATGTGCTTGCAGTCTCTTTCTAAGAATGGAGGGGAATGCTGATTTGTGGGATAATCAAAAAGGAACTTGGAGTAAATGACTGAATTGACATGTAAATGAAAGACCGGGCTTTGATCTGTGGGAGCTGAGATATCTGGATGAGCTGTTTAGAGAGCTCCAGAGAGAGCCATCTTGAGCAGAACACTGGCTGTTAGCTTGTATCCATGTTTGACTTCGAGTCATTCTTTTCACTGCTCCCAAACACTCCTTTCTCAGGACCCTTCTCCAAGCTGAGGCTGGTCCTTGGCATATATGCACACACATGTCACAATGCACATGAGTAGATCAGAGGGCAGCTTGAGGGAGTCAGCTCTCTCCCTTTACCATATGGGTCATGGAGATGGAATTCAGGTTGTTGTGCTTGGTAGCAAGCGCCTCTGTCATCTTAGCCATCTCACCAGCCCCTGAGCACTGTGGTTTAAGAATGCTTCATCAAAGGGTCCCCAGTGAAGGAGTTAGAGAAAGGACCAATGGAGCTGAGGGGTTTGCAGCCCCTTAGGACTAACAACAATATGAACTAAGTAGTACCCTCAGAGCTCCAGGGTCTCAACCACCAACCAAGGACTGCACATGGAGGGGTCTGATTGTTCTGGCAGCATGTGTATAGTAGAGGATTGCAAATTTGATCAGCAATAGGAGGAGAGGACCTCAGCCCTGTGAAGGTTCTGTGCCCCAGTGTAGGGGAATGCCAGGGCCAGAAAGTGGGAGAGGGCGGGGTGGCAGGCATGGGGAAGTGGGAGGCAACAGGGGTTTGTTTTTGTTGTTTTTGTTTGTTTCTTTGTTTTTTGGAGGGGAAACTGGGAATGGAGAAATTTACATGTAAATAAAGAAAATATCTTAAAAAAAAAAAAAGAATGCTTCATCAAGTTAGTAAGTAGTGAAAGGGCCATGGTAGAAAATGAACCTGGTGAATCAGGAGATACAGGGGGCTGGAGAGCACTGGCTGAGAGTGCTCAGATTACATCCCCAGCACCCACAAGATGGCTCAGAACCATCTGGAACTCTAGTTCTAGAGGATACAACACCCTTTTCCATCTCTGGGCACCAAGCATACACATGACACAGAGATACACATACAGACAAAACACCCACACACGTACAATTAAAACAAAACACAAATAATGAGAGACACAAGAGAACTTCCAGGAACCTTGAGCTTTGGTCACTTGTATGAGCAGAGTTGTTATGTCTGCAGGCATGAGGAAAATGCCCAGTGCATGGAAGAGGCTTTTTCTTCACTTTCTGAAACCTACATAATTAGCTTGCACCTCTGGTGGTTAAACAAGCTCAGAGTCCTGCACTCTGAGTTCAGCTCCTTTGGCAGTGGCCTATTTTATGGCACCTGTGAACAACCCTGACCATGGTCACAAAGGAGCTGTGTGAGGTATCATCTAGTGGTATTCGAAATGCATTACTCTGTAGACTATTTGGTAAATAATAGCATGTATCAAAAACACTGCTGCCCATCTGCTTTATATATCAGCTAATTTAACCCTTACCCCAAATTCCTAGTGAAAGGCAATGTCTTACTTAACAAGGAGAGATAACTAAAAAGGCAGGTTAAGTAAGCACACCCATGTACTTACCCACATAAAACATCTGTACATAAATACCCTCACATAAAAATGGGCATGTGAAGAGGTCCTCTTGCATCCAGACAGAAACTCCAGTGCGAGAGAAACACCAACCCACCCACAAAACTTCCAACCCCCAAATTATCCTGTCTACAAGAAATGCAGGCAGAGTGGATGGAACAGAGACTGAGGGAATGGCCAACCAATGACCAGCCCAACTTGAGACCCATCCCATGGGCAAGCACCAATCCCTAACACTATTAATGATACTCTGTTATGCTTACAGACAGAAGCATGTTTTCCTCTGAGAGGCTCCACCCAGCAGCTGACTCAGATACGGACACAGACACCCACAGCCAAACAGTAGATGGAGTTTGGGGACTCTTATGGAAGAACAGGAGGAAGGACTGCAGGCCCTGAAGGGCATAGGAACTCAACAGGAACACCAACAGACTCAACTAACCTGGACCCGTGGTTCTCTCAGAGTCTGAACCACCAACCAAAGAACACATATGGGCTGGATCTCCCTGCATATATAGAGCAGATGTGCAGCTTGGCCTTCATGCAGGTCACAAACAACTGGAACGGGACAATCCCAAAAGCAAGCTGTTGCCTGTACATGGGTTATGTTCTACTAGCTGGGCTGCCTTGTCTGGCCTCAGTGGGAGAGGATGCTCCTAGCCTCACAGAGACTTGAAGTGTGGGAGATGGGTGCTGTGGGGGTGGGGAGGGATACCCAGGGGGCTGAGGAGAAGGGGGAGGGGAGGGAGAAGGATTGTGGGAGTGGTGACTGGGAGGGGGCAATGGATGGGATGTAAAGTGGATAAGTAAAAAAAAAAATTAAATTAAAATTTTAAAAAAGGTAAAAACAAAAACAAAACAAAAAATGGACATAGCCTCACATGTGCACGCACACATACATGGAAATGTTCTTGAAAACTAGCTCATCTTTCATTCCTCAGTTTCCCCACCCAAATGTATGATTCCTTTCGGGCAAGCACAAGGTCAGGTGGCTTTTCAAGTTCAAATGTAGTTCTCAGTCAAATTCTAATTACCAGCAATGTAACCATTTGAGGTGGACTTTGTAGCCACTTGTTTATTTGTGTTTCTTAGTTATTGATGTCTTTATTCACCCTGGGACAGAAACTTTTCTAGAACAGTGTCTAAGGAAGATACAAAGTCACAATGAGCCAGAGAGGGAGGAGCTACAGTGAGTATAGGAACACTGTAATCAGTCACAGAGACCACCTACTGTGTGATCAGGGAAGGCTAAGGCCATTTACTATGTGATTAAGCAAGGCTGAGGCTACCTACTGTGTGATCAAACTGCCAAGCCCCAGTCTCTGCATCCTTTGGGTTGGCTTGCATGATTTCTGTAGTATAAAGGTTAATCCCTGTTGGCCTTTGGTGTCATAAGAATTCAAGAATCATCAAATGAGGCAGAACTCCAGACCCCAAGCTGCCCTTATGCCTCTTCCCCTCAGTGGTATTTTGAAATTATCCATTTGTTCTTTTCCTTGGGTGATACCAGAGTGATCTTTCATCTTTTTTATTTTTTAAAATAAATATGTTTTCCTCCTTTCTGATTATAAAACACGTTTTTTAAACTGAAAGGTTGGAAAATAAAAATAGAAAAAACTAGAAAAAATTATACATGATTTCACATACAATTAGTGATGTCTGGATCTTTAAAAAGATATTTTTATTACTTCTTAAATTACTTGTGTTAGCATCCAAAGCCTGTGGCAACTTATGGGCGGGTCTCAGAGACCTGTTGCCAGAGCAACAGCCACCATATTACCAGAATTCATTGGGCCCACTTCCCACCTTTATCTGTGGCCACTATGTCACAACCCACATATATACGGGGAACATTCCTCCATCTTGTGTTCTCTCTCCCTCCTCTCTTTCCACGCTACTTCCCCCTCTCTCCCTCTCAACTGAACCTCTTACACGTGGAACTGCTTGGGCCTAGTGTGTGGTATGTCCTGACGCGAGCCACCGTTCTAACATATCAACATGTTGCTGGGTGGTGGGGTCGCATGTCTTTCTTTCTTTTTTTTTTTTTTAAATATTTTTTTTTAATTTATTTATTATTATTATAAATGAGTTCACTGTAGCTGTCTTCAGATACACCAGAAGAGGGCATCAGATTTCATTATGGGTGGTTGTGAGCCACCATGTGGTTGCTGGGATTTGAACTCACGACCTTCAGAAGAGCAGTTGGTGCTCTTACCCGCTGAGCCATCTCACCAGCCCGCATGTCTTTCATCTCAGCACTTGGAAGGCAAAGACAAGCGACTCTCTGAGTTCGAGGCTAGCCCGCTCTATAAAGCAAGTCCCAGGACAGCCAGAGCTACACCAAGAAACCCTGTCTCAAAACAAAACAACAGCTTTAAATTATGTGTTTGTGTGTGCATTAGTGCGTACAGGTGTCCTAAGAGGCCAGAAGGGGGCGACAGATACCCTGGAGCCGCCTGATATGGTTGCTGGGACTCAGACTTCAGCAAGTGCATGTTCTTAACTGCACTCATCTCTCCAGTCCCATGATTGGCTATTTTGATATATTTATTCGAGACATTTTCTACAGTCCCTTGCTTCCTCCCTCCCCTGTCTGAATCCGAGCTATTACCTTCTGGTATCTGTGACTGCCTCCCAGGTCCCCATTTCCCCAGGCTGTGGGACTTTTCTGTAAACTGCTCTTGCACTAGTTCTCCTGTAACGCTGGTCTTGGACTGAACTTTCTTGTAAATCGCGGCGGGTATTTTAAAGATCCAGTTCAGTAGAATTAATCCGGCAGCAAATAACCTAGTAACGCCTCTTTCGTAAAGGGCATTTTTTTTTTTTAAAAGCAAGGTTTAATTACTTAGCATTTAGCAATGGATCTGTTCGTGCACGCTGGCATTTTAGTACCAGGCAATGATTTTGATCTTGCCCAGGAAACAATTTGAACCCTGGGCTGGACGTGTGGACAGGGCACCAGGCGGGACACTGACCCAGCGCGGGTCCCCTTACCTAGGCAGTGCCAAGGCCTCCTCGGCGCGGCGGAGAGCCCCGACGACAGAGGGGAGGGCCAGCACTCCGTCAAGGTCGAACGCGGCCACACGCAGCGTCATGGCGGCCCGGGCTGCAGTGCCAAGCTGACACAGACCCGAAGCTGGAAGACTGTGGCCTGGAGTGGAGAGGCTGGCCACGCCCCCACCACGCCCACTCCTGACTCTGCCCTGCCTACTGACCCGCTGCCTAGCTGGGAGCTTCCTGCTGGATGCAACACCCAAGGGTCAATTCTGGACTTGACCACTTCCTCCTGCTTAGCCTAAGGACTAGAAACCCTGCCAAGGCTCCCCGATTCTCAGACTTTGACCTTTTGGAAACAGGCCCAAGCCTGTTATAAGGAGAGAGGGATCTTGAGGGGGCGGGTGGGAGGAGAGGGGACATCCCAGACATTTCCTCCTTCAGTATTTGGTCTTGATTGGCACATCCCATGTATGTTGGGATCTGCGGACCATCTTCTCTAAATGTGGTCCACATCTTTGCCATCCCCTCCCGTCTGACGGCTTCTTCTGGCAGCGTTTCTGGAATACAGTACAGCTTCCACTCACGGTGTGCCAACCCAGAATGCTTTCTCTCTTGAGGATTAGAAGAAATTAATCGAGTCTGTTTCCCCTTTGTACACTGTATTTGAAATAATACTGCTTAAAAGTGAGCTGTGCTTCTTGGAGGTTTCTGGCACCTCCCTGCCCCTTGGCCCAGTACTCTTCCTACTTAAGAGGAAAAAGAAACCTCGCCTATTAATAAGCTCAGTTAACAAATCCACCATTCAGTCCGAGGCTGTTGTAAAAGACTGCCTCCCTTACTGAAATCGGGACTTGACTTCTTCCTTTGCTCTAGCTGCTGCCAGTTAGGTGGTGGAAAGTGGCCCTACTGTGGGTTAATTTTTGTGACTCTTTCAGACACTGCCTCAGGTCTTGTCTGGGGCAGTTTGTGCTTTCTGAGGTTCACACCTAAGACGCAGAAAGAGGCTGAAAATGTGGGGTGTTGCCCTGAGAACAGAAAGGGTCTTTTGGGAGTGTCTGTAGTGGGGTGTTTGAGAAAGAAATGGGATGGCCCTGGGCCTGAAGACAGAAAGAGAAGGGATCGGGACTGGATATGGGACTGTCTGTCTGTAACTCCCGCATTCCCGGATGCAGAAGTACAAGGTTCCAGGGCTCAGTATTAGCCTCAGTTGTATACGAGCTTGTATACAAACTCTTACATAGGGCTGGCGAGATGGCTCAGCGGGTAAGAGCACGGACTGCTCTTCCGAAGGTCCTGAGTTTGGATCCCAGCAACCACGTGGTGGCTCACAACCACCGGTAATGAGACTGGACGCCCTCTTCTGGTGCATCTGAAGACAGCTACAGTGAATTAAGCCGGAGAGAGCAGGGCCAGCAGAGGTCCTGAGTTCAGTTCCCAGCAGCCACACACATGACAGCTCATGGCCATCAGTACAGCTACAGTGTACTCATACACATAAAATAAATAAAGTAAATCTTTAAAAAAAAAAAAAACTCTTACATAAACCTCTGACTCAACAGATATCCTTTGGGTTCTAAATTTACATATCCAACAACTTTGCTTGACCATGGAATAGTCCTCCACAGCTCCTGAACTCTGAGGAACTGACTGAGGCTGAATTGCTCCTCCTGAGAGCCTATGATTTGGTTAAGCCTCCTCTTAAAGACTTGACCCCAAACCGATGGCAATGTTAGGAGATAGCAGAACTTTGAAGAGTCGAAGGCCCAAAAGAGGTCTTCTGATCAGTGGAGGTATGCCTTTCAAGACTATTTTGGGACCCTGGCCCCTCACTTTTTCTCTCCCTTACATCCTGTTCCTGAGGTGACTGGTTTTATTATGTGCTATTGCTGTGGGCAATGAGGCCATCCACTCATGGGAAGATAGTACCAAGTCTGTGAGCCAGAAATACCCTTTCCCTCCCTAAGCTAATAACCTCCGGGATTGTTATGATAGTAGAAAGCTGGCCTGAAAACAGGATATTCCTGTGTTACTACATAGCACAAACTTTGTCTCAGCTGCTCCATCCAGAGACCCTAGAGTTGCTGGCTGAGCCCTGGCTGCTCACTGAACCACATGCTCCGACTTGGTTCCCAGTCAGGTGACTGGGGCAGAGGTGACAGCTTCTAGATCCATGGTGGTGTTTCTTTCTTAAAGGTTTGGCTGCCTGGAAACAAATCCTTTCAGAGATTTTGTGGGCCTACCTCATCACTCATACTTAATATGTCTGTCTCATCACCTGTATTTAATACTTCTGACAATTGTCAATATTTAATACACCTGCCTATTACTCATAGTTAATACACCATGGGTTTGAAAGAGCTACAGTGGTTTCTGTTGTACACATCTGCATTCTGACAGGTAGGGTATTACTGAGGCCAAAGGAATGTGTTCATAAAAGTTACAAAGCAAAGAAGAGAAACATGGCTACCAAAAAAAAAAAATGGAATTTACAAACCACTCCTTGAAAAGAAAACTATGAAGTCTTGAAAAATGAAATTCCATCTTCAAACAGCAATCATCCTTGGTTAGTGTGATAGGTAGCTTTAGTTGTCAATTTGACACAACTCAAAATGAAGATTTGTCTGTATGAGGTTGCACTGTGGGCATATCTGGAGTGGGGGCATGCCATGATTGGCTTTAGTTGATGAGGGGAAGCCTACCCAAAATGTGAGTGGCACCTTCTGGTAGCAGCCCAGATAAAAAGACATGGAAGGAAGGGCCATTGCTTTGGCATCTTGGCCTTCATTCACTCTTGAGGAGAAGTTCATTTCCCTCATTGCTGCTGCTGCTGATTCTTTGCTACAGATAGAACCAGCTTCTTCAAGCTTTCTTTCTTTCTTTTTTTTTTTTTTTTTTTTTTTTTTTTTTTTTTTTTTTTGTAGCTGTGGCTGTCCTGAAACTCCCTCTGTAGACCAGGCTGGCCTTGAACTCAGAAATCTGCCTGCCTCTGCTTCCCAAACTTTCAACAGAGCCCGAAGACCAGCAATTCTCTGGGATCTTCTAGAGCAGTGACTCTCAACCTTCCTAATGCTGTGACCTTTTAATACAGTTCCTAATGTTGTGGTAACCCCCCAACTGACAGAAGCCATCTAGGAAAGGCAAGCAAGTGAGTTTCCTGGAGATGGCCCACTGTTTCCATGGATGCGATCGGTGCACTCTGGGGAGGTACAGCCCCAGAGACTTCATCCCAGGATTGCTTCTCACTGCTGACGTGACTTTCCTGCTACTATCACATAGCCTAAGGATTCCTGGGCATCTCACACCCTATAGGGCACATTTCCCGTGGATCAACATGAAGATGAACTTTCATGAATTAATGCTGTTTAGATGAATTAATGACTTCATAACATTCCTGATTCAATTCAAATAATTTTAGGAAGAAAGTTTAAGGAGATGGTTTTAGTTGTTTTGGCAGAAGGATGTTGGGTGTTGGGTCCCCTGGAACTGAAGTTATAGATAGCTATCAGCCACCATGTAGGTGCTGAGGGAGTCCAATCCAGATGGAAGGATAGTCAGTGATCTTAACCACTGAGGTACCTCTCCAGCCCCCAGCTTGATTTTAAAAGCCATTTTTGCCTTTCTGGGGGTTGGATGAAGAGTTTACATTGAGGGCTCTCTCTGCTGTAGCTGTTTCAGCTGAGCTCAGACTTCTTAGAGGCACTGAATTCACATTCTGCTTGATGCTTAGTTTGTTGATAATGTGCTTTTTCTAGTGGGAAATTCCTTTAGCTCATTCAACAAATATTTACAAAGTACTTACTATGCACCATGTACCATTGTACATAGCTGGGACGCATCTGTAAGGGTGGCAGACAAAAGGTTTAAGAGCCACTGGTGAGTGCGGTTCATGGAATGTTGAATTCCCAATGGGGGCCAGTTGCTTCCAGAGGACTGATATGTGGAATGTCCGTCACTATTTCAGCTGCTTGGTGTCTGTAGTCACCCAAAGACGGGAAGCTGCATCCTGTAGTGGCATCTGTCATTCAGAGCCACCCAGCTCCTTCAAACAGCTTCTCTCTATTTGGGTAGTTCCCACATTCTGCACACTGCTTTCTTGTGGTAGGCTCCACAGGTGCTGCATTCCCCAAAGCACCCCACCGAAGACTGGTCGTGTGACATGGGCTCTGGTGCCTCTATCTGAGTCTAGACATGACAGTGGATGACCTGAGAAAACAGGGGGTATGCGCTGGAACTTTCTTTCAGGAATGGTGGGAGTGGGAGCAACTAGTTTTTCTGTGGAGGCTGAACTAGAGGAGCATGTATGGTTTGGTTCTGAGTGGGCATGGTACCCGAGGGTGGCCCAGCAACAGCTTTGTTGAAATTGTATCATGACATGATCACTCTTGGGTATAGAGTTTCTAGGCCTTCCACCATATGGGTCCCTGAGATTGAATTCTGGTTATCAGGCTTGGTGGCAATTGCCTTTATTCAGATAGCTATCTCTCTGGCCCCTGGCAGTAGGGTCTCTGAACGGGCTTCTTGCCTCCTCCCCAAGTTTGGCCTTAACAATCCCCTTTCTGGTCACGTGACTGAAAGAAAACTCCAGGCCTGTAAACAAGAACACTGTAAGACGGATATAGCTTAGATACAAACCCATGAATTTTGATAGAAGAGCCACTTGGACCACAGAATTCAATTCCATCCACTCTATTCCCAAACAGATGTGAATCGAGGTGAAGTCCTGTCAGCTAAGCTCGCCAGCTCAGTTGCATCAATCCAGAGTACCACACGGGAGCTGCTGAGCTAAAGAAGGACACGAGAGAAGGGTCTCAAATGGCAGTTTCATCAGCTACTGTGTGGGCAGGGACAGTACAGACCCCATGGCTTCAGCAGTCAACTGTAGAGCAGAGTCCTCATGGGCCAGGTCCTGTGCTCCTATCTGGGCTGTGGCTATTACTCTTGCTTGTTTCCTGGGTTCAATTCCCCAAGCTGCCATGGGCCCACACATATATTCTGTCATTGTCAACAAAGACACTTCTTACTCATAACAGCTTCCCCCCCCCCAAACCTTTCTACAGCATCTTCTGCATCCATTGTGCATTCTGGAACTTCAGGCCCATCATTAGTAAAATCTACCATGTACTTGCCCTTCCTCCTCTTCTGTTCATCCCACCCCATCCCGTCTCTTATTGCCTGCCCTAGGGCTCTTACCTAAGGGACCTGCTTCCACTGAGGTTCACTCTAGTGTTCTGTTGGTTTTTTTTTCTCTTTCTGTGCCCCCCATGGAATAGGGGAACAAGCAGATGAGCATATGAATCCTCACCTTTGCTCCCAGAACTCCCTAGACACAGACATTCACTTCACATCATTAAACTCTACCACAACCAGCTAACAAACCAGCTCTTTCTTTTCTCTAATTTGGTCTCCCCTCTGTTCTCCCAGAAGCCTAAGGAAGCTCCCCTCTCTTGCCAGGTCCCCAGAACCCTCTTGCTATCAGCCAGTGCATCTTTCCCCCTTGCTGTTTGTCTGAGGTAACTGACACTCCCAAGGCTCCCAGGCTCATCAAATGACATACTTCCATCATAGCTGATTTCCTCATCTTCCTATGCAATGAGGATAACCTTAAACCTGCTCAGGTTTAAGGCTAGATCTTCTGATGTGCTGGAGCTGGCACCTTCCAGGGTACACGAACAATCTTCTCAGTGGCCTCCTTATGGGACTAGCAGTCCCTGCTTCTATAACTACCAGAAACCACAAAGCTCCTGCCTTAGGCTCTCGAAGCTCTAACATTGAAAGGGAAGTGTTTCAAGAAATGTAGTGAAAGGACATTTGGAATTGAGATTGACTCGCTGACACCTGTCCAGATGGCTGAAGTCCAGGCTTGCATTTCAACCACATTTTGATCTCATGATTTGCCCACTTCTTGCTTTAGTTGAGTTTTTGGCTCTGGCTGAGAAGAAATGAGTTGCCATGTATTAGGAAGATTTCCATGAAGAATGGCAATTGGTGCAGAAATCTGTTTCCGTCAGCCTTAGCTGAAAACGCCATAACCATCTTGCCTGACTTATGACCCCTTCCCACCCCTTCAGATCCCCACATGGCCCAACAGACAGGTTCTAAGGAGGCACAAAATAGCGCCCCAAATCTGCAAGATTCCGCTTGCTTCTGTCCACAGTCAGGTGAGTGTGTGTGTGTGTGTGTGTGTGTGTGTGTGTGTGTATGTGTAGACCCTTGTGCTGTCTATCAGACCTGGAAGGTTTGGCTGGTGTTTGGAAGAGACAGGGTGCTTTTTAAAGCTTTAGGGTTAGTCTGTATGTTTGATGAGCTACATATGGGGCTGATGAGACAGGTCAGCTGATAAATGAGGCTTGCTGTTACCAAACTACTTAGTGTTTGATATCTGAGACCCACATGGCGGAAAAGACACCTGAAAGTTGTCCTCTGGCCTCTATGTGAGTGCCCTGGCACACATGCATGTGCATACATGCCCACATGATGTTGACGGGTTTTGTGAAGATGTGGTAGCAGTAACCCATACAGGCAATGGAAGACTAGATTCCATGTATATGATTTGTTTGCCTTCCTGCTGACACAGAAAGCGCCTGGAGGGTCTTTCTCTTCCAAGGCTGGGAGGCATCTTGATCTCCCAGGCTTCGATAGGTGCCAAGGTTTGAGCTAAGGGATTAAGAAGAGTAAGTGTTACTTCAAGGACCATGTTTGAACACTGAGGTGCTCAGCCTGGGGGTCTGGAGAGGTGGTCGAAAGTTTTGGAATGTATAGCCTAGTTGAAGGGAGTTGGGTCCCTGGGAAAGGGTATTAGATCATGGCCCCTTTCTGCTTCTCTCTTTGCCTCTCAGGCTCAATGAGGTGAGCAGTTTCCTCCAGCACAGACTCCTATCACCGCAGGCTCCCAAGCAGCAAGGCCAACCAGCTTGGTTGGGAGCCAATATTAACCTTGCTTATATGTTGTGTTCCTCAGTTCGTTACAGTAACAGGAGTCTAATAGGAAATTTATCAGCACATGACATATTATAGTCACCAGTTAGCTAATAGAGGACCCTGGAATGAGTGCCCTTCCCATTCAAAGCAATGAGTAAAGTCAGTCCCATGTCCCTGGATCACTAGAATTAGCACACACCTAAGACAGTGCAGAACACTGAGGGAGTGAAAGCCGAGTGGAGAGAAGGCCATTAATAGATAAAAACAACCAACTAACTAACCAACCAACCAACCACCAACAACAACAAACTAGAAAGAGAAGCCAGTATTCTATCGGGAATTTACATAAACAAGGCCATGCTGTGAGCTTATTCAGCCAAGACTGTTCTTATTCAGCACAGGTCTTGGTCTCTACAGTCCCTGGTCTGCATGACTCTGGTCTGCATGGCTCTGGGTTACATGGCTCTGGTCTGATGACCCTGGTTTACATGGCTCTGGTCTGCATGGCTGAGATGGAATGCCTGGAAATGACCTGTCCAGCAGTTCACACTAACTTTCCAGATCTGAGCACCAGGAAGCCTGACTGTTCTTAACAGGGCATAAAGGACTTGTAAGAAACTATGTACAAAAGCTCACCCTAATTGAGTAGTGTCTCCCTAGTGGAGATTCTGTAGCCCATTGCCTCATGCTATGGGTGCTATTGGGCTACTGCCTCCTAAAATGTACCCTCCTAAAATGTACCCCCAAGGTTGGAATTAGCACCTGTGTTTGCCTGAGGGATATTTGTTGGGGTTCAGCAATTTTTATATTACCTCTGGACCAAGGAACTCACTTTCATGCCAAAGAAACACTGCAGGAAGCATAGAAGATGCTGGCTGGGGCAGGCGCATACTGTTAGCCTTTTTACACAGTTCAGAATCACCCCCTGCCTGAGCTATGGTGCTACCTACAGTGGGTGGAACCCTCTACATCAATTAACAATCAAAACCATGCGTGCGCGCGCGCGCGCGCGCACACACACACACACACACACACACACACACACACACACACACTATCTCCAAGACTTGACCACAGGCCAATCTGATGTAGGCAATCTCTCAAATGAGATTCTCTTCCCAGACCATTCTAGGTTGTTTCAAGGTAACAGTTAAGGCAGTCTAGGAACCTGGACCCACAGCTTTAACTCCAGAACTCTAGAGAGGCAGAGGCAGAGGCAGAGGCAGAGGCAGAGGCAGAGGTGGAGGCGGAGGCAGAGGCAGAGGCAGGCAGATCTCTGAGAGTTCTAGGCTATTCAGGGATACAAAGTGAGATGCTGTTCCATAAAACAAACAGACAAACAAACAAACAAACAAACAAGCAAACAGTAAATAACTACACCTTAAGACCCAAAGCTATCCAGAACAGACCGGGGGAGAGCGAGGAGAGGGCTCTTTAATCATGGCTTTCTTCTTTAGACCTTCTTCCTCCTGCCTGCCCTGGGTGTGGTGTGCCATGCCTCTTGTGTGCTGGGATCTGTGAGTATAAACTGCCTTCTTGATGATCCTCATTCCCGTATCTGTATCTGACCAGACTTAATTCAAACAAATTCTGGGTGTGAGTTTTTAGAACAAGGGGGTTATGACTGTAGAAGACTGTGTGTGTCTCTACAGAGGGAAAGCTCTGGATGGGGTGAAGGAACTTCCCAAGAATTTTACTCTTTTGACATATTTTAGGAATCCTACCCAATGTTGACAATGCAAGCCCACCTTCCACCCAGGAGACCACAACACAGACGCCTGCCCCTCTTCAGCCTTCCTCACATCCAGATCTTGGGAACGGAGTTAATCAGAGGTATTTACCCTGACCTTTGTATGAGGAGCCAGTGACATGAATAACCAGGGAGGGGGGGAATCGTTTGTGGCAGCAGTGGTGGCAGTGGCAGCAGCAAGGCTGATTTCCAGGGACAGCTGAGGTAGCAGTACCCATGATGCTTGAGTTCTGGTGCCTGGCTCTGCAACAGGGGCCTACCACGCAGGCAACAGGGCTGCTCTAGGCTGAAGCAGAGCTGTCACCTCTGTTCCCACCTGGCCTCCAAGCAGTCCCTCCAGTTTTGTAAGTGCTGCTGCAAGCTGCCCAGCGGCTTTTGTTCCGCGCTATCTCCCGCCAGCAGGAAAGACGCGGCACACATAGGATCCTTCTGCAGTACAAGCTTTAATGCATCACAAGCTTCAGTTGAGGAGGAGGAGAGCCCCGACTATCTCAAAACCCTTCCCTTATATAGAGCTGTATGCCCGCCTCAGACGTGGCGACTCATAATAGGCTGTGTGACGATCAGGCCATTTGACGTGACCAAAGGCACTCGTTGGGATTTACAGGCACACGCGCACAAAGCGTTCTTATGCCAACGACAAGGCATTCTTATACCAACGGCAAGCCAAATGTCATCGCCATTTTGTAATGGCGATGTGCTTATGAAGTGGCTTCCCACAGCTTTATCTTCTGCTTTGCTTAATGTTGGTTGTTTCTATTGTTGATAGCCAAGAATCTTGACAATAATCTGATACTTTTTTCCTCCTCCCTTCTCCTTCCTCCTTCCTCTATCTCTTCCTCTTTCTTCCTCCTTCCCTCCATCTCTGATTCTTCCTTCCCTCTCTCCTTCCCATCTTCCAGTTTCCCAATGAAGAATGTGTGCAGCTAGCTTCATGTTTGCATATGCCAAGAATGTTATAGTAACATTTTAAATCATGATTAATGAGATTAGTGTTTCTCGAGTTTAGCAATCAAATGTCCGACAATAAATGTAATGCATGCAAATGTTTCTGTTTGCACAAACGTCACACTCTCACCATCTGAAGCAATTCACGGTGCCCATGCCAACTCGTGGGCTCCTCAAAGAAAGCCTGTGGGTGGTCACCATCATTCACACCCTCCTTTCACTTGTGAGGAAACTGAGGCATAAACATCTTTTGAGTCTTGCCTGAAGTCACAAATCCATGCAGAACTGGAAAGCAAACACAGCAGCCCTTGCCCACGGGAGTCAGAAAGCCTTGAGAGTAAGTAGTTCAATGGGGAGACAGAACTTGGAGTTACTGGGTTGAAAGGGGCTGAGGGGAAAGGGCAGAAAGGAAAAAGAGGTCAGGGCCCACAAAAGCCTGGAGTCACTAAGTGCAGAGTGGTGCCATGGAGATCACAGGCAACCATCTGCATAAATTTGGCAGCGATAATCTACAAACTATAAAGGCACCGGAGGTCAGCTTATAGAGTTGGAGCATGACAATCTGATATCACTAGAACATAAAAATTGAAGTCATGTGCAAGGAGGGTAAGAGGAAGACAGGCCTGAAGCCAAAGCAGGCAGGAGACCCTGGCACCCTCAGGCAGTAGTTGGAGTCCGGGCAAGGATCTTCCAGGTGATAAAGAACAGAGGCGACTGTCAGCGGGGTGTTCCATGGCTCACTCACATTTTGCTGACATCTGTACATTGTTATGACAGACCCTACAATCCTAGAGGACCTCATCTGGGGTGTGTTCAGGAATCCAAAGGCACTCCAGGTGACAGCCCTGGAGCCTAGGGTCCTTCAGAGCTGGGAGCAAGCCATCATAGTAATTGGCTGAACAGAAGCCAGAGCCGCATCTGTCTATGCTGGACACAATGTGAAGAATAGTGGTAGACTCCTCCTCCTTCCAGTGTGTGTGTGTGTGTGTGTGTGTGTGTGTGTGTGTGAGAGAGAGAGAGAGAGAGAGAGAGGCACAGTATGAGAGCACAGTCTGCAGAAGCCGTAGTGCTCATGACTCTCCAAGACAGCCTCTTCGGTGGCACCTATGTGAAGCCTCTGCTGTCTCCTGGAGCTGAGCAGCCCCAGGAAAACTGACCACTCTGTTGAACTGGACTGCCTATCCCCAGGAAGCTAGCTGGAATCCCTCATCCCTACAGTGCCTCCCAAACCTTCTAGTTTCTGTGCCTGTGCAACCGTGAGCTGAAGAGACTGAGCTCCAATCTGCACCTGTCACAGCTTCCAGGGGACCCTCATCGGCCACCCCAGGTCTCCAGCCGGCTGGTTCTCTGCATCCCTCGAGGGCCCTGACTTCTTCTGTAACCACAGGTAAGTAAGCAAGTTGTTTGTTCCTGAGGCTGAGTCTAGGTAGAGGTGCTCAGCCTGCTGGGGGAGACTGGGTGTGAGTTCAGAAGGAAGTTAGCAACTTGTGAACACTTAGGAAACAGTCATGTCAGAATGCTGGAAGTCATGTACTGCTGGGCAGAATTCAGCCTTCTGGTTGACCCTGCTAGACCCACTCAGAACTCTATGAAGGGACCACTTCCGAGGGGCTGTGGAGACTTCTGTCTTGTAGCAGTGTTCACTTTGTGTCCTTGTCACTCCTATCTTCTGGTTCATTTATCTCTTCAGTGAGAATATACACTTACATGAATTAGACTAACAGACAGCAGTGGGATTTACTGACATGAAAGGTAGCAAGTCCCCTATGACTTGTGTGGATCAAGGTTGGAGTTAGACAAAGTACTGCCTCAGCTGGTGAAGGCACATGACCTTCAAGATTCCACTTGACCTTGAGGGGTTGCTCTGCTGTGATGAGCAGGGCACTGAGCAGAGCAGCCATGGAAGCAAAGTGTGAGCCCTCCATCCCTGGAGCAAGTTAGTGTTATTTGGAAAATGAACAACTGGCATTGGCATCATTTCCTCTGATCCAGGGGTCTCTTTGGTGGAGAACACAGGGGTTGTCTGTGTGGTGCTGTGGCATGAGGGGTTTCTGGATGGCAGTCGGGAGGGGGATCTAGAACTCCCTCCTTTGGGGGAAGAGGCAGTACTTCCAGAAAGCGTAAGAGTGTGTTCTGATGAATGGGCAGCTAAGAAGCAGCTGCAGTAGGAAGGTGGACAAGGTAGAGGGTCAGAGTTATACTGGCTTCAGTGGATTTGAATCTAGGTAGATAAGCAAAGTTGTAATAAGTGCTGGGGCTGTGGGGGTGTGCTAGACCCTGGTGTGCATCACCCCAGTAGGAACATTCACACACGAGCCCTTTACATGTGGAATAGTTTTTGTTTGTGTGTTTGTTTGCATAGATCTCATTTACCCAGACTTAACAAATAATGACATCACTCCACCAGCATCCTTATCCCAGAACTGCTAATCCTCTGACACTGGGGCTCAGAGTCCAGAGCCTTTCACTTTAAATCTTTGTAACTAGTGGTGGAAGGTTACTCTAATTACTGCTGATTACCTGGAACAATTTCTCCTTTGGTTTCCGGTGACAAATTAATGAAATGATCATGGTAAGCTAATTACAAAAGGTGGAAATCGGAGGCAACTCCAAACACAGCCTCTGGAGCCAATGGCGTCTCATTTGCACATTGCTTTAGACAGCCCTTAATAGACATCTCTTCCCTGATCTCTGAACAACACAACTTCAGCACTCGTGCATCCCGAGCCTCATTAATGAGAGGGAGCAAATCTTTATTCCTAGTGATAACACTCAGACTGTAACCTTGGAATCCGCAGCCATGGTATCAGTTAAAAGGAGGAGTCAGTGGCCTGCATACAGAGGAACATTCTAGAACTTTGGACCCAGGCGAGCCAGCTTGGGGATGAACACCTTGTTCATCACAGACCCCAGTCTTGATGGTCGCTTGGCAATAATTGTCATAGTGTTCGTGTTTCTAAAATGCTGCCAAGTATTGGCTGAGTGAGCTCTTGTGTAGACACCCAAGTGGTTGATGCTACCACTGTATAATTTAGAAGCAGGGGCTTGAGTTAGCTCCAGTTCTATCATTTCTATGCTCCTTGAACTGGATAGATTTGTCAACTTCTCCAAGCAACAATTTTTTAATTACACATGGGAGACAATACTTTCCCTCCAGGTCCTCCCTGGGGTGATATAAATCCTCATGTTGGACTACCAGGGTATCAATGTGCTTTGTAAACCTGAGCGATATTAATATGAATTGTACTCAGGAAGACATGTTAACACACAGATCCTGGAATGGTTCTTACCCAGCCTGTTTCCTAGCATAAGAACAAAACAGTGTGTCTTCTTGCCCATGGGATGCTAGATATAAGGACCTGAGGTTTTTAATTTTTATAATTAGCTATTATTTTATGTGTACAATTGTGTTTCAGGCATGTATGTCTCTATGTACCATGTGCCTGTCTGTGGAAGGAAGAAGAGAACACCAAATCCCTGGAACACAGGTTACAGGCCATCGTAAGCTGCCTGATGTGGGTGGCTTTGGGGAACTGAATATAAGTCTCAAGCACTGAGCCATCTCTCCAGTTCCAGTTCCAGGAACTGAGTTTTGTAATTCCTCTTTACAACCCCAGGCTGGTTGTGACAGTGAGAACTAGGCTTAAGTTACTCACTCATGCAGGTAAATTTGAAGACCTGGTGGTCTTGAGGTCCTCCAAGGTAGAGAGGATGAGAGGAAGAGAGAAAGAGAGGTATAGGACAAGCCACTTACTCCAGGTCTCTCAGCTTAGCCTAACTATAGTCTTTCTTGGGTGTTTGTACAGAAATCAAACTTAAGGAAGGGCTTCCCAAAAATGAGTGACTGTTTAAGGCCTGGAAGAGAAGCTCAAGGAGCTAGGGGTATTGAAGCCAACAACGGAGGACAAATAAATATGCCAGGGATCACCTCAGGGTACATGACGAATGAGTTATCTAGAGTTATTCTTTCTTATGGTTCCTTTCTGTCATCCAAGTGACTTCAATCTCTGTCTGTTACTTACCATACACATCATTGGCCTTGGTGAAGAGTGGGATAGGGGAAATACATGAATAAAGAATAGGTAACTGAGGATCTGGGGAGATGGGCTGATAGATAAAGAGCTTGACACACAAGTGTGCACTGGAGTTCAGAAACCAGGTAAAAGCCAGGCAGGTGTGGGCGCTGCTTATAATCCCGGCAGTTCAAAGGCAGAGTTATGGAGTCCCCGAGGACAAGCTGGATAACTAGACCAACTGGAATTGCCAAGCTTCAGGTACAGAGACCTTGCCTCTATAAATAAAGTGGAGATTGATTGAGGAAGAAACCCAGTTTCAACTTGGGGTTCAGGTACAGAGACCTTGCCTCTATAAATAAAGTGGAAATTGATTGAGGAAGAAACCCAGTTTCAACTTGGGGCTTCTACACACACACACACACACACACACACACACACACACACACCACATACACGCATACTACACACATATACAAATTACACATACATTAAGTATTAAGTAACCAGATTATGACAGCTATTTCTTCTGATCACATTTCCTGTCCTCAGTGGCCAGCCCTGGTTTCCCCATAAGCTCTCCAGGCCTCTGTTCTCCCTGGACAGGTTGTGCAGGAGACACAGAGTAAGCAGGAAACTTAGTTTCCATTTCAAAGAGTGAGTTTACAACAGGGCTTCTGAGTTCTCGTCCTAAGGAGGGAGTTCTCAGCAGGACTCTGCTCTTCTTGGAACCTCTGCTCCCTTTGCCCCAGTTTTGGTGGTACGTGAGAACTCAGATGTCTTAAACCTAGTGAGATTACAGATGGGCCCCAACATACTCTTACTATTGTGATAAAATACAGGTCGTACCATGTGCCAGGTCCTCAGCCTACAGACAGTAAGCACAGCAACATGGTGCCCCGCCACCATCTCAGACTCCAGAACTGCGGTGTCCTCCTGAGTTGACACTCTACACTTTAAATACTACCTTCTCATCCCCATCCGACTCTAACTTCTGTCTCTGGGAATCTGATGACTCCAGGTGCCTCTTCCTAGAAGTGGAGTCACACAATGTTTACCCTTTTGCATCTATCTTATTTCAATGAGCATAGCGCCATCAAGGTTCATTCCTGTCCGGATCTTTCTTTTGAAGGCTGCATGGTCCTCACTGAGAGCACAGACAGTACTTTCTTTCTTACATCTCTGGGGGACGTAGGCTATTCCTCCCATCACACAATTCACCCTGATTGCTTGTATCCATTCAGATGGTGGACTGGAATCTAAGTTCTATGTGAGTTTGGAGTGAAGCCGCACCTGTGAGGCTGGAGGAGGACACAGAACGCACGGTGGATGTCGCTGCATACTAAAGAGACTTTTCAATGTTATGCTTATGATAGGAAATTTAGAAAACGTAGAAAAGTGTCAAGAAGTTTTAAAAAGTCTCTGAGCAAGGGAGAGATGCTCTCCCCCTCCCCCCATGGCCATCTTTGGCAGGCAGGAGCTGGCTCTGAGGCCATCAGAGTGAGAGAGCTGACTCTGCCCTCACTGACTACAGCACTCAAGAGAGCAGGCCCTACACAGTAGAGCTGACCCTGGTGGTGAGGATCCTGGTGAGCCAGCCCTGAGGGGGAAGCATGGGAGAGCTGGGCCCCACAACTTGTCTGCTGTGCAGTGGCACAGATGAGGGAGGCATGCCCCTCCTGCTAATTTCCCCCTTGTCCCTCACCACCTATGGCAGGCAGGAGAACTGGCCCTGAGGTCACAAGAGTGTGAGAACTGGCCCTGTCTCTCACCTGCAACATTCGGGAGAGTACCTCCTCTGGGCAGCCAAGTAGAGCTTGCCCTGGTTATGGGGACTGCAGGTGAGCGGCCCTGGGTCTTGAGAGTAGGAGAGCTGGCTTTGCCCCTGCTGGTGGTGGCACTGGATGACCTAGCCCAGGCAGGATAGAAAGCTTCATGTGTGGTGAGGGAAAGCCGACAGGCAGACCAGCTCAGATACCTCTCAGGCCCAGATCAGGGCTTTGACTTGGCCCACCCCAACATCTACTCCATCCATGAACCGCTAGAGCATGTGAAGGGACCGATTCTATAGATCCAAAACTACAGGATCTCCATGACACAGGGCAACAACAGGATATCGGAGAGGAGTCCCAGGGAGGTTCCAGTACTGATGGCATAGTAGAAGCCAGAGGCCTTGAACCAGACCAATGACTTGTGGTAGTCTGAACATTTGCAAGCAAGTGCAGCTTCCACAATAAGATTTTTTTTTTTTCTTTTCTTTTGTGGTGGGGAGAGGTTGCAAGGGTGGAAGGCAAGTATGAAGGGATGGAGAAATGAGTGGGACTGGGGTGCGTGACATGAAATTCACAAAGAACCAATAATTTTTTTTTTTAAGTTAAAAATGCCTGTAACCTAGGCCCCTAGAGACAGCAGGTGACTGCGGGCACACAGGAGGAAAATGTAAAGATAAAAGAACATGCTGATTCTGATCACTTTCCCTGGAAGTGAAGGAGGGAAGGAGGCCCAGCACCAGACTGCGGCTGCTCCAGAGGCAGCCGAGGATGGTGTCATCACCATGGCTGATTCCCATGGCAGGCCTTCCTGCTGCTCTCCTGTAGGTGGCGCTGTTCTAGAAGAGCTTTCCAGAGCTGCCATCTTTTGGAAATCACTAGCTTTTTAAACCCACTCCCTGGGACTTTTGGGGAGGAATCAGGACAAAGCTGGTCACTTCTATGAGAACCAAGGCAATGCAGAGAAAGGTGTGGTCAGGCTGTGTGCAGTATAGCACAGGCACACAGGTGGCCAGGGTGGTATTGTCCCAAGGGAGCAGGTGATGAACGAAAATCTCAATTTTTAAAAAATACTTTTTTGAGATTATAATGTAATCACATAGTTTCTGCTTCCCCCACCAACACACGCATATTCCAAACCCTCCCATGCACATCCATCCCCCTTACTTTTTTTCAAATTCCTGGCGTCTTTTTAAATATTATGCATATCTATTATATATATTCCTATATACATAAATGTAACCTGCTTAAGCTGTGTATAATGATACTTTTATGTATGTTTCCAGGGATGAGCATTTGGTATTAGAGAACTGATTGGTGTGCTCTCTCCTGAGGAAGGCCATTTCTCCAGCTCTCAGCTTTCCTTTGCTGAATGTAGTTCTTTGTGCTGGAGAGGCATCATGGGCTTCCCCTTCCATGTTTGCGTATCTACCATTGTCATTGTACTGACTGGGTTTGTGAGTCAACTTGACACAAGCTGGAGCTATCACAGAGAAAGGAACCTCCCTTGAGGAAATGCTTCCATGAGATCCAGCTGTAAGTCATTTTTCTCAATTAGTGATCAAGGGTGGGGGGCCCATTGGGCCATCCCTGGGCTGGTAATCCTGGGTTCTCTAAGAAAGCAAGCTGAGCAAGCCAGGGAAAGCAAGCCAGTAAGCAGCACCTCTCCATGGCCTCTGCCTCAGCTTCTGCCTTCAAGTTTCTACCCTGTGTGAGTTCCAGTCCTGACTTCCTTTGGTGATGAACAGCAATGTGGAAGTGTAAGCCGAATAAACCCTTTCCTTCCCAACTTGCTTCTTGGTCATGATGTTTTGTGCAGGAATACAAACCCTAAGACAGTCATGCCCATGTTGCTCAGCTCATGCTGATGAGACTTGGGTGTAGCTTCTGAAGTTCCTAGGAGACACAATCTCACAGCAAACTCCCTCTTCCTCTGGCTGTGACAATCTTCCCTACCTCCTTTCACAGCGATTCCCAAGCCTTAGTTCAGGTGCAGGAGTTCATCGTAAATGTATCACTTGGGACTGGATGGTCTCTCTATGCTGCTAGACCCCAGAGGAGGATGTACATGCTGGATCTGGCTGGGTGGAGAGGGTGAATGTGGTAGTGAGGGGTAGTGGTGGAGCTGTGAGTCAGGAGCCAAAAATCTCAAATTTTAATGAGTCTCTGAATTGAAATCTCTCATGAGAATTGATGTGTGTGTGTGTAGGGGGGGGATGGAGGCAGGCTTTTCCCCCAAACACACCCTGAAGCTGTCAATTATAGTAGTAAATATGTCCCCTAAACTGCAGCATGTTGGCACTCCCCTGTTCACTTTTTCTCTACTTGGCACAGACAGTCACTAAGTGTTCCCACTGGGTCACAGTGCACTGACCTCCACAGAGCAACCCAGTGCCTGCCCCACCCCCTTCAGTGTTCTGGAGCTCACACACAGGCACATATGAGTCCACTGGACTATGAACCTATTCTGGGGGGTCATAGCTACCCTACAGATAAGCTGAATTCTCAGCGTTGTTAATGACATGGCCTGGACTCAAAGTCACATATGCAGACTCTGGATGGGGTAAGGAGCACAGTGCAGAATGGTGACAGTTTGGAGGAGAGACAGCAGCAGCTGGGGGTGCTAGACTCTCGGCTGGGTCATTTGGGACAGGATGGGATAGACTGAAGGATGATGACCAGAGGAAAGCTACATCACAGCTCCATCAGTAACGATGGTGACTCCTGATTCCTGCATGGATGTGGCCACTTCTGTGTTTAAAGTATCTTCTTACACATTCTTCACATTTGTGAAGCCACGGTTAAAAACATGCAATATCAAACTATGAATGGCATTCAGGGCTTTAGGAATGCTGTGCGCTGACCACCATTCCGAAAACGTCTCAGAATATCCAGAACATTCTTATTACTGTTAAAAGGAAACACCATGTCTAAGGGCCATGTACTAAGAGCCAGTGTTCTATCTCGAGTCTGTATACATAGGGTACCGCACATGGACATTTGGATACATACACTGTGTGTGGTGAGTGTGTGTGTGTGTGTGTGTGTGTGTGTGTGTGTGCAGGTGCACATGTGTGGGGGTGCACACGTGTAGGGGTGCACATGTGTGCACATATGTTCAGAGGTCACAGCCTCAGATGTTCTTCAGGTGTTATTTATTTATTTATTTATTTATTTATTTATTTTTGAGACAGGGCCTCTCACTGGGATTAGGGTTCGAATGACTAAGTTTGGCTGGGTGGCTAGCAAGTCCCAAAGGTCACCTGTCAACAGACTCATGCAATATGTAGTTGGTTTCTCTCACATAGCATGTTTTTAAAGTTCATCCCAGCAATTGCAAATGCCATGTTAGTACTTGATTTATTTTATGTCTTCATTGTATCCCATTGTTTAGATATCTTGCCTGTCACTCCATCACTCAACACTGATGGCATTTGCTTACCTATATCTTTGGGTCATTGTCACTAGTAGCCAAATACTGCTGCTGACCACCATGTCCAATGTGGTTAGCCCACTTTATAGATAAGGAGTTGAGGCCACTATGGCAAGAAGGCTAGCACCGTCCTCTGTAAAGGTCAGTCATGTCTTAGCTTGTTAGCTAAGTGGCTAATAATCCAATGGCTCTGGACAAAAGGAGACGCCTATCTCCTCTGTGAAGCTGAGCAACCATGGAGCCCCATAAGCCAGGCAGGGCCGTTGACAACCATTTGCTCACCTCTAAACCTTTATGGAATAACATGAAAAACAAAGACACTAGATGTCACATTGCTTGACCCTAAGAGTCTTCCCCTTGATTATTCAGTTGCAAAGAGACGGGGCCTTGAAGAAGCCAGCTCCTGGTAGACCCTCTGAAGCCATGGCCCCCTCCCACCCTGCTCTCCAGGTCTGGATACATCTTTATCTCCGGTGTCTCCTTCTGATGCCAACAGGTGAGTGGGCACCACCACTACCACGAGGACTTCCTCTCACCACTGTGTGCTCACAGGCCACAGAGTGGACTCTCCTGAAGGCCAGCTCATTTCATTCCCAAGGGTACAGGGTGCATTTAAGGTCATCGGCTGGGTGGCCAGTGCCACGGGGTGAAGATGAAGGGCTGCTCCAACTCTAGGACTAGCAGCCTTGTGGCCTTAGAATGTCCCAAGCTTTAGTGTTCCTGACCTCAAAATGCAAACAGCACCATAGACCACTCAAGATTACTACAGGGATGAAGGAAGCTTACACGCAGCACACAGGCTAGGGCAGATAGTTGTGTATGCACTCAAGTAGCTATGGTCATTGTCCTACTTTCTATCTCAATGGCTGCTGGGGGATTTTCTGGGGTTTTTTGTAAGGTAGTTCTTTGCCAGCTCAGACAGCAGAGCCCCTGAGCGGAGAAGCTATTATGCAAAACACAGTGCAAAGGCATAATAAATCCCAGCGGACAGTTCTGCAGAGCTTTGCACAGCTGAAGAGAACTGATCAGAGCTGGTGATTTAGGAACTCAGGGTGGTACCCTGCGTGGGAGATGTTCTTGTGGGCATCAGGAGCTTGTTGTAAAAGTGGATGGAATGGAAAAAGATTTCACTGTCAGCCAGGGAGTGGGTGAAGCTCTTCTCAGCCATCTCCCATCCCTACCTCCTACTGCTGGAGGCTGTCTGGTTCTGGCTGAGACTGGTTTCTAGGTCCGAGCTTTCTTGCTCAACTGTGGCAACCCTCATTCCCTGACTTTTTACTTAAAATCAGGAGTGTTTGCTGTCTGCCTGGTGTGTTATCATGCAAACAGAGTAGTATATTGGTGCTGCCTTGAGCACCAATCTGCATCAATCTATGGATTCCTCAATGGGTTTGAGATGGGCTTCCTGTGTGCACCATGGGCTTCCTATGTGCACCCCTGTACTGAGGCTACATGATGTTGAGTGCTGTCGCTTTGGTGGGAGGTGGAAGGAAAGCCACAAGCTCACCTCCTTGACCTCACGCAGACTCACCCTTTCTTTTCTGTCCCTATCTCAGTGTTGGCCCAGCAAGGCTCTCACACCCATACTGAGGACCGCTTGTTCAAACACCTGTTTGGAGGCTACAATCGCTGGGCACGGCCAGTGCCCAACACTTCCGATGTGGTCATCGTGCGCTTTGGACTATCCATTGCCCAGCTCATAGATGTGGTGGGCCTGCCCTTTCATGCTGCGTTCCCTCGATCAGCCCCCAGCCCGTGTGATTCTTCTCTCGGTCCTCCTTGGATTCAGCCCTTCTCCCATCAGCCCTCAAAGCCCACCCTGGTCACAGCCTGCAGCTACCATGTTGGGTTGCCATGGTGCCTTTGTTCCCATGCCTTGGAGACCCCAACAGCATAGGTTGTCAAAAGATGGTTTTCAAAAATCCCCATGTTCAAACCCCCTCCTCTGTGATCCGGGTGACCCTGAGGAATCAGAGTGCTGGTGACAGGAGGGGCGGCTGGGCTTGGGTGTCCTGTGAGTAGATCCTCAAAGTGCCTCCCTTGTATACTCTCTGTCTTCTGGGCTGGTTCATCAGTCACCCCAACTGTTTTTACTTTCTGTCTCCGCTACCCCAGGATGAGAAGAATCAAATGATGACCACCAATGTCTGGCTCAAGCAGGTAAGCTTCCATAGTAGGAGCTGGCAGATGTGCAGTCTCCAACCCCTTCTAGGACTCTCATTATCGAGCAGCAAGATGCTAAATTCATGGGTCATGATCAGTAGGTCACCTAAGATGTGAGGCAGCTGTGGTATTGCAGGCTCCTCTCCCTGGGGCTGGCTTTTGTTTGGCCACTCTCATATTCAACTGTTCTTTTCACCCACAGCACAGAGGGACACCGTTCTAGAAGCAAGCATCTCATAGTCCCAGGTTTACGAGACAGCTCACTGAATCAGCACCCTTTTATCAAAGGACAAGGGGGTACCCAGGTGTGCCCGTCTCCAAGGCCCTTCTCCTTCTATGTGTGGCTTAGAGTCTGTGCTACCTGACAAATGACCCCAGAACTCACAGGCATAAAGCAATGACCCGTATACCACACTGTGCGCATTTGTGACCTGGTGATCAGATGGCTTTCTCTACTTCAAGTGGTGACTAAGGTACTTGGTGGCACCTGGACAGCTGTGGTTAGTCTGTTGCTGTCTAAAATAGCTTCCTTTACTTACAGCAGCAGTTCTCAACCTGTGGGTCATGGCTTGTTGGCAAACCTCTATCCCCCAAAATGTTTACCGTATACTCCTAACAGTAGCAAAATTACAATTATGAAACAGCAATGAAATAATTTTATGCTTGGGGGTCAGCACAACATGAGGGGCTGCATTAAAGGGCTACAGCATCAGGAAGGTTGAGAGCCACTGCCTTACATGTCTGTCTTTTACATGGGTATTTGGAAAGCTCTGGAAGATTCTGGAAGGCTGGGATCCTCCGTACATAATCTCAGGTTCCTTCCCTAGGGTCTCTTCGGCAGGAGATTTGATGGATTCTCACTTGGTGGCTTCAAGCCTCCCTGAGTGAAGGTTCCAAGAGACGGAAAGTAGAAGCTGATAGATATGTATGGATCTATAGTGGTTCCCTGCCCTCAGCTTCATACTTGGGTACCCCACTGGCCCTGACGCAGAGGCTAGCAGGCAGAAACCCACAAAGACCAAGATGATGACATTTCAGAGTCATTCAAATAGGTCTGTTGCTCACTGTGGGAGTCCTACATACAACCCCCAGTTCACTGGGTCCTGGATGTGTAAGAGCTACTTCTAAATTTGATGCTTGGGTCAGGGGCTGCTCTGAGCCAATAGCTTCTGACATTGCTCACTCTGGAGTCATTGGAGGTCTGAGCTTCGTCTCTATGGATGAACTGATGGGAACCAGAGTGAGATGGAAGGCTTTGAAAGGTGTGCATTCATGTCATGGGGGGTGGGAGGGGAGGTCTAGATCCTCGATCACCACAATTGTCCTGGTCACTCATGCCAGGGCTTGTGGAGGAGGAAGGGAAAGGGCACTGTGGTGGAGCCAGGTCTTCTGTTGCTGCCTGGGACTAGCCTGAGATGCTGGAGAAGTTATTAACCTCCTGGGAGCCCCATTCTCTCTGTGACTCATCTGTCTTAGGCCTGTGACATTCAGATACCCCAGTTGATGTAAGTGTCCCCAAATGTATGAACCTGAAATCCTGAAAGATGGATTAGAGAGGGAATAAGTGTTCTGTATTTGGGGACTGAAGGGTAAAGCTTAGTTTCATACAGTGCTTGCCTGGGTTTGATTCCCCAGCACCACATGCATTGGGCATGGAGGCTCATGAACTCAATTCCAGAGCTTGGGAGTAGGGGCTGAAGAGCAAACGTTTAAGGTCATTTTTTTTTAACCAGTAAGTTGGAGGCCAGCTTGAGCTACACCATCTCCCATTAAACAAACAAATAAATAATAACAAAACAAACAAAGTCTGGTTTAAAGCCCACTAGGACCTGCTCTGGTGGCAGCATAGTTGGGATCCAGAGCATTCTCTTCCTGCTGGGACTTCTTGGATCAGGAGTTCTCCAGAGCATAGTTTGAAGGTCATGGGTAACTCTCCTGGCTTCACTGGCTATCTCTGGCAAGCCCTGCATGAAGAAGGAGTGACTGTATAACAGATTCATGAGGTGAGGAGCATCCGAACAAGGGGCCAAGTGTGCTGTCACTGGCACCCTGGGATTTCCACTATCAAAGTCCAAACAAAATGGGCTGCTTATCAGAAGTGGTTTGCCTGATTCCCATGCCAGCCTTTTCCTGGCATCACGGATTCTGTGGATTCTGTGGGGCTAGGAGAGGGACTCAGGGGTCCTATGAGTCCCACAGCTCCTCAGATCACCTTGAGGTCCCGGCAGAGTGGCACCCTGATATGACCACTTCCCTGAGCAGGAATGGAATGACTACAAGCTGCGCTGGGACCCGGCTGAGTTTGGCAACATCACCTCCCTCCGCGTCCCTTCAGAGATGATCTGGATCCCAGACATTGTTCTCTACAACAAGTAAGACGCCATTCATTAATTAAAGTGCATCTGGGGAGGGGGAAGCTCAGTGAGCAAGCAAGGAAATTTGAGTCTGAGTTTGAATCCTCAGTGGTCACATAAAAGCTTGGCACGGTGCTCTGTTTCTGTAGGTCTGTGTGTGCACATGCGTGCGTGTACCCGTGCGCAGGAGAGGGAGAGAGAGAAAGAGAGAAAACTTTAGCACTGGGGGTAGGGGAGACAAGTAGATCCTAGGAACTCACTGGCCAGTCAGTTTAGCCAAAAACGACAAGCCTAAGATTCTTGAGAACCTGTCTCAAGAAATAAAGATGGAGCATGATCAAGGAAAGATACTTGATGGCAACCTTAGGCCTATACACACTCAAATATGCACAAGCACTCCCCACACATGTGCACACATCACACACACATATTCACACATGTGTACTAGCACACACTCACACACACTCATACATACATACACAAGCAAGCAAGCATGTATACACACAAACACGTACTCACTCATGTGCACTGACACTTCCACACATGTGCATGCACCACACACATACTCATGCATGTGTGTGCGCGCAAACACACACACACACACATACACACACACAATTTCTCATAAAAGAAACTAAAAACTATCCTTTCCTTTTGGCTTGGGTAAGATTTCACAGAGAAGTCCAGATGTTAATACTTTAAGGCCGGGCAGTGGTGGCGCACACCTCTAATCCCAGCACTTGGGAGGCAGAGGTAGGCGGATTTCTGAGTTCGAGGCCAGCCTGGTCTACAGAGTGAGTTCCAGGACAGCCAGGACTACACAGAGAAACCCTGTCTCGAAAAAAAACAAAAAACAACAACAACAAAATACTTAAATGATGGCAGTGTCTCTTGCTGACACACTTTCTAAAGCAGGTCTCTGGGGGACACTGCTACCTTCTTGAGATATGAATAGTTATAGAAGGTTCTTGGTGGAGGGGGCATGTGACATAATTTTGGATGGCATAGTCAACCCCCTGGTGGTCTAGGCCTTAAACACCCGCTGTTTGCTGCTGCTGAAGTCATATGCCCCCAGCCCCCACACCCCATCTCTGTGCCCTGAGCGCCCACATCTAGAATCCTTAGTTTCTGCTTCTGTCTGACAGATCAGGAGCAGCGTTCCAGCAGCAGACACATCTGAGTTTTAAGATTGTCAATAAGACACCTGGTTGCTGATGCCTGATTGCAGCAAGTTCTTCTGGTAGGACAAAGGCTAGTCGGAACTGCTGCAGGCATTTAAAGGGTGTGTGGAGGACAGCCTCCACCAAGTTATAGGCAAAGGGTCAATGAAGTCACATGGTCTCTTCTCCGCCCCCCGGATGGGAGCCTGCTGCCATCTAGTGTAGTTATGTGAAATGACCAAAATTATCACTACAGGTTTGGGTTGAAGGTGGGATTTGGAGGTGGAGTTTAAAGACTAGACTATATTTCTACCCAGGGAAATTCAGAGTCCTATGAAGTCCTGCCTGCCAATTTATTCCTTGTTCCTGTGAGGCCTCCTGTTTTTATGCCCTCGTCTCTACCTCCCAGGTTAAGTCCTAACTAAACAGAGGCTTTCACAGTAATCCTGTCGAGCCCAGCCAGAAGTCCCTCCTGGTCTCAGAAGCATTCCAAATGCCCAGTTGTGTGGTAATTTCATGTGAATATATCTCGTTTCCATGTAGTTCCCCAAGGGCAGGGTCCACATCTCACATCCCTCAGGTACAGGACAGGCCCTGGTAGATGGAAACTGGCCCCCAATACTATGCCAAATGCACAGACTATAGGGAGATTCCTCACCAGCCAAAATGTTAGTTTCTTCTGGAAAGGAACAAAAGATCTGGGTACCAAATCTAGGATCCTTCTCTTCTGGAACTGAGTTCCCATTTGTATCGTGAGGGAAATCAAAACACTCAAAAATCATTACTCTAGTCAGGTATGGTGGAGCATACCTGTTATCCCAGAATTCAAGATACTGAGGCAGGAGGATCACAAGTTCAAATCCAGCCAGCAAGTTGTGGGCTAGCTGGGGCTACATAGTAAGACCCCTGTCTCATAAAACAACAACAAAACCCACAAAACTTCAACATACTAAATGAATAAAAACAGGATCAGACTATAAATGTCCCATGATTTAAAATATGTAAAATTAAGGTACAGCCTTTATGATAGTCAGATATGTAATTATAGTATCAAAATGGCAATAATGTTTTTTTTTTTTAGTTTATTTAAAAATTTTACTTCTGTAATTAAAACACTAGTATTTGAAGAGACAACTCAGATACATCTGTCTGCAGGAGAGATTCACACCCTTGTACCGATGGCCCTACTTAGCCAGTCAGTAGTGACTCTGTTTACCCAGTTGCCCTGCTTTGTGGAGGAGGCGGTTTACACAGGACCCCAGCTTGTCTCCTCTTCCCAGTGCAGATGGGGAGTTTGCGGTGACCCACATGACCAAGGCCCACCTCTTCTTCACGGGCACTGTGCACTGGGTGCCCCCAGCCATCTACAAGAGCTCCTGCAGCATCGATGTGACCTTCTTCCCCTTCGACCAGCAGAACTGCAAGATGAAGTTTGGCTCCTGGACGTACGACAAGGCCAAGATCGACCTGGAGCAGATGGAGCGGACGGTGGACCTGAAGGACTACTGGGAGAGCGGCGAATGGGCCATCATCAACGCCACCGGAACCTATAACAGCAAGAAGTATGACTGCTGCGCGGAGATCTACCCCGACGTCACCTACTACTTTGTTATCCGCCGGCTGCCGCTGTTCTACACCATCAACCTCATCATCCCGTGCCTGCTCATTTCCTGCCTCACGGTGCTCGTGTTCTACCTGCCCTCCGAGTGTGGAGAGAAGATCACGCTGTGCATCTCGGTGCTGCTCTCCCTCACCGTCTTCCTGCTGCTCATCACGGAGATCATCCCGTCCACCTCGCTGGTCATCCCACTCATCGGCGAGTACCTGCTCTTCACCATGATCTTCGTCACCCTCTCTATTGTGATCACAGTCTTCGTGCTCAATGTCCACCACCGTTCCCCCAGCACTCACAATATGCCCAAGTGGGTGAGGGTCGCCCTGCTAGGCCGGGTGCCCCGGTGGCTGATGATGAACCGGCCCTTGCCGCCTGTGGAGCTCCATGGCTCCCCGGGTCTGAAGCTCAGCCCCACGTATCATTGGCTGGAGACCAACATGGATGCGGAAGAAAGGGAGGAGACGGAGGAAGAGGAAGAAGAGGGAGAAGATGAAAACATATGTATGTGTGCAGGCCTCCCAGACTCTTCCATGGGTGTTCTCTATGGCCACAGCAGCCTGCATCTGAGGGCCATGGAGTCTGAAGCCAAGGCTCCCTCCCAGGCTAGTGAGATCCTGCTGTCACCTCAAATACAGAAAGCACTAGAAGGTGTACACTACATTGCTGACCACCTGAGGTCTGAGGATGCTGACTCTTCGGTGAGTTGGGCTGAGGGAAGGGCCCCTCCATGGGTGATTCTGACAGCTTAGCAGGGAAAAATCCGAGCCCAGGGCATCCCTTTGGGTAACCCCTTCCCTTCTAGTAAGAATCAAACTCCTTCAGTCATGCCTGAGGAGTCTAGACTCGATCACGAGAGAGGATCACTAGCTAGAAGTTCTTTGGTCACTTCCTCGCTAATGGCAGAATACTACAGGGCCCGTCCCACTCTGATCAACCTAAGTGGGAGAGAGTGAGGAAATTGGAGAATTCAGATCTGGTCTCCATCTGCTTTGGCTTTTGCTGAGCAGCCTTTCTATGAGAGGGTGGGGGCAGGGCAGGGAGATAGAGAGACTGCTCTGCCCAGGGAGAGAAACCAAATACAAATGCATCAGCTCAGTGCATCACTGGCCCCTGCACTACCCTGTGGTAGAGGGTCTCCTCCATCTGGGCTCTGGGCCTTCTGTGACTTTCTCAATTCACTCACAAACCCTGCAGATTCTCAGCTGAACCAGGGTGAGCTCCCCTCCCCAGGGCTGCATATAGTAAGTACTTAGTGTTCAGAACCTGGCTGACCCCTTACCAACCAAAGGAGGAGTGAAAGATCTGTGGTTACTGCGGCATGATCTTATTGAGTAGATAAGAACATCGATCGTTAATTTGGAAATGTCTAAGAATGTAGATCCTCTGGCTTGGCCTATGAGCTGAAGAGCTACAAAGCTCCAGCTGTTCCACACTGACTTGCCCTGGGCTACAACCTGCCTTTTTTTGTCCCCTTCAGGTGTGTGGGGAGGTAGCATGGGACAGCACATTATTGGGCGCTATATGACTACTGTGAGCTACATTTAAATTTTCCTGATGTTGAAGGCCTGTGCCCTCTTGGTGGTCCTAGCGTCTCCTCATGTCCCTCTGGATTCCTGAACCTGGCAGTATGTGGCAATGGGGAAACATAGAATGGGATTCCAAGGGATGCCTCAGCCCTGAGCTAAGCCTGTTTCTCTCTCTGCCCATCTCTATGTGTGGGATCACATTGGCTTCACAAGCCTTCAGTAGCCTGGTGACTGCTGCCTCTATGAGGCTGGTTATGGGAGGGACACTTCTTTCTAAAGCTTGGTCCTTATCACTGTAAGCCCAATTCTAACTCCAGGTGAAGGAAGATTGGAAGTATGTGGCAATGGTGGTAGACCGGATATTCCTCTGGCTATTCATTATCGTCTGCTTCCTGGGGACCATCGGGCTCTTCCTTCCTCCATTCCTGGCTGGGATGATCTGACTTCGTGTCCCTCATGTTGGCTCCAAGGTGGCCTGGACAACCATCTTCTAGTCTTCTGTGACTGGAGCCATCTCTAGAATATTCTTTTGACTTAATACTATCTGCCTGCGATGTATCTACGAGACCCCCAACCTAGCCTGGACTCCATATCCTCCTTGCAGCAGCTCATGGTGCCATTGTGGTGACAAGCACTGAGACCACTCAACATGACAACTATTTAGGGATGCTGAGGGACTCGAAGAGGTGAAGGCTGCTCTGCAGGGAGTGACAACATGGTGGTGACATGGGAGAGGCAGGTTATTCCTGAAAGAGCATATAGGAGCTGCATATGGCAAAAGGATCAAACAAAGGGATGGAGGGGTCAGACCAGGGCAAAGGGAAATGGAACACTGTGGATTCAGAATGTCAGAGAAGACAGGCAGCTGGGGTGGAGAGGCTGGGAGGCAGGTTGGGGTATTTTTAATCCAGGCCCAGGAAGAAGCTCAGAGTCTGCTCTGAACCTGCCTCTATGTGCTTTGCAGGAAATGTCCACTTCCAGAAGGAGTGGGGGCACAACGAAAGTTCTAGAGCAGTGGTTCTCAACTTGAGCTGCAACCCTTCTGGGAGTCAAACGACCCTTTCACAGGGGTCACATATCAGATATACTGCATATTAGATGGTTACATTATAGCTCACAACAGTATCAAAATTACTGTTATGGGGTTGAAACGAAAACGGTTTTGTGGTTGGGGTCACCACAACATGAGGAACTGTCAAGGGTCATAGCATTGGGCAGGTTGAGAACCACTGATCTAGATGCCCTGGTGGATGCTTGAGGCAGAAGAACAGCAACATTAGGGACAAGCAGCAGGGCCATTCATCTGAAAGCACCTTAGAGCCCCCAAGTTCCCCTCAGCACCATGTCTCACTGTCCTATGCTACAAAAACGAGGTTCAAGGCCACCTTCAAATCATCAAGTGAATGAAGTCAGAAGGCAGTCTCCAATGTTGGCGCCCTTACTATCCATGGGGCCTGGTCCCCAATCCCTGCTCTGTCAGCATGCCTTGCATAGGAACTGAGATCTTTGCTTCAAGCTCTTTCAATTGTGTGCTCCTTCAGGGCACAGTCTCTGCTTTTATTATTTTCACTCAGCCCAAGCTGGGTGAGAGAGCTCAGCACGTGGACCCTTCCATCCTGAGTAGTGGAGAGAAACCAACCCAGTTGCTTTGGGCTCCAGAACTGCTACACAATATCAAAGCTTTCTTCCTCAGCCTTCCCAAGGCCCCATCAGGTGACTAACCTGCTCTGAACTGGTCTGTGTAGCTTTTTCTTGTACTTGTAATATTCCATGACCCTTCACTGCAGAGGAGCCCAGGGAATTGAGCCTTTTAGAACATTCTCCAGTCCCCAAGGAATTAGACTCCAGAAACTAACAGTAATGGGATTCAGGGTCACTAACAGATATAGAGACCAAGGTAGGAAGCCAAGTAGGGCAAGTTTGTTCTCTGTCTTAGGGTGCTCTCCTTGTGAACCCCACACACAGCACCTTGACACACCTAGGAGATCTTCTTGCCAGAGGCCTTACCCAGACTCCCCATTACCAGTTATAACGACACCCCACTCAGTCTCAGGCCTTGGCTCCCCCTTTCTCCACTGAGTACAACCTGTCCCTCCCTTCTCTATGTCAAGCCCAAGACATGATTTCCTGACGGGCGATGCTTGTCGGATTATCCATTTCTCCCATCCTCCTTGCATGTGAGTGGAATGTCAAAATAAAGCTGAAATGGCTGCTGTCAAGGGTGTCATGCATTCATGCCAGCCACCTCAGCCGTCACTGGCGCCATCTTCCAGAGCTGTGGTTTCAGGTCTGCTTCCTCCCACAAAGATCAGATCAAATAAACGATACAGTCAAGCTAACCACAAAGCAAATGGTAATGATTTTAATTCAACCACAGATCAAAAAGAAGGAAGGTAAATGGATGTTCTCCACAGACGTGAGAGAGGAGAGGAGCAGATGTGAAAAAGGGGTAGAGAAAAAGGAGGAGTAAGAAAAGAGGGGAGAAGAAAAGAGGGAGAAGAGAAACACAGGAAGGGCACAAAGTCCCGTTCTGACCTCCGACTCTCTGCTTCTTCCCTGTGGCGCTCGATTTCATAAAAACACAGAGCCCTGTGGCTGGATTGGTTTGTTCCTGGACGGTGGCCCTTGACTGTCTGTCCAGGCCAAACTCACATTAAATAAATTCCAATGTACACTGTACAAGAGAGCCAGGCCTAGCCCTCATCTCACCAGCTTCTCTACAAATAAAACCCCTCTCTGTCCCCTCTGAATCAGGGGTCCCTGAGGGCTGAAGAGGAAGGAGAAATACTGGCTCTCAAATGTCCATGCAGAAAGCCATCTTGGCTGATAGGGATACAGCCATGACCCCAACGATGCTCCAGCAACCCAGGCTGGGGTAAGAGGGAGTGGCTGGCAGTAGTACCCCTATGAACGATGTCACCCCACCCCGTCTCCATGCCCAGAGTCCTTTCTGTCCGGATACAGCCCAAATAGCACAGTCTGGGGTGGGTTGGGGAAGGGGAGTTCGTGCAAAGTGGCAAGGGTAGGATTCTTCTCAGCTTTCCCTAGAAGACCAATAACCAAAGGCAAGGCAGGAAAGGTATGCCAAGACAGGTGGGGGCAGAAGATGCAGGCAGGCGGCCCCTCCCTTGATCATTCTGCAGGCGGGTGGGCCAGATTAGCCACAACCTTGGCCTGGTCCACAGCATCCAGCAGGTTCTTGGCATCCACGGCCAGGGTATGGGACGCTGTGAGCATCTGCCGCTTGCAATCCTCACTCAGAGATGTCACGGCATTCTGCTGAGCCAACCTCATCTTGTTGATGAGCTCCGCCAGGTCTTTGTTGAGCAGTTTCTGGGTCCCTTCAATCTAGTGGGCAAGCACACAGGAGAGGATGAATGAGTAATGGGTTGGGGGGAAGCATTGGCTAAAATGTCACAAGTTTCCTGGGGACAAGCTAATCTCAAGCCTGGGCTGAATCCACCCTTCTGCACAGATCAGAGCTGGTCCACAAAGATCAATGCAGCAGGCATCCCAGTGGCCTCCTTCATGGCCGCAATCCCTGCATGCTGACCAGAGGTCAGCCACATTCTTCAGCTTTGATGGGTGATCTTGATTGTCACACGGATGGCATTTAGAATGACCATAGAAACAAACCACTGGATGTGTGTGTAAGGGAGTTTCTAGATAGGGTTAATTAAGGTCGGAAGACCCGCCCTAAATGTGGTGATAGCACTCCACCGGCTGAGGTCTTGGGATGAGCAAATAGGAGAAAGCGTTTATTGTTTTCCTACTTCTTAACTTTAGATACAATGTGAACAGTCACCTCGCGCCCCTCCCACCACGCCTTCCCTGCCTCAGTGGATCACACCTTCAAACTAAGGAGCCAAAATAAACCTTTCCCTTCTTTGAACACTTTCCTGAAGTATTTTGCCCCAACAATGAGAAAAGTAACACACTGATTCTTTAGCTGTCTGTGGTCAAGTACAGAGATCAGATCCCATATCTATTTAACCATTGCATTGCTAGTGCTTAGCATGATGGATACATAGCACTAAAGCTACTGTATAATGCAATGAACGAATAAGTCAACTGGCGGTGCCAAACCCTCCATCAGCTCTGCACTGGGAAATTCACCCAGTGAACTGTCCAGGTTCTCAGGAGTCCAGCTGGGACTCCTTGGTAGGCCACTGCTGTCACCCAGAAGCTAGCCAGCTCGGCCCCTTGTTCTGTCTTGCCTTGGGCAACCACAGGCAGTAGAGATCACATGACAGCACGTGCCACATAGATGACCACTGGGAGGCAAGGCGTCAAAGCACTGCATTTTCCAGATAGGAAACAGATCTGTTTGACATGGCCACGGGAACCTAGCAGTGTAAACTTTGCATGTTCATTCTTGAACAGTCCTGGAGGTCAGGATTCTGAAATAAGTCCCACGGTGGGCTAAGGGCCTCAACGGAGCTGTGCTCCTGTTAATGATCCGGGGGAGAGTCTGTTCCTCATTTTCCCCAGCTCTGAGGTTATCTCTTACCTTGTGGTCCCTTCCAGCAGAGGCATCTCTCTGACTTAAATGCTCCCCTCACATTCCCTTGTCTCTGACTCTGACCCCCTTGCCCCTGGATATTCCATTATCACCTCTCCTTCTTGGACCCTTAACTTTATCAGCTCAATAAAGTTCCTTTTGCCATGTAAAGTCCTCTGCATGTGGGTCACAGCTTTTTGGGACATCACTGTGCATCATTCCACCAGAATACCAGGACTCTCCCTTGACTTCAGCAATAGTTTGTCATCTCAATAAGATATCTAAATGCAGAGGGTTTACTATGTAGGGGATGGTGGGGTGAGGGAGGAAGGTGTGCATTTACTTGCATAGACCCACTGAGACTATTTGAGACCTAGACTGGGATGTTTTACTAGGTCTCAGAGCAGGCTCAGCCCGGTGGCACGAACAGCTCTGATGCTCTGCAGCGGCATTTGTTGGGAGACTTAAGGCTGCCAAGATGGCTCTGGTGGGAATGACAGCCAGGGACGAGGGGAAGCATAGAAGGCATGGCTGAGAACGAGGACACTCACCTCTGTCCTAGAAGATGCTGGCAAGGAGGGCAAGAGATCATCCACACTGCCGATGAGCTTCCGCAGATTCAGCCCCACATTCTAAGAGAGCAAAAGCAAGACAGCTGTTCCACCTGCTTTGTGAAAAGCTGCCCCTCCTGGGACTGCACTCTGGGGTGGCATCTGCCCTCTGAGACTGCCTGGGATTGGACTCCCTTGGGGTCCCCTTGCTCCCCTGGACTGGTCAAATGAGAGGGGCATAGTGGTTTCCCTTCCATGCTCAGTCCAGGAAGCCCCCATCTCCCTGACCCACTCTGGCTCTGTCAGTCACCTTCACCACCACCACATAGTCCTCAGGGGGCAGCTGGCCGAGCTTGTTCTTGAGTTCCAGCACAGCCTCCACCAGGGTCATGACATTGTGGTACACGAGGTCGTCGGTCCTGTCCAGGTTGGCCGTGGGCTGAATGGACTGAAAGAGAGGGGTGGATGGCTAGTGGCTCATGGGAGCCAGGAGGACCCTTCTACCACTATTATTCATTCCTGGGAACCAGGGAAGAGGCCTCTGTTTTGCAACAACAGCACTCTGCCCCAGGGATAGAGCCATTCCTTCTGCCTCTGGGGTCATGGTCCTCCAACTGGGGGCGGGGGGTGGGGGGGGCGGGCAAACAAAATTTTAGTGTGTTATCAAGCCAGCCCAGGGTAAACATCATCTAGCCTTGGAGTCCCCATCATTTTAACATTTCTCCAGTGGTTTTTATGTGAAGCTGATACTGAGAATACACGTTCTGGAACCAAGAAAGCCAACCGATAGTAGGATGTTGGTATCTGAGGGAAGGCTCAGGTGAAGACACTCATACCTCTTAATCCTAGGCTGAACCAATGAGACCTTTCCTCTAGTCGGGGAAGGGACCCAGGAGATTAAAAAAATAATAATAAAAAATAAAACTGGCTCATCTCCCATTTTGTTGTGAATTAGCTATGAGGCCTGAGAGAAGATGCATGTGTTCTCCGGGGCTTATCTCTACAATAATGACACTGGACTGGATTATCTCTGAGGGCCTCTGAACATTTCAGGTCTGTGGTTTTTGACAGTCATAACCCCAATACATACCTGTGCACCCAGACGTGGTGGTTTCTGTGGGGGCCCTGTGAACTCCGCTGTAATAGGAAGGACAGGGAGTAGGTGAAGGTTTTAGTACCCGGTCTTTCTTTCTACCTTCTTATAATCAAGCCAGTGTCCCATATCTACCATCAGGAGACCCCATGAGTGTAACCCCCAAATTCTGGGAAGATGACCAAGGAAATAGGATCGTTCTTGGTCTTTCTGCTTTCCCAACAGCCAGGGACAAGATCTGTCCATGGCATAGAAAGAGAAAAGCCAAGGCAGGGCTGCATGAATGCAGCAAGTATGGGGACTCCGAGCCTTGGTGTGCTTCCTCCAAGATGGGCAAGTTCCTGAGGAGCAGCAATACTGGCTTTGCACATCCATGGGAAAGAGAGCCACAGTCTGCAGGTGGCAGTCTGTGAAGCCACCATGGTACAATGACAGCTTTGGAGAGGGTAAACTTTGAAACCGAAGATGATTTTTTCATTGCTAGCGACTCTGATGAGCAATGGCACATAACAGCCTGGGGGAGCCTCTGGAAGAGTGAGCCAAGATGCAAGCCAGTAAGCTTGCCTCTGATCTCACCACCACACAGGAGCTTGTTCATCCAAGGCAGACGCTTACACTCTCAGTCTTAATTCTTATCTGGAGAATGAGATCATTAGCTCAGAAACCAGAAACAGGGAGCGTATTCCAGGTTTGCTTAAGAAGTGAAGATGGAAGAGAAGAGGAAAGAAGGTTCAAAGAAGTCGCCAGCTCCTGAAGAGTAGAAAGGGCGGCGGCAGATGGAGAGTAGGGGGCTGGGCAGAGCTGAAGGGGAGGCTCCTTCCAAAATCCGAAGGACCCCACACATTCAGGATAAAACAAGGCAGATGGTACTTTTTCCTTCTTAAAGTCAAAGACAACCTTCTGCTCCTTGCAGGACAGTGAGCTACGATAGCATTGCATCCCCTAACACACCCCAGGCAGAAACTGCCCCAAGGAAGCACTTACTGTAGCCAGCCTCCTTCTCTGGAGTCTGTAAGGAAAGGAAGGGAGAGAGGAGTCACTACTCTGCCTCCAGGGAACATCCTATTCCTCTATTGCCCACCTCCTTCTTGTTTAGACATTGCAGCCATGATCGAGGGGACCTGAGAGCTCCTGACCCCAAGTTATCTTTTTAGAGGTCTAAGCCAGCACTAATAATATGGCTCCCATGGGCTTTCAGGTGAAGGGATGTATGGGGTCAGTGTAAAGGGCAGAGAGAGGCAGACCCCGGGGTCTGGCACATGGTTCCTGAGTAAATAAGTCTCTTTCGAGCTGTGGCTCTGAGTGGCCTTTCTCTGTGACTTACCAGTGGGGACTTGTCATTCATATAAACCATAGGGTCCTGTAGAGAAGACCAAAGCAGAGGACTCAGATTCCAGAATAGGAAGTATGGGCTATGCATGGTATGCATCCACTCTGGTGGGTAGGGACAGAGGGGAACCACTCACCAAGGATCTTTCCTCCCGCCTCAGCCACTGGGAATCTTCCACCATCTGCTTCTTCTGTCTGTCTAGGACCTCTCTCATCTTGATCTTCTCTGCCTCCCAGAGCTGCTGGGCCTCTTCTCGGCTACTGGGCCGGATGAAGTCCTCTTCCTGTGAGGACAATTGCTGCAATGAGCCCCATCCTCAGGCTTAGACCGGGGAGGATCTGCTGAAGAGCCCCAGGGAGCCAAACTTTGGCATCACCTGCAGCTCTTCTCTTTACTATTCCTAAAGCCAGAGCCACAAATGCAGACAGTTCTGCTTTGGTCTCAGCCTCATCCACATGCCTGGCTGTAACCAGATGCCAAACCCCAGAGCACTGGGTTCAAATTGTCACACGGTCTACCAATGACATCGCATTTTCAACCATCTATCCATTTTTCTCGGCTGGCATTTGCGATGGCTGCTGACACTTATCAGGCTCAGAAATACAAAGCTGGCTCCAGCCCCTTTGGAACTTGCTTCCACCTAAGCACTATGGTGGCAGGTCTGGAAACATCTACAGACAGTGGGGCTACCTCGGAGCTTTAGGTGTACAGGATTTTTTGTGCCCATCGATTATGCATGCTTGGTTAGGGTAACAGCTTGGACGATACAGCTGAAGGTTAAAGGAAATGAATGAGCTAAGAGAGAAGGCGAATAATTAAACTCCCAGAAGCATAACTCCATAGACACAAGATGGATGTTTCTTCCTCCCTGATAGCTCTGACCCTGGTCTTCACATGCCAGTGAGGCTTTGAACTTATTCTTCGTTTTGTTTCTTAAGTGGGTGTTGGTGTCTTCCTTTTTACCTCAGTCTTTCCAGGGTGCATTCACAAAATTATTTTCTCCATCCCTCTAAACTCTTATGCTTTTTATCTATTGTGATGGATCACCTTGGTCCCCTGGGTCTACTGGAGGAAGAAGGTTGTATGTATCTGCTTGATTGGGAAACCCTTTGCCAGTGACAGGGTTGTCTTGTGAAGTTCCTGTTTGGCTTGAGTGTGGCTCCTTAAGGTTCGTGTGTTGGGAATTGAACTTCCAGGACAACAGTGTTGATGGTGGGGTGACTTGGAGATCACAGAGGCACCGACTTTGTGAACAAGTTAACAAACATGTGGGCTCCTGAAAGAAGGGAGAGTTTGCCTCTCTGTTCTCATTCCGTGTTCTTTTCCAACCACATGGTGTCTTCTGCCCTGCTAGGAAACAGCAGGAAGGCCCTTGCTAAAGGTGGCCCTTGATCGTGGACTTCCCAGTCCCCCAAACTGGAAATAATGAACTTCTGTCCAGTAAAAAGCACCCAGCCTCAGGTATCCTGGTACAGAAGCACACAGTCCCTTCCCTTTGATGTACCAGTTTATAGGTTGCTCAAAGAAAATGCTAAGTAAAAAAAAAAAAAATCTACTTTTAACAAGTCATGTCTCGGCCAGCCCCATAAAACAGGCTTGATCGTCACAATATAGCTTTAAAATAGTTGTACTGGGGTACACTGCCCATCATTCATATAGATTCAATTCTTGGTGTTTATTTCTTATAATATTCTTCATACAACCCATTCAGTAACTATTGGTTAAGCAGCTACTGTGTGGTAGGCATGGAGCTGGATGCTGGGAGAATAGCAGTTTTAAAACCACTGTGTTTCCGTCTTTATAGGGCTAAATGACTAAAAGACAGAGTTATTTATGCCCCTAACACAATACAATCTACTATTGTATGAGTGGCCAGGGTCCTCAGTGGAGCCCGGTGGGTGTCTGTCCATGTCCTTAGCACTCAAAACTGAATTAACTATACCTCTTTTCTGTGTTCTGTGTGAAGGACTAGCTTCAGGTATTTTGTTATAGAAGAAAAGAAAAACAGACTAAGACACAAATGTTCCAAAACTGAAGGCAAGAATTTTAAAGTTAAAATTATCCCCAGTTAAACTCGATGCCGGCCTATGATCACCTTGGGCTTTTAATAAACAGTAGAATTAAGTGTCAAAAGTTTTAAATACAGGGTTTTTAGAGTTTTAAATACAGAAATATAAAAGAAAACATAAAGACTCAGGAATATTAAATACTCATAAGATGAGTTACTGGACTCGAAAATCTACTATATGGTCTTGTAGATCCTAAGAGATTGCTACCGGTTATATGTGACTTATGCCTCATGCTTGACCGTGGCAAATATTTTAGTAAACATATGCTAGAAAGTCTGATGACTTCTAATTACACAATAAAACTAAAGGGTAAAAGGAGAGGCCTTTTGCTTTATTCCCAATCTGTGTATGTATGTGCACACATGTATGTGTGTGCATGTTGGCATGTGTTGTGGGAGCATGTGTGTGTGGTGGCTGGAGGCTGAGATAAGCATCTTCCTCAACTGCTTTTCACATCCTTGAAACATGGTATCTCCCTCAGCTGAACTGACAACTCACTGGTATGGGCCAGTCAACCCAGCCACCTCGATCCCAGAATTCTCTGTTCCTAGAGCTGAACTTACAGGTGAACCAGCACGCTGACCCAGCATTTAGGTGAGTGGAAGGATCCATACTCTGGTCTTCGTGCTTGCACAGCAAGTGCCTAATCCTCGGAACCATCTCCCCAGCTCCAATAATAACTTTTAAACCTTGAACTTCTTTACATTCTGGGTAAAGAATGTATTCTCCCTAGGCAACAGACACCTACACTTCACAGAAGGAATCAGGAACTTGTGTTACAGAATGGTGCTCCTGAGTTGTTTTCTGTAACTGCTATGGCTCATCCTTCCTGCCTCATTTACACCTCCACATAAAATCTTCCTCATTCTAGCAAAACAGTAGCCCTTGCCCCCTTGTCTCATAGCAAAGCAGTGGCCCCACCCCTCACCCTATAGCTTTCTGCCACTTAGTCTTGGCACTTACGGCCACCTCTTCATTGTCCATCTTCCACATGCCAGTTTTATCCCTTTCCAAAGTTTCCCTAGGAGTGATACAGGTGAGTGTGCACCTGTGTCTTGAAGGCAAAGGTTCCTGGTTCCTCCTTCAGCACCTAGGATAGCACCCTGGTGCACCCTGCTGAACCTCATTATTGAATTGGGATATGAGGCGGAGGGTGACTACCATCATCCCAGGACGATGTTCCATGGACTCCCAGAGGAGCCACACTATGCAGGATTTCATTTCGCCATCTCTGAATCTTCGTTAAATGTTTTCGGATGCTTCATGGGAAACCTGTTACCTTGTGAGCTGGCCCTGGGAAGGGACTGTTTCACGTACACCATAAGATGGAGTTTATACCTTAATTTTCTTTTTCACTTATTTAAAAGAAGAATTCTTCGTGTTCTTTCAGAGTTCCCTGATGACAATCACTTCTAGACGCTTGTCACAAAAGACCTGCAAAGGTTGTCTTTATGGAACTGACTGAACAAAGTCCTGACAGTGAAACGCAGCCCAGACAATGGCAGTGCTGCCCCCACAGGCACTAAAGCAGCCTCTTTCCAAAAGAACACAATTTTAAACATAGTTTTCTGAAACTTAATTAACTATGAATAAAGAGTCCAGGGCAGGGGTGGTGGTGAGCATTGCCTAAATTACAGCACATGCTTAAAACTGTGGGTTAATTATGGTTAAGCACATATGAAGACCGAAATTGGTTAAATTAATGTAAGAGAAAAATAGAGCGAGTTTGGAGAAATTTGATTTCATAACAGACCTCACTGCCTGGAATTCTAAATTATGCTCATTTCAAATTTTTGCTAAATTAAGAATAACAGCACAGAAGCGTAACAACATAATTACCTACGTTTTCTCAAGCGTATTGTAAATGAACATGCATTTTTCCCCCACAAAAAGCTTTAGAGTTATGGATCTTGAGTTATGGATCTGAATCCAGAGTTATGGATCTGAAACGTATATACATATAGACCGGTAGCTAAAATGGTGAGTGTTCCAGTCCGTTTCATAACTTAGTAAAATGTATCAAGTGCTCACAGCAACTTGATGGTGGGGGTGGACACCTGCTCGCAAGCAAAGGCGCTCTGAGCAGAAGACCTGATGTTCTGGCCCATGAAGCCTCCGGGGCCTCACTGGAGAGACAGAGAGGCTGCCGCAGAGCTGGCTCGTGAGCCTGTTTTCACACCAGCCTCTACTCTTCATACCCAGAAGTCCCACTCCCAAAAGCAGCAGGGAAAGCCACCGTGAGGAAGCCTTTCCTCCAAGGATAGATTTAGCAACCAAAGCCATCAGTCAGGAAGGCAGCATAGGGAGGCACCTCCAGCATCCCTTAATCCACAGCAACCCCAGGCCCTGTGATGCTCTGCCCACAAGCCTCTATTGGGCCTGACCCCTGAGACTCAGGTAAGGGAGAGAATCTGCCATCCCTGGCCACAGAATACCAGTCTGGACAAAACCGGGTCAGTCCAGCTGATGAGTTTGCAAAGGGAAGAGGGCCGCAGAGGCTCACAGGAGTCTGACTGGCACACGGAAATGCAGACCACTTCCCAGGCCACCTCCCTCCAGCAGCCTCCGCGCGAGGCTGACACCCAGCATGCAGAGTCCTCTTACCCGCATGCTGTGGCGCTTGAAGACATTGTGCCGGTGGAGAGGTGGGGTGTGCAGCGAGTTAACTGGAGATGGATACTCCATAGGGCTGGTAAGCGTAGGAGAGCTGGCACACAGACCCTCAGGGACCTATTCATGAGAAGCAAAGAAGCACAAGGCACAGGGACAAGGCGAGAGGGAGGACAATTAGCTGCTACAAACAGGAGCACACAAAAAGGACAAGAGCACACCATGGGAGGTGCAGACTTGCTCTACCATGGCACATAAAAAAAATGGGACGTGTCATTTCCCTGCTGAAGAGATGTGGCAGAGCAGCGTGGCCTCTCCTCTACCAGACAAGCCTCCTACACAATGCTTGTCACATGGGTAGATGCTCACAGACAGCTCATCTCCCAAGATCAGGGGACCTCAGGACCCTTCAGAAAAGGGTTATGTTTCACAGTTGTAACATGGGTTACGATAAGCTTGCAGATAATGAATGCGGACATACACACAGAGTTAGCCCTCAGTGGCCCAGGGATGTGTGGTTCCAAAATGCATTGTAAATATGTAATTCCTTACATATATACCTATAGCTATATATATAGTTATATATCTATAGCTGTCATGCGATATAAAGCATCTCTAGATCATTTATACTGAATATTATATAAAGGCGATGTAAGTGGCATAGTATATTGTTTAGGGGATAATGACAAGAAAAATCTGTATCTATTTTTATGGCAGATATGGGTTTTGTTCTTTTCTTTTTTCATATTTTCCATTATTGATTGGTTGAATCCACAAGAGCAATATAGATCTCTCTCTCATATACACATATGCATATGTATTTATGTATATATGTGTTTGTGTATGTGTAAGTGTGTATATATATATACATATATATATGTATATACCTATATATGTGTATGTCTGGGGTATAATTATCTTTTTTTTTTTTTTTTTGGTTTTTTTTTCGAGACAGGGTTTCTCTGTATAGCTCTGGCTGTCCTGGAACTCACTCTGTAGACCAGGCTGGCCTCGAACTCAGAAATCCGCCTGCCTCTGCCTCCCAAGTGCTGGGATTAAAGGCGTGCGCCACAACCGCCCGGCAATAATTATCTTGATTAAAACTTATTCCACTTTTGTGTGTGTGTGCTGTACATGAGTGTGTGTGTGTGGTGTGTGCATGTGTGTGTGAGTACACACGGGGACCCTGGATTGATGTCAGGAATCATCCTTAATCACTATCCCACCTTGTTCACCGAAGCATGGTCTCTGTGTCAAACCCAGATCTTGTGTCAAAACTCACCAGTTCTCTCTGGGGATTCTTTGTCTCTGCCTTCTAAGGCTGGGGTTGCAGACAGCCACCATGCTCACTGACATTTATATGGGTTCCAGGGCTTCAAGCTCCAGCTCTCGGGCTTTCATAGCAGGTGCTTTACCCTCTCCAGTCTAACAATGTCATTTAAAATGTTTTTTAAAAGCTTTGTAGTGTATATGTATGGGTGTGTGCCATGCAGTGATTGTGGTGGTCAGAGAACAAGTTCTGGACATTGGTTTTCTCCTTCCACCATGTGATATCTAGGGATCAACCTCGGGCAGCAAGTGCCTTTACCCACTAAACTCTCTCAGCAGCCTACATATCTCTTTTTAAAAGCAACCTTGTCGCCTCCTGCAAGACATTTTCTTTATGTGGAGAGGATTTGTCTGTCCATTCTTGGCTGGGATTGCCTTTTGACACAGGGCCATCTCCCTGACAAGGAAAGCATGGTTGGGAGGCTCGCCTTTCCTGTCAGAGCATCAACAGAACTAACAGTGGTTCTTGGCTTTTGAGATATTCTGTTTTCAAGCCACAACTCCATGCTAGGGGAAATAGAGGAAGGAAAAGCAGGAGGCTGGGCTATCTCCCACTCAGATGCAGAGAGTGGCACAGGGAATTGTGAGTCACAGGCTACAGCCTTGGGGAGATTCAAGGCTGGCAATGATGGATGCAGACAGCTCAAATGGGCCCCTGATCCCTTTTCACTGACCACCTAGGTCCTAGCCAGAGCCTCTGCACAGAGCCTTGGGTGGCACTCAAGTCCATAGGACTGTCATCCATCCCTAGAGACCTGGAATTCCTTCTCAGAAGGCTCTGCTCAGTGTAGGAGGTCAGAGAAGCCAGGGACACAGGAAGACAGCCCCAGGCAGGCGCAGGAAGCAGCAGACACTGCAGACGGGTGGACTGAGCTGCAGGCAGAACTGGAAGAACTGAATTTCTGTTCTTTTGATATAAGTCGAAATTCTCTCTTGGCTACCAAGAAAGAGGCAATCCGGGCATCCCCTAAGCAGATGTTTGCTGCTGCACCTCAGAGGTATAGGCATGACATTTCAGAAAGGACCTTGAGGGGGGATGGAGTCAACTTTCCCCATCATCTGGTTATACATTTACCTGGAACTGCAGCTTAGGAGCCAGCAGGTTGGTCTGTGGAGGGGGTCTGTACTTGGGCCGGCTGGGCTAGAAAGAAAGCACAGGGCTATCTCAGTCTGACTCTCCCCTTCTGCACAAAGGACACACCAAAGGAACCTCCAAGTCAGAGGCAGTTCTGCTTGCTTACCATGAAGAGATGGGAACAGAATTATCATTGGGTTCATTTTGCAGCCACTCACTGAGCACTAATTACATGGCTAGTAATGGGAGGGCATGGGAGGAGTATGTGCAAGAGTGACTAGGAGAGAAGGCCTTGGAGCAGACTAGAAGTTGCTATGGCTTCATCTTTTGTGCCCAGTCCTAACAACACCTGTTCATATACTGGCATCCTACTCCCAAAGGGATGGTTGCAGGATTTCCCTTGTCCCAATCATATTAGGGCAGTGGGAGGCTTGTGATTGGACAGGAGAAGGGAGGTGGAGGGAAGAGTTGAGACAGGGAAAGAGGTCTGAGGAGGAGAGGGAGAACCAGAATGGAGGCTGACGTGGTGCTATCAAAAGGTTAGAATAGTTGGGTTAAAGCTTTATCATTATCATTTGGCTCTGAAATTATTGTATTGGCATCTTGTAAATTGTGTTATTATTGATATATAAATCTGATTGGCTAATTAAGCATTAAGAGTCTTGATTCTAATGTATATAGGTATTGAGATGACTAATCAGGGGTGCGTGGGGCATTGCATGAAAGAGAGAGGAACTCATGGGCTCTGTCTGAGAGATGGCCTGGTGGGAGCCATGTGGCCTCGCAGGGTTGGCAAGTTGGCGGGCCGAGAGACCAAGTGAGTGAGATCACCTGGCACAGGGGCTAGCTCTAGAGAGTTGTTGGCAGCTGCAGGAGCCAGAGAGCATGGTCTGGCCCCGTTGAGAGTTGGTAGGTTCATTTTTTAATATTTCCCGCAACAATGGTATTATGTGGTGTGGTTTCTGAGAGAGAAATGGAGTTGGGTGATGTTATTCCATGATGCGATCAATGCCCTGATGAGAACAGCCCAGGAAACTGAGAGAGTCCTTCTCATTTTCCCTAACACATGAGGATACAGCAAGAAGGAGAGGCCATCTAAAAACTAGGAAGGGGTCCTGTGACAGCTAATATTGATTGTTGATTGGCAGTTCTAGAACCACCAAAGAGACAAGACTCTAGGCATGCCTTTGAGGAGTTTTCTATATTAAATTAACTGAGAGAAGATTCACTCCGTATGTGGGGTCATCATTCCTAGGGCTGGGATCCTGGACCATATAAAAAGGCAAAGCTACCTTAGAAGAGGCATCCACCTCTCTGCTCCCTGACTGCAGATGGTATATGACCTCAGGCTCTGGCCACCATGCCTTCCCTGTTCTGATGGACTACACTCTCGAACGTACAGTCCAAGGAAACCCTTCCCCCTTTTAAGTTGCTTTCATCCAGTGTTTCATCACAGTGATGAGAAAAGTAGTGACCACAGACCCTCACCAGAGACCAGATTTGAGGTTTACTGGGCTGTGGACTTCCCATTTCCTGAAACTGTTGTTTAAGTCATTCTGCCTGTGGTGCTTTGTTTTGTCAGCTCTAGCTAATATAGCCCTGGTTTCTGGAAACCCAGCCACCTTCTGGTGGGGCCACAGGGTCCCGGATCCTGAGCCCAAGGCTGTCATTGCAGGCATGGACATAGAGCCTGGATCTCAGGGGCTCGGGACATCCTCCTTTCTTGTCATAATGGGTACCTGATCTGCCATCCCTAGAAGCACACTAGCTTTCATGGATAACACTGAAGAACAGCTCTTGCTTCCAACTTCCCCCTCTCCCAGGCTATGTGCTGGCCTCAGATTTCTCCTGATAGGAAACCCATAGATAGCTGGGGGTTAGGTTCAGGACCGAGAGAGGATTGTAAGAAAGCAACCCCTTGTGGTCTAAGAGGGCAGTGGGCCACAAAGGAACCTGGCTTTGCTGTGACCATGGGATTAATGAGTCCTAGCCTTGGCTTACCTTGGGTGGGGGTTCCTGAAAGGCAGTGGGCTCCAGTATTTTGGGGGGTCGGTAGCGAGCATTCCTTTCCTGCTCTATAGCAATGTCCTTCTCCATCTGGTAAATGTCACTGTTGAGGAGTCGGGTCAGGTAGAGAGAGAAACCAGGTCAAAGGAGAACACACTGAAGTCAGGGGAGGCCTGAATGAGGGCCACCACAGATCCCGTTTCTACCTCCATTTTCCCTGTAGAGTGACTTGGGAGATGCCTCTGACACAGATGAGGATATCGATCTTGAGAGTACCCCTTCATCAAGGTTTGAAAGGGCCACATGAATGGACTCAGTTGGTAGACCCCTTAGAAAGCCAGCCCCATGGGTGACAGAAGCTGGCTGTCACCCGTGGATGATGGAGCCTCTGCTTCCATCACCTCCAGCCTTTCTGCACCAGCTACTGGCAACAAGCCCTGTTCACATCTCCAGTGTCCCATCTAAGTTTATGACTGGGGCCCAGGTTCCCCATGACATTAGAGACTCCCCTTCTCACTCCATAGCTTGCTCTGGGGCTACTGTCTACTCTCATAATGAGGCCTTGACTTTTTCTCTCAGTGCAATACTTCTCAGTCCAGAGGCCCTTGTAATTACTGTAGGATTTTCAAGTCCATATGTTCAAAGGAATACTAAACATTGTACATTATCAAATGCATTATCATGTGGTACTGTCCCTTCAGATGTACACACATACACACACACACACACACACACACACACATACACACACACACACAGAGTTTGCTTCATTATCTAAGCTTATTAAGCAAGTTTCCCTAAGACAGAGGTCCACAAATGGTGGCCACAGGCTAAGCCCACCATCCCAATCTATTTTTTCATAGTTTCACACTAAGAGTGGAAACCATGTTTTTTCATGTTTGATTTTTTTAAAAACCACATTTATGACATAAAAATAATGCCAGGTTTTGGCAAACATGGATGAAAGGCCATCAAACGCAGACAGCTTTTTCCTTTACCAGCGCCTCTGGCTGTCATGGTAGTACCAAGCGGCTGCAATAGAGACTAACATAGACTGCAAAGCTCCAAATATTTACTCCCTGGGTCCTTAACAGAAGTTTGCAGATCCCTACCCTAAGGGAAACCAAAAGAAGTTGATGACTCATGAGTGGTAGGCAGGCAGATGAATCCTTAAGATAGAGAACAATCCTGCCAGTGGGCTCCTGGCACTGGAGAAACAGCAGCTGGGCAATGAGAAGGATCTAAGGCTGCTGGTCCCCAAACAGGACAGGTAACCTGTGGGACACAGTCTTGATAAGAGACCTCATTATTCTATAACTAGGAAGGATGGCCAAGCGGAGAGGGAGAGTAGGGAAGGCGCCAGGCATAAGTAGCTGCTCCATGAGGCATCAGACCGAACAAGGCTTCCCCAGGCTGCCTGCCCTCCCCACTGAGCTTGCATGGAACAGTAAACCTGGTCTCAACTTTTCTGTCTTCCAACACTGTCTGCTACCCTTTGTGCTTCTACTGGAAGGGAGGGCACCTTCCTCGTGCTGATCAGAAGGACATTCTGGTCTAAGTGGTATAGTGATAGGCATGTCACTAGTAGGCATCAAGTCCCCAACTTTAATCTCCACTCTCTCGTCTGACAAAGGTGAACAAAGAAACCTACTGCACATGGCCGAAGACCCCCACCCCTGCCGCATCTGAAGCTTCATCCTCTACGTAAGAGTTCCCCACAATATGCTCACCTGAGACTGCACACAAGCTCTGTGAAGCGGGGCCTGTCACTGGGGTCATAGTCCCAGCAGCGCGTCATGAGTGTGTAAAGGACAGGCGGACAGAGTTCAGGCTTGGGCAGTCTGTCCCCTTTCTCCAGCACCCCGATGACATCCTTGTTTTCAAGCCAGAAGAAAGGCTGCTTCCCGAAGCTGAGGATCTCCCACATGCATACGGCTGAGAGCAGAGAGGGAAGGCTCAGGGGAGGGACCAGCTTGCTCTCCCCAGGGATGACTGTGGCCACTGGAGTTTAGTCCCAACTAGAGGAGGCACATTCTCCCCTGAGGTCCTGTCCACCACAATGGTCCAGCCAAGACAGCTATAGCCTATACCTATAGTACCACAGGCTACTCCCTAGAACCCTCCCCATGGAGCTACTAAGATTCTGGGGATCCAGAGACTATTATCTCTATCATCAGAACTTCCTCATGGGCGGGTGGGGCACAAAGCCTCTTCCTCATGGGGTGGGGAGTTCTAGTACTAGTGCTGACATGTGCTGCCTGTGTCCCTTGGGCAAGGCCCTGCTGAGCCTTCATTTCCTCAGGTGGAGAATGCTCAGGAGGAGCAGTGATGTTGTTTCCCAGACACAGCTGCAGGGCCAGTGGATCATGTGCAAAGTGGTAACATCCATCTCATCCAGCTGAGTTCCCTCTCTCCTTGTACCTCCTCATCAAAAGAAGCTGGCCAGTTTTCTTTAAGGACTCCATGAAGCCTTTCCCACACAGTCCCTGGGGATGGCTGACATAGTACATGCACATGACAAGAGTCTTTACAAGGGAGTGAGCCCGGTTTACCCCAACCAGGCCCTCGCCCGTGTCATGGCTGCTCTGTCACTGGCTCTCTGCACCTCTGGGATTTCTCAGTGCCACTGGGACCTGAGGGGCACGTGTAAGACCTTTGTTCTCTGGTCTGCCCTCCTGCCCAGGCCACAGACGTGAGAATCAGCATGTTCCCAGGCCCACCCGAATCATCACTCACCAAACATCCACACATCACTGGCTGTTGTGAAGCGGCGGAAGTTGATAGACTCGGGGGACATCCATTTGATGGGGAGACGGGTCACCGAGGCTTTGAGCGGACAGAGAGGTTGGCAGGGATTATTCAGGGGTGTAAGGTCCATCATTGTATTCCTACTCTCCAGAGACCACTGACTGAGGCTGCCTGAACCCCAGGCTTCCTTGCTCTAGGATTTTGAATTCTACAAACCATACTGGCCACTGGGAAGCCCTCACCTTTGTAATAGTCCTCATCTTCAATGTACCGGGAGAGTCCAAAGTCCCCCAGCTTCACACATTCAGGAGAGGCCACCAGGATGTTCCGGACAGCAATGTCCCTGAAAGAAGAATCGAAGGCTAGCATGAGGCACTGCCTTGGGACCCTGGTACACATGAAGAAAGTCAGGCATCTACCCGAAGGAATATTCCAACAGGTTTCTGACAGGAAGAGAGTGCCACCAGGGTAACATAACTTCTGAAACTCATAAGCATCTGGCTTTCCTTGAAGAGTGTCTGCTGACCTGGGCCATCTGCATTCTTAGTGTTACCAACCACCTCAAAGGGCCCGCCTGCTTCTAACTGGCCATGCCACTTCCTGCAGTTTCTGCTACTAGAAGGATGATTCTTAAAACACACAGTTTCAGATACACAAACCTGGGAGCACATGGCCCTAGCCCCAGGCCATGTGCAACTCCCATTTTGACCCTCACACTAGAATGCGATTCCCAAGGAAAAGGATTCTTGCTTCTCTTGATCATGACTTTGTTCTAGGATACGGGCTGGACTAAGAAGGTGCTCCAAGGGAGTCAGTGGATGAAGGGGTTGAGGGAAAGTATTTGTTTGTAACTCCTACATGGCCCTGCACAGAATCAGGTTTAAAGCCACACAGGCCACGTCTGTAGTGGGGTGAGCATCCCTGTGTGGTCTCCTCGGGGCTCACGCTCACAAGGGAATGCGAGCAAAGCCAGCGGAGAGTAGGGCAGAGCCACCTAGGTAGCCATAGTTAAAGTAGACAGTGGTTCAGGGATACTGGGGAACTGGGGTGGAGACCAAAAGACCCTATGAGGCTCCAGACACTTCTCTAGCCCACTTCCTTCTTCCTAGGCTGTGTGTCACCTGATGGACAAAGTGGAGGAGATGGAGCTCTGAGCCAGAGGGAAGCCCCTCACCCAGCATTGGTCAGGACTCAGCAGAAGACAGAGCTGCCGCGAGACCTCAGGCTTTGGACTTCCTCTCAGTATCCTTGGACCTTGTAAGTTTTCAGGTGAGGAAATGTTTCATGGAGACTATCCGAGTCTGGAGTGCCCAGCACTCTAAGTTGCCAGGCACAGAGCAGGCTGGGGTTTTGGCTTAGGACCACATAAGTTCTATGCACTGTCTCCTTCTCAGGGGCCAGGTAAAAGTCTCACTCCTACCTGTGCACACAGTTGATGCTCTCTAGATAGGCCATGGCTTTGCATATCTGTAGAGCGTACAGGACCAGAGTGGGTACCTTCAGGGAGTTTTTGTTACGCTCCAGGTAGTGCCCCAGCTGCAGGAAGAGAGATGATATCAGAATGACTTTCTGCTGCCCCCCCCCCCGGCACCAAGGCACCAGGCTACTGATAGCCACTGACCCCTCATTTCCCTTGAGGGAAAATTCAAAGATAATAAATATGTTTCAGCAATTACTCCACCTTACAGGTAAATACAGAAGGCAGGAAGTTGTAAAGACTCCTTGCTGTAAATGCCTCCCATGCCTTGCTCCACTGCAGCTGGGTTGACACATGGAGTCCCTCAATAGGCTCCTGAGCTCACCTCCCCGTAAGGATACAGTTCCATGATGATCCACGTGGGTTCCTCTTCAATGATACCAATCAACTTCACGATGTGGGGGTGGTCAAGGTTCTTCATGATCACTGAAGGAGGGTGAGGGAGATGGAATAGATTAAAGGTCACACAGAAAATCTTTTCCCAGTCCTAAGGATCAAACAGGACCTCATGCATGCCAGGCAAGTGTCCCACCACCATCACAGCCTCCATCCTATCCACATAAGAGACATGCAGTTTCCTGCCCCAACTGCAGACCATGGGGCTAGAGATGTTTTACAGTCAGGAGTGGGGGTGGAGTCCCATTACTGCTCAGACTTCCTTCCCAGATTCCCAGCTCCCTTTTCCCGGAGGCCTGGAGCATCTCTGGGGCCCCTCCCCAGGGGGTGCCTACCTGCCTCACTCATGAACTTCTCCTTGTTGTCCAGGGTACAATCTTTCTTACAGGTCTTGACGGCCACACTAATTTTTTCCCCTTTCTGCAACAGAAGTGTATGTTCAGGGACCCCAATGCATTTCAGAAGAAAGTGTCCTCTTCCCCCTTCAGCCCGGCCACCTCAGACTTGACTACCAGCCTAGGCAAATGGTGTGGCTCCTGAATGGCACCTCCTCCTACACACCCCTTATCTTTCTCTTTTCATGCTTTCTTCCTTGTTTTCGTCCTTCCAGATCATTCTGTGCTAGAACTAGAAAGGGCTTCAGAGACTCGAAAGCTCAATCCCTGTCTCCAGATGAGGATACAGAGTCACTTGATCTGCCCGAAGGCAAGCAGGTATATGGCAGCACACACACAGGGCCTCCATGAGAAGAGAGCAGGGTTTCCTTCTCTATCTTTACTGTTGGCTTTCAACCATCCTGCTCTCCATGGGGTCTGCTTCTCCAGCCTGCTGGAAGTCTAACTACACAGGCAAGGCTCACCTCAGCTTCAGCGACCTGAACACTGATTCCTGCTTAGGCCCTGATATAATGTCATCTTACCGTCCTCCCTCCTCTGCATTCTCCCACAAGCTGTGTTTCCCCCCACCCGGTACACTGCTCCCCAATCTCAGAAACGACTCTCATCCGCTTCACTCCCCGGGTGCTCCAGAAATAGTGCCACACCATGTGAATGAGGGCTCACTGTGTGCAGCCAGCTGCTACCTCCAATCCCGCTCAACTCTCGCTCCTCAGACAGAGGAAAGGGATGCCAGCCTGACAAGAGTCTGGGACTCACGTGGTTTGTGTAGACACCTTCGTAGACCTCTCCGAAGAAGCCTTCACCCAGAATGCGGTTAAGAACTACATCTTCACGGGCAACACCGTACTGTGGACCTGCACAGAAGGAGAAAACAGGGGGTGGGTCACAGAGTCCAGCTGGCCTCCCCAGAGGGACCTGGGTGTTCAACAGCAAAGATCCAAGGACATAGCTGGAAAAGGCATCTAGATTGTTCCATTGTCTCAGATCTAGAAAGATCTATTACTCTGCTCTATGCCCCCTGCCCGCTGCCCCCTACCCCCTGGGTCCACATTCTTAAGGTCCTCACTAAAGTTACACAGATACACTTAAGGCCAATCTGTAACAGAATCTCAGCTCCCAGACCAAGGGCTCCTCAGTTCTTCTCTGTTCAAGCACATGTACATGAGGATGAAGGAAGGACAGAAGGTTCCCCAGGGGCGTCCTAAGAATACTCATGTCGTCACTTCCCAGAGCCCTGACTGTGGTCACAGTGGTGGAGGGATGGCCAGCCTCTTCAAGAACATACCTCCTGGCCTTCGCAGGGTCTCATCAGGAATCTCTGCATAGATGTCTGACTCTGTAAGGACAGAAAGGGGCCCAGCCCATGGGCTATGTGCCTTCACTGGGCACACCCAGGAATTAAGGCATGGCTCCTGCCTAGAAGTCAGGGCATCCAAAGTAGTGAGTGGAGGGCGGGGTCATAAGGAGAGTCTAGGCTCCTACAACAGGATTCAAGGAAGCCACACAGCCAGAGACACTTAGTTTGAATCTGTGGTTATTCTTTCAGTGTTGTTAGTTTCAAATGACATATTACTCATTTTCTCCTATTATTAACTTGATGTTTTCATCTCTCCCAAATCTCACGTGCCACAGCCCTACCCTCCAATGTGACGTCTGGTGTCCTCTCGGAAGTGATGAGAGTCAGATGACATCATGAGGAGAGAGGACTCTTATTAAAATTAGTGTTCTTAAAAGAAGAGGACAAGACACTAGAGCTTGCTCTCTCTCTCTACCATGTGGCCACACAGCAAGGGGACAAACCCCAAACCAAGCCTTCTCCAGCCAGAATCTGCAGAGACGAGGCTTGCCAGCCTCCAGAACTTGGAAAAATAAACAGCTGGTTTTGAGTCATTCAATCTATTGCATTGTTTGTGCCAATAGAGCTGACCAAGATCAAAACAGTACCATGGTGCAAACTACTCACTGAGAAGCGATAGAGAAAGTAGTTATTACCATGACTTAGAAAGAAGGTTTGGTAACATCAGCAGAGGAAGCGCAGGCACTGGGCAAGCATGAGGGAGGGGCAGAGGCTGAGGGCGAGCTCAGTGAGCACACTTACCTATACTGCAGCTTTCTGAGAGGTGGGACCGCCGAGCCTCCAGGTTTCTGCAGGAGAAGGTAAGAGGGCAGGAGCTAGCTGACCCCAGATCCCTGAAACACTCCTCTCAAGCAGCCCCACTCTACCTCCATTCACACACCCAGCACAGGCTGGATGTTTAAAAACAGCCAACCTGGCTGTCAGTGAGCTGGGAGTGTAGCCCAGGATTCCAAGGGGCAAGAGTTGAAAGAAAGACAGAAGCCTTCTCAAAAAAGCACCAGTGGAACAAGGAACGTTCCCATAGTTGTGTACTGGGAGGAAACAACCTAATGAAGAGACTCAAAGCATTCTCTCAGAAACAAGGCGGGGCTGGTGGCAGTGTTGCCTGCATGGCCTTCCAGCCCTGTCCCATAGCAGCATCTCTCTTGTACTCACAGTGTGGGGATCTGAGGCAGGCTGTTCCTCTTCTCACCATCTAAGGGAAAGTAGAGGAAGGGAAGGTTGGAGCCAGGGACATATGGGTGAATGGATGGCAGAAGGAGCACTGCTTTTAAGGCCCCCTGTCAGCACCATGGTGGAAGCTGGAACCAGAACCCTCTTTGAAAACTTCCTCCTGCCAGTATCACGTGCTCCAGTCTTGCCCATTTCCTGACTGGTCCCTAATCAGGGTCACACAGAACAGAGCAGTTATATGTTATCAGAGGCTCTGATATGGCAGAGGCTGTAAACATAGCCTCTCCAGAAGTTACTTCCAGTAGCTGACCATCTAGAATAGACTTAGCACCTCCTCACACTCCTAAAAATCTTTGCTTCTTCCTCTGCCATCCACCTCTGGGCTATTCTACCTCCAAAGAGAAACCTACCTTTCTTGGCATGCATGATGAGAGAGCCTTTGTGTTCTCCTTGCAGTCTGCAGTAGCCATCTATGAGGTCAGCCATGTTCTCAGCCTCTGCCAGGGACGAGGTTTTGATGGACAAGGACTGTAGAGAAGGGGCCAGCCACCGGTGAGAAAGCAGAACCTGGGCTAGAGTCCCTCCCCCAGGGAGGAAGAAGGGGCTGCATGCAGGACCTGGCCCCACCTCTGTGGGATTCCACCCACACCTTTCCTGAGTACGGAGTGTGTTGTTAGAGACAGCCACCAGAGGGCGCACTGTCCGTTCCTCCTGCTGGCTACCTAGTGATCTTTGGTGCAAGGCCAGGTCTGGTGCTCTCATTCTGATCTTTGAGCAAATAGCACAATGCCTTGTATTTGGTGAGTGTTCAGTGTGTACAGGCAGAAACTGAGAATTGGGAGGTGGACAGGATTGGGGGCTCAGCGCATGCTGCTAATATTTATTTGGTGGTCTGAAGTTGCTCTCCTACTTCTAACTACAAAGAAAGCCCCATGTCCCTCAGGTCTTGATTTCTAAATCATTGCGTATTCGCTAAGTGTTAGACTTCTGCTATACATGTACCTTATTTTCAGTCACCTCTACCTACCCTAAAGTTTTTTCTACTTCTTGATATTAAAGAAATACTTTTCCTCGAAATTTCCTGAAACCTTATCATTAGCATAGTGTCCATACTTTGTTTGGATAAGGGGCGGAGTTTTATGCTTATTTATTTATTAGTGGCTGCAGGAGAGAGACCACAAAGTTGCCACTGTGTAAATGTGGAGATCAGAGGACAATTCTCTACAGGTCATTTTTTCTTCCGGTACACAGGCTGTGTGTCTCGGTGAAGGTGGGGACTGAACTCAGATTATTGAGTTTGGTGGTAGGTGCTCCTTCCTCTCTTGCCAGTCAAGGATACACTTTTCTTTCTTTCTTTCTTTTTTGAATTCCATAGACATTTATCAAAAAGATTTTTTATGGTTATGAAATTAAAAACTTTTAAAAAAGAAATTAAAAACTTTCCAAAAGTTTAACCATTTAAATTTTGTACAAGTTTAACAGTTTTAAATAGTAACAAATATTTAACTCTTACATTCACACAGATTAGCTTCTACCTCAGGATAAAGCTCATTATCTACTTACTATCATTGAGAGAATGCATCTTATAAATACAAAAAAAAAAGTGAAAATCAACAATCAACTGTCTTTATGTATTCTTTTAACAAGGATCAAGTCAAAATATTAGTGACTAATGCAATTTTTTTTCAGATATAAGGCTAAGTTCATAAGATCATAAAATTAGTCTAAAGTATGGGACAAAATACCATTGCTTTGTAAATCTCCTCCAAGACACCAGTGGAAGGATGGATCCTTCCATTTTGTGATGTTAAGGATACATTTTTTCTTAACAAAATCTGTTAACAGAGAACCCCTAGTCCCTCCTGGACTTGGACAGGTTGGCTTGAATAAATCTCACCCACAGAGCTCCCAGATGCCCCCAAAATGCTCACCTGGGGGGCACCCTCAATGCCCAGCTGCAGGACTGCCTGGGTCTCTTCCAATGGGAGGCACCTGATGGATCTGATCTGCTTGAACTCGGCCAGGCAGGTGGGCTGTGAAGGAAGCAGGGATGACTAAAGACCACCTAACCTCAAGATCTGACCAAGAAAACTGGTCAAGATGAGGGTGAGGATGAGGGGTGCAGAATCTCTTTTGAGGATGGACAGAATATTGCTAGAAGGTCCATCTCAGAAGCCTAAGATGCTCAGGTTGCTGAAGAAAAAGGGAGAAATGTGCTCTTGCCAAGATTGTATGTCAAGTTGTGGGGTAGAGCCAGAACTGGACCCAGGTTCCCAGGAAGTCACTGGCTTATTGTGCCATCGAGGGAGGGGCTCTTCCTTATGCACCACGACAGCTACGGCATTCTCTCATTTCCCCACTACACTTTGTGCATCAGCATCCTGGCAAATAGTGAACCATCTGACCCCCTCACTGCTATCTCTGGATCCTCTCAACAAATCTACACCAAGGTCAGATCCTTATAAAGTCTCTGCCCTGAGCAATGGGGGGATAGAGGAGAAGAGCCGATAGGGGGATAGAAGAAGAGGCAGGGAGGAGGAAAAAGACCTGAGCCGGAGCTGGGTTCAAGCTCACTCTTGGGCTCTCTCTACCTTTGTATCTTGACTTGTCAGCTGACGGATGCCTTTAGGGCCAATGACCAGGTCCACAGTAATGTTCCATCCTTGCTGGAATAAAAGGAGAAAGGGGACTGTTTCCCACACTGCCCAGCCATATTTAGAAGCTCTTAAAAAAAAAAAATCTCATTGAAGTAGACAAACACAACCATCTCTCTAGCCCTTCCATCTTAAATCCTACCATACAGCTCATCTCTTCCCACCCCTTTTCCCTCCCTGACCACCTTCCTCTTTCCCCCACATTGCCCCCCTGGGGTCCCATCCCAGAGGCCTGGAGCTCAGGCAGGGTGAGGGTAAGAAGAACAGGCCATTACAATGAGTTCACAGCGATAGGTCTCCTGGTCGATGTTGGCAAAGCCCGCCAGAGTGTTGAAGAATTTCATGACACACTCTTCCTCCCGGAGTGATGCATACTGCTGGAAGGTCTGCTGGATCATCTTCCGGAACTGCTTGGGCTGAGGAGAGGATGGGGAGTACAGGGTCAGCTCCACTTCCTGTTTAGATCTTACGGAAAGGCTGCCTACTGCGACAGCTTGGCTCCCACAGTCCCCACCAGGGCAGAAGCCCTGGACGAATTCCCTGAAGCTCATGGCTGTCTCCACAGAAGCACACTCTAACCCTTTGAGGGAAGGTGGGAGGCACGGAATCCCACCACCCAGGTCCCGAAAGGAATCACGCCTCCAAGGCAATTTTGAGGCAGGTGTACCTCATCCTGATTCCCAGGCCTGGAGGGCCTGTCACATGCATCTGCTTGTTGTCTTGTGTGAGTGAGGCAGCCTAAGGCAATAGATCCTCTCCTCCCGACTCCATCTCTCATCCCAGAATCCACATAGAGCAGGGCTCCCTGGGCTCCTTGCTCTCTGCCTCCCTCACCTTTAAGTTTTCCTGCATCTGTTTTGGGAAAAACAGGTCCAGACCAACTTCTTTTCTGAAAGGAGGAAAACAGAAGCCACATTGGTTGATACAGACCAACCCAAAGGAGGTGAGAGGGCTTGGAGACCAGGGAACTGGGCCCTAGGGCTCCTGGGGGAGATGGGCAGGTGAATGGGACAGCAGGACACTGGGGGAGGGGGAGGGGAAATGCATGTCTGACACAAAACTTACTCTAGGAGTTCAAAGTTGGACTTTTTGTCGAGCGCATTGTGGGGCATGTCCTTGAAGAATCTCCTGTGGAGAAAGGGAGAAATGGCATGAAGAGGGCCAAGAGCTGAAGGCTGGAGCCTTCAGAGTAGGGCATCTAACATCCATGGGCTGGCCTATGAGCATCTATCTCTACCAGATGTAGGGACCACCAGGGACAGGGGGGCACAAGATTCAAAGAGCAATAAAACCAGATATTTATGAAACCATGAGGAAAGAGGAAGCCAGTGAACTTAGTTCCCCTGAGATTCCGTGTACTTTAGGGCTCTAGCCCTTGGATTTCTCAGATGTGTAACTGAGTGAGAAAATAGCAGCTCTGTAGGCATCAGTAAAAACAAATAGTCCTTGGGCTCAGATGGTAATAGTGCTTGCCACCAAGCCTGAGGACCTGTGTTGCCACCAATTCCAGGACACACAAGCCCAGGACAACTTATTCAGGAGAGACCTGAATCCCTTAAGTTGAGTTCTGATCCCCCCTCTCTCTGCCTGTCTTTCTCTCTGTCTCTGTCTCTGTCTCTCTCTCTTGCACATATACATACACACACACACACACACACACATACACACACACATACACACACACACACAAGCAATAGATGTATGCAAATAAAGTGTTTAAAAGCAAATACTCTAGGGCAGCTGTCATGTTTTCAGCTCAGGAACATCACTTCCCAATGTGGGTGCATATGGTTACATTTCCATCTATGTTGTTAACTTTAGAATTCACAGAAGAAAATGAAAATAATTAATATTCCTACTTCTAGATATATAAAAGTTTCCCATTTTAAGCCATACATATATAATAATATATGCTTTATGAATATATGTACTATGTACTATGACTATATAAAGGAACAAGTCTATACTACAAATTAATATAAAAATGCATGGTACAATAGTATAAATTATAATAATAGCTTATTTGTAGCAACTGTGACTTTAATAAGAGATAAAATAGCCAATGGCCCCAAATATACCAGGTTCTCTACACTCCTAAGGCCACTGTGTCTAGTGACCAACCATCAGCCATTGTGGGGATTGTCCTAATCTTGATCTTGCAGTCACTCAGAGTTCCTTTAACACAGATGGTGGCTGTTATCTGGGGGTACTTCTCATCTAACACTGCAAGCACCCAGGAATCTGAAAGAGTGAACTCAGCTAACTGGAACATAGAAATGTTCTAGCTTCACATTGTTTATCTAGAATACTTATTTTAAGATTTATTTTGTTTGCATCTGTGCATGTGCTTGCATGTATAAGTAAGCATATTGGTGCCCACAGGGGCCAGAAGAAATGCCAAATCCCTTGCAGCTAGAGTTATGAGTCTTTGCGAGGGGCTCAGCATAGGTGCAGGGTTCTAAATTTTAGTCCTTTGAACAGTGAGCACTCTTAAATCCTAAGACATCTCTCCAGCTCCTGCAATGTTTATTCTTAATGGGCTAAAAGATAAATTTAAATAAGGCCATTTAAAGACTAAGGACTCCAAGTGAATATTTCCATACTCTGGGTAAAAACAACTATAGCATGAGTCACAGGAGGAGCCACCTCCTCCCTGAACAGCCAACATGGACTGTTCCATCCTTAAATTTTTAAGACTCAGTAGCTTTGAATATACTCTCAAATATACTGTAAAGCAACTTAAATGATTATCTCATGGTGAATATTAATTTTAATTTGGAAAAACAAATGCATTAGAAAAAAATCTGAATAGAATTGCCCATTGAGGCAGTCATCCATGGTTAAGTGAAGGTCAGGCATTTTTAGAGAGTCTGCCTTTCACTCTTTCTTTCTTTCTTTCTTTCTTTCTTTCTTTCTTTCTTTCTTTCTTTCTTCCTTTCTTCCTTTCTTTCTTTACTTTTTCTGCATGATCTAAGCATTCCATATTAAATTGGGATTACTTGATTTACATGAAAAAAATTAAGGCAATGAGTATTGTGAGACCAGTTGCTTTGTAAACCTCACAAGGTCATAGTCTTCAGAGGAAGTTAGTCCACCATTACATATGCAGTTCACAGATTGTCCTGTCCTATTCTTTCTCCCAGTGACCCCTGGGGCCTGAGACTAAGGTCAGCTCCTTTCTTAAATGTCATATATATGAAGGAAATGATGTTCTTATATGAACTTCACTGAGCAGTCATTTCTAGTCTCCCTCCCACCTCCCATGACACACACACACACACACACACACACACACACACACCAGGCCATCATTTACATTTGTTTCCACTGTTTGACAAAGGAAAAGAAGTGACACAAAGTAAGAATGAGAATGGGAACACAGTATGACAGGAGCTTCATACTGAATGTGTTTAAGACGCCAGGGGGTAAAATGGAGTAAGGCAAAAAAAAATTAAAGTTTTTTTTTTCTTATTCAATCAAAAGAGACACATTTGACTGAAGATGGTATGGGTAGGGCCAGTTCATGACTACCTGAGGAATATTATTGAATTGTACTTAACAATATTAGAATATACCTCTATTCTATCTACTTCCAAGCAAAGAGAATAAGGTAGAAAGTCTTAAACCATATCAAATGAAAGGAAGCCAGAAGTTGAAACCAAGAATATGGTTACACCTGGAACCTCAGCCTGTAGCAGGAATGTCAAAAGTCCGAGACTAGCCTGAACTACAGAGTGTGTCCCAGGTGAACCTGGGCTACAAGGTCCCTGTCTCAAAACCAAACTGAACTAAAATAAAATCTATACTCATGCTGTATATGTTTTATTTCCTAAACACATTCCAAGTGTGCCTTGCATGGGTCTTAGCATTCTCAATTGGAGGCAACTTGGCATTATCCCCCCACAGCCTGAAACCATGATCTATATCTGGAAGTGCTTTTGGTTGCTCCACATGCTGATGGAGGCATCTAGAGATGTATACCACGGTGTGTACACAGGAAAAACCCATCTTGACAAGAAATTACCCATCCCCAAATGACCCTAAATGATGAGAGAACTTAGAAAATGCAGAATCATGGCTCTTACCCTCTGCCATTTCTCTCTACTGGGTTTTGGAAACCAGGAAAGAGAAATGAGCTCATAAAGCAAGTCTGCAGACTTGAAATCACAGGATGTATGATAGCTCCAGGAGTAGCTTCAACTATGAGCTATCAGGGGCCTGTCTAGGGTGCTTCATCATCTACCCAAAGGTCCCTGTGGTTAGGTTCTCCAAGATCAGACATGGCAGCTTTAGAAGGTTCCCAAGCCAAGGCTACTTCCCATGGCATTTCTAGAAAACCTCAGAGTAAGCTTTCCTGGGATTGTTCTAGTCAGTGTGGTTGCTCAGATTCCCTGCAGGACTCAGTGAGCTATGACACATGTCCTGGGTAACTGCACACACTGGCTTCCCTCACACAGCCTTCTTCTAATAGTGCAAATATTGGAATGGAACTAAAAAGGGGATTTTAGTCCTTTCTGAGTTTCCAAGTGTGGTGGTTTAAATGAGAATGGTCCCATAGGCTCTTATGTTTGGTCCCCAGTTGGTGTACCTGTTTGGGAAGGATTGGGAGGTGTGGCTTTGTTGGAGGAGGTGATCACTCAGGGTGGGCTTTGAGGTTTCAGAAGACTCTCAACATTCCCAGTGTGCTTTCTGCCTTGTAGTTGTGGATCAAAATGTGAGCTGTCGCTGCGCCTTCATTCTGCCACCACTGACTTAACTTTAAATACTCTGAAACTGTAAACCCAAATTAAATAGTTTTGTTTTGTTTTGTTTTGTTTTGTTTTTCAAGACAGAGTTTCTCTGTGTAGCCCTGGCTGTCCTGGAACTCATTCTGTAGACCAGGCTGGCCTCGAACTCAGAAATCCATGTGTCTCTGCCTCCCAAGTGCTGGGATTAAAGGCGTACACCACCACTGCCTGGCTAAATGATTTCTTTTATAGGTTGTCTTGATCATTGCATTTTATTACAGCAATAGGAAAAAAAGGACAGAAGTTGGTACCCAGAGTGGAGTACTGATATGACATACCTGACCATGCTGGGTTTTTTTTTTTGGAGAAATGTGGAAGACTTTGGAACTTTTAGCTAAGAAAGCAGTTGAATCCTTTAAGTAAAGCCCAGTGGGCCATCCTAGTACAGGCTTGGAAGACAATAGTGCTCACTCAGAGCAATGTGGACTATAGAGGACCTATTTGAGAGGTTTCAGAAGAGAGCAATATTGGACACGTGGCTACATATCATTCTTGTGATACTTTAACAAAAAAAAAAAATGAAGCTGTTGGCTTTCCTTGTCCTAAGAATCTGCCTGATGCTAAATTAAAAATTGTTGGATTAATTTTCTTGGTGGAAGAGAGTCCAAGACAGCCTAATATCGATTCTGTCACATGATTAGTAATAAAGCAACAACAAAGGAAATCTTTTTGCAAGTGTGATCCAATGCGCCAGGCTCTATCCACACGGGCAATCAAATTTGGCAGTGTCGTCCACATGATCCTAGGTTTCAAGTCCGAAAGGACACGTGAGTAAAGGGGCCATGGAATGTTTCTCCATGGTTGAGGAGAGCCCTTGTGGCAGGAGAGTCCCTGCATGAAGCCATTGTGAAGCCACTACATGAAGCTGGATTTATGTGAAGCCCGGATTGCTCTGGAGATCCCAATGTGCTGGAGGTGCGGGAGCCATGAGACCCTGCCAAGAAGAGCTACATACAGGGAGTTGGAAGCATCCCAAGCATGGCACGGCCAGCAGCAAAAGACTAGAGCAGCTGTTCTCAACCTGTGGGTCGTGATTCCCGTGGGGGTTGCATATCAGATACCCTGCATACCAGATATGTACATTATAGTTCATAGCCGTAGCAAAATGACAGCTGTGAAGTAGCAACAGAATAATTTTATGGTTGGGGGTCACCACCACATAAGGGAATGTATTTAAAGGGTTACAGCATCAGGAAGGTTGAGAATCCCTGGGGTGGAGCCATCTCAGCCCTCTGACTTTAGACAGAGAGCAACAAGATTCAGAGTTTGCCCTGCTAGATTTCAGTCTTGCTTTGACCCAGTATTTTCTCACTGTGTTTTTGTTCCCTTTTATTTTTTTAAAAAAATTGTAATATATATTCTGTTCTCTTGTATGTTGGAAGTATGCAGCCTGCCTTTTTAAATTTTATACGTGGTTACAGTTACGATATTGTCATGAGTCTCAGACGACTTTAGACTTTTAAACTGTGTTGAAGCTGAAAGACGACAGGGGCTTTTGAAGTTGGACTATTCTGCATTAGGATGCCACAAGTTTATGGAGACCAGGGAGTAAAATGTGGTGGAATGGCCCCCTACAGGCTCCAGTTGGTGGGCTGTTGGGAAGGGGAGGCAAGGCTTTGCTGGATGAAGTGTGCCCTTGGTGGTGGGCTTTGAGATTTCAAAATATTAAAAAAAAAAATCTAAGACATCAATTCGTTGATGTTTTTGTTCATCAGGGTAGATAGAACCAACCTGAAGTCAAGGGTCTGGCAGATGTCACAGTCTAGCATGTGGGAGAAGATGCATGAGCCAAGGGAGAGGGGCAGAAAAGGCTTCAAAGATGTAGAGCTGGTTCATCAGGAAGAGTGGATGATCATTTCCTTAAATACATGCTTTCCCAGACCCGCTTTAAAGTTCCCTATGCAGATAAAGCTAGGCAGACAGCACCGACTTACACAATTTAAAGAAGCTGCCCAAATATGGAAGCTTTTACCTTCCCACACCCAACCACTTTATAATGTTGAAGGGTGAGGAGAGACATAAGCTCCACGCACTGCTGCACAGCGGGATGACGGAAGCTAACAACAATTTCATATTTCAAAAACAACAGCCACAGATAGTGAACATTCTTACCACAAATAAATCATATGTTGATGAGTGTATGCAACCACTGTGTGCCAACTGAAAACAAAACTTTAAAATAGAGTTTCTCCCAGGCTGAAGAGGGGAATGACAAGAGGTGCCACTTGTTTGGACTGCCTCTAATACCTGCGGGTTCTCCCCAGGCCAAGCCTGCAATTCTGAGAAGCAAACACTAGATGGCAGCAGTCTATGGGCAAGGGTAGACCGATCCACACCCAATCCCCAGGACTGAGAAAAATAAAGACATGCAAAATCCACCTGGCAGTAATAAAAATATTAACTTGTTGCCAACATTTACAGGTTAACCACAAGGTCAAATTCCTTGTGGATTTTGTGAAGCAAAGCAAGGTGAGTATTCTTTCTCTAATCCTAACCTTGTCAGTCACTACTTAACAAGTCCTGGGTGACACATTCACTATGATTCTTTGGCTCAGAAAGTTCTGTTGTCTCACTGGCTAAGGGAAATATTCCTGGTTCCATCTGGTCAAAGAAGATAGTTCCTCCTGACTAATTCTAGCATATGGCCCATGAACTTCATATTTTAATGTGTAGTAGGGAACAAGAAAAAGAAACTTACTCTAAGTACTACCATTTCATTTTTAAAAACTGAATTCAAGGTCCCAGACCCTAGGGGACCTGGGGACTTCCCTATAGTTGACCAGCTTCTGTTATAAACTGTTGGCTGAGTCCAGACATCTCAGGGACAATGTCTTTATCTGCTGACAGGGTCAAACAAGTTCATGTTCCCAGGCCTAGGAATGAACACCTATCGCACGTCTCCAAATGTTTTCTTAATTGTCTGTTAACTGGTAAAGGATATAGAAATTGCTGTTATCAAATTCAAGGTGCATACATTATAAAAACATATAATCAATTGCCTGTTGTGCCCTAATTAACTGCACAAGGCTGACCAGCTCCTTTCTCCATGCATCACTCTGAGCTCCGGACCCAATGTCTAGGAGAATGAATTAAGGATCTTGAAGCCAGGCACCTTAGGTATGGCCCAGTCTCCAATGGGTGTTCCCTTGCATAACCCATAATGTCAGAATACATTTGGATAACACTGCAGCTCTCCCCAGCTCCCCTGTCACTTTGTGTTCCCATTCTTTAAAAATGTACAAACTCTCTTCAGGGATACGATTCCAATCCTGAACTGGCCACCTTCCTGAGAGCTCAGAGAATAAAGCTTTCATTTTTAAGCTTCTGCCTCTGAAGTACGTTTTCTTGGCTTCCACCCCAGACCCAACAGCAGAATACTTACACAAAGTGATGTGTTTGGCATCTATAAAGCACCCTTTGATAAATAATAAATAATAAATAAATATCACTTAGCTATCATTTCAACTACGTAACTCCCTGGGAAAGGCAAAACCGTAATAATAAAAAGATCAGTGGTGGCCAGGGAGGGAGAGACAAACAACAGATGTTCACAGTAGTGAAACCTCTGCATGGTGTTTGGCAATCACGGAATGTGTGACACTAAGTTGAACCTTAACGTGAACTGTGGACTTTGAGTGATCCTGGTGCACCTGTGGGTATTCACTCACCATAGGAACTACACTGCTCTGAGGGATACTCACAATAAGGGAAACTGTGTGTGTGTGTGTGTGTGTGTGTGTGTGTGTGCAGGGCCCAGGATCCATAGGAAACCTCTGTGCCTTCTGCTAACTTTTGCTGTGAACCTAAAACTTCTCTAAATAAAAAAAAATAAAATAAAATAAAAATAAAAGAATAAATCGAGCCCGAGGGGGTCTGTCTCAGTGCTAGAGGGCTTGCCTCAAGTACACAAAATCCTGTACCACAGATATAATTAAGAATAATAAGAAAAGGCCCTTGCCTGTCCACTTAGCACAGGGACAGAGGTAGACTGCCTGCTCTCCCTTGAACATCTTTCTTCCATCCTGGTCACCCTTTTGCTGCCTGCCAGGGCCTGTGACCTCCTCCTGGTCCCTCTCCCTCTCTTCAAGACTCTCCAGATCTCAGACCCCTTATAGATTTAATGAATAAACAACTAATTCTGGAACGCTTTTGTTAATGTTCGAAGGACTCTAAATATATTAACTAACTCACTCTTCCCAAACAGCTCCTCAAGATTGTTACTGCTAACGTCGTTCTTATTTTCAAGATGAAGAAATGAAGGCACAGAGGGATTACGTAACTTGTCAAGAACAGCACAGCAAATGAAGACTCAGCATCTCTGTGCAGGCACCCCACTTTAGACCCTCTGTTCTTCCCAGTCAGCCCAATTCTTCTCAACAGGAACCATTCCCCTGAGGTTTGATGTCACTAGTCTCCTGTCTTTTGTGCATATTATGCTTCTTTAAACCAGGAAAGGATATGTTATTTTTTTTTCTGGTGATGTCATTTATCTGTAGGCAGGTTATGCAATTCTTGATGTTGGTAGAAGGAGGCACAATTGCCTATGAGTTTAAGTAAAGAGCCATAGTTCTAGAAGATTCTGCCTTATGGTCTGATTTTTCAGAAACATGTCCTGCTCTTGGTAAGAAATAGTAATAATCTGATTTTAAACATCCACCCCATCACCATGTAAGCTATGTATTCTACATTTTCCACTTGAAACTCATTGGGCCTGGAAGCCTAGTAGGTTTACATAGGTGTTTTCCACATACCCACTGGAACACCACATCCCTGGCCCTCAGAATTCGAGCTTGATTCTTTCTCAGGCTCAGGATGTACATGGCAGGATGGTGGATCATGAGACAGTGTGAGTTTGGGGACAACCCTGATGTGATTAAGGAACAAACTTGAGCACACTATGCCCCCTCGATGAGACTACGGAGGCAATTCAGACACCTCTTGCCATGCACACTCATCTACTCCAGTCACATCCATAATATTGGGGATAAAATCCTGATAAAGGATAAGAGGCAATAAGGTCCCAAAAGGGGTTCTGTGCCTCCTGGATTTCAGACAGTCGCTGGTATCCCCTAACTCAGACATGTTCCAGATTAGTCTTTCCAATCGTCAACACGGCCTCATAATTAGGCATAAAGCTACCCCAAGTAATGATTTGTAAATGGTTAAGATTGGGCATTGTCTCCTGGCCGACACAATGTTTCCAACTATCCTAGTTTAATGTTTTAAGTACTAGAGAGTAATTGAAAGGTTTCTCTCACTCTAGGACATTAGCTCAAAGTGTTAGGTCAGGATTCCCCTCTGCCTGCCTCCAGCAAGAACCAGAGAATTAGCATAAGAATACCTCAACAGGGAGGGCTCCACCCCTCTTCCTCCTGTTTCACACCTAGCTACCAGATCCTGCTGACCTTGGTGTGGGGGGCGCTTGCCTACATGACTTCAGTCTAGCACTAGGACTGGGGGAAGAAGGACTTGGACTCACATGAAGGACTAAGACTAGAACTTAGATGGGCTAGGACTCAGATTCATGTATCTCTCACAGTCCCCCGGATCCAGAGCACTTGGGCCCCGGGGGATGCAGCACCAGTTCAGAGGAGATAGCTACTGCTTTAGACCCAGTATGTTTCAGATAGCCTCAGATGTACCTCAACTGTTGAGCTGCCAGATTTTTCATTTCTCTTTTGCAATGATTGTAAAAGCCTCATGTCATTTTTAAAGAAATACACTCAGACCTTACACCACTCGTGTCTAGTCTGTTTGTCAAAAGCCGAATCCCGTGCCCACCTGGCCAGAACCCCTAGTCCCGTGGAACAAGGGACCCCGTAAGAAATCCCGGTCCGCGGCAACCTCTCTATTTGTCTAACCCTTGAGTGCCATGCTTGGCATTTGGATCATAACCAATATCAGTTTGAGGATGGTTGAAAAGCATAAGACTATTAAGTCATTTGCCAGCAGATGTGGACAGGTGGCTTACTGGAGTCTCAAAATGACACCACAGTCTAGCATGAGCCCCACAAATACAAAGCTCAACAGACCTGCTTTTCAGCATTGTCTCATTTCTGAGAGGAAGCCTGCAGCATCTGGTACAAGCTTCAGGGCTACAGTGGACACAGAAGACAGACAAGAGCACGTGTAACAAACTTCAGAGTTCCCTGGTGCACCAGCTCTGAGCACCTGAGATGACATACCCTATACTGGGTGCTATTGGGTCCTTGCTTTTGGGGACCAGCTGCCACTAACTGTAAGGAAATGAGAAGTCCTTAACAAGCCAACAATCTCAGATAGTCAAATCAGAATGGTACCTTCACCTTCTAGTTGCACAATCCCCACCATGGACCCCGTCGACTTCTCTCTAAGGCCCCCCAGTACCATGGAAGAGCCAGCAGAGTTCCGTTTTCAGTCAGCTTGGATGGATGTCATGGGTAGAGCCAGAAATCCCCCAGAATAACACATTGGGCCAAACAGAAGTAACACTTGGCAACGGCCCTTGAAAGTCTTTCAGCAATGCTGACTGGGCTAACTGCCTCTAAACCACCTCAGATGCTAGCTAAAAGTCCATCTTCTAAGATCTTGTAGACCACAGGGCCAAGGGTGGGATTGGAACGATAGTGTATCTACCTCTCAGGTAACCACACTATGCACTCAGACATTGAAGCTACTTTTACCCTGATGGGGTGCAGAACAGGAGAGGGAGGGAGAGCAGCAGGTGGCCGGTTGAACTGAAGGTGTTGTAGCCTTGGTCAAGTCCAGGCTAAGCACAGAGGTTTAGCCATAGGGTCCTCTTCTGCCCCAAATGGCAATGGAACACAACAGCCAAGGGTAAGGCCTGGCTTCTTAAACTGCCCTGTCTCACTCTAATGATATCATTCTAATGACGTCATCAGCCTGCCATCATACTGGTCATTGCTTCCACTATCTCATTCTCTGTGGTTCTCCAGCTTTTGCTCCCACATTTCCTGGGTCTGGAATGCCCAGTTCCCCACCCTAACTCCACCCATTATCTGCTATTATCCAGAAAGTTATTCAACTTTCTTCTATCTGGTCATTTTCTCCTAGTAGAAGACTGAGACATACTCATTTTGTCTCTAATTATAAGTAACGGCACACATGCCACCTCCAGACCCTATGAACTGGAAGTCATGATTTAGTGGTGTGCTGACATAGGTACAGATTGAGGACCTACATCGTAGAGCTTGGGATGCAGCAATGAGTCGCCCAAACTGAGATCCCTACCTCTGAGTGGTCTCCTAGACCCAGGCTAGAGTCCTAGAGGACTTTCTGAATCACTGAGTAACAGCAGCAGTGATGGGCAGGTAGGAGAGACAGGCAGCTTAGAAATGAGAGTGGGGGACAGGCTGTGGGGGGCAGAGATGGAGCACAGGGGGATGGGGACAGGCCATAGGTGGGAGGAGACCAGATGGAGTGGGAGTAGCCTGTCTCCCTTGTCTATCCTGATGACTAGACAGTGAGTCCTTCAGGCTGTTAGCCACTTCTCGTCTTCTTCCTGTGTCTCCCATAACCACTTTCACTTCCTAGAGAGGGACAAGCCAACAAGTCCAAAGCCAGCGCTGGGATTTCCCAGAAGAGGGCTCACAATTACCTACCTGAGCTCCAGACAGCCCAGCTGCAGAGCCATGCCTTCACTGACCTTGCTGGCATAGCGTTGCATGTAGTCATTCCGGAGCTGGTGGAAGAAAGATCAAGGGTCAGACTCATGCGCTCATGTTTTCCTTCCTGGAGCAGAGACCGTGGGAGGTGAACACACTGATACCCCCTGGGTTTTGTCTATCATATATATTGGTGGTTTGAATGAGAATGGCCCCTATTAGGCTTATAAATTTAGATGCCTGGCCCCCTGTTGGAGGAACTGTTTGGGAAGGATTAGGAGGTAGTGTTGTCACTGGAGGCAAGCTTGGATGTTTCAAAAGTCTTGAATATTTCCAGTATCTACCTATCTGTCAGGGTCTCCCCCACCCCTCCACCACCCTGCCTCTTCTTACCTACAGATAAGGATATAAGCTCTCAGTCACTGCCCTAGCACCATGCCTGCTGGCCTACTGCCACACTCCCCACCATGATGGTCATACACTTACCCTCTGAACCATAAACCTAATAAAGTCTTTCTTCAGTCTTGGTCATGATGCCTCTTTACAGCAATAGAAAAGTAATTAAAACAGAATCCCACCACGGAGAGGCATTTTCATGCCCCTCTTCCACTGCCATTTTTGATAGAATAAAACTGAAGCCAGGCCTAGTGGGTTAGGCCTGTAATCTCAGCTACCCTGCCTGCTAAAGCAGGGGGATTATAGCCTCAAGGTGTCTTCGGGCTGCATGAATTTGTCAAGGCCAGTTTAATCAGCTTAATGACACACTTCTGGAGCCAACATGGTGGCCTGTGCCTTCAATCCCAGTTCTTGGGAGGCAGATGGATCTCTGTGAGTTCCAGCCTGGTTTACACAGCCAGCGCCATGAGAATCAGGGCTACATACAGAGATCCTTTCTCAAAAAAATTAAAATAAAATAAAAACCAAATAAAACAAAAATGAGGTGGGGCTGGAGAGATGGCTCAGTGGTTGAGAGTTCTGACTTCTTCCAGAGGTCCTGAGACCAATCCCCAGTGACCACATGGTGGCTCACAACCATCTGTAATGAGATCCCTCTTCTGGTGTCTGAAGTCAGCTACAGTGTACTCATAGGCATAAAATAAATAAATCTTTGAAAAAGACTAAAAATGAGGCACTGCAAGAAGAAAAATGGCTGAGGATTTGGTTTAGTGGAAGAATATTTGCCTAGCAAGTGTGATATCTTGGGTTCAGTCTTATTTATTGTAAGAGAAATACAAGAGAAAGAGAGATGAAGGAAGGAAGGAAAGAAGGAAGAAGGAAGGAAGGAAGGAAGGAAGGAAAGAAAGAAGGAAAGAAAGAAAGAGTGAAGCAAGGAAGGAAGATTTGGGGATGAATTAGTGATTTATCCAAGCCCATGTTGATAAACAGTTATAAATGTCACTCAGAGTCCACGAAACATCTGGGTTGATGTCTGGCCAACAGGACGTGAGGTGCAGAGACAGAAGGAAAGCGATAGTGCCCACTCTGTTGGCACTGCTTCAGAGCTTCCTCAGTGCAGGAGATGTGGCAGCTACTCGTTTAGTCTGAAGGCATGTGAGAGAGGTTTAGGTAGCTCAAGAGAGCCAGCTGGCACACTTTTGAAAGTTTCATGAGCTAGTGGATGCTATGTTGGTAGCCCGAAAGAGGCCACAATAGGAGTATTCACACCATGGGAATTGGTAAGAACTACAACTTGTGATTAGTTCTTCCTCCGGCCAGTTCCTCAGTACTCTGCCATGGACATCACTGGGTCCTTGTGCCAACTGTCCTTGTGCCAACTCTCTAAAGCAGATGTTGATGTTATTCTAAACTTAAAGAGGAGAAAGCAAATTCATGTAAATGAAGTCCCTGGGACTACCAGGGTGGTCAGTGGCAGAAGCGGCTGGAAACCCCACCTCAGTGCCTGTGAGCCAACCTGCTTTTCCTGTTTCAAGGGTACCTGGCCACACAGATAAGAAACAGCCTGGGGCAGGGGCGGGAAGGGGGGGAAGCCTCCTAGAAGGCTGCTCTTTATCTTTCCATCTCCCCTGAAGAGAATGGATTCGTCTGGGCTTTTAAAGAGCTGTGTGACACTAGGATGCTCTTCACCTGTTGGTAAAAGTACAGCAGTGTGGTCCTGTCTTCTTTCAGGCTCTCCATGAAATCTTCTGGCAAGTAGCGGATTTGAAGGTCATACCTGCAACAAGACAGACTCTGCTTGACTCTGGGTAGCTGGATTCCCAAAAGAGCAGCCAGACTCACAGGGCCGAAAGCTCCTCTGCCCCCAGCATTCCCAGGACTGACTACCCATGAGGCTTTTGGCACAGATTCTGGTTTCCTTACTTCACAGACCAACCCTCGAGCTGGGCTCTCATTCCTTCTCACCCTCCACTCCCCTTTACCATAGCACCAACAGCATCTGGTCAGAACTGTGACCTAGATCCTATCCTGAAATGAGGATTCTCTATGGACCCAGGGTGGATCTCAAAAATACTCCCATCAGGACATGGTGGGAGGACTAAGTCTAGAAAGCCATTCCAATTTTGTACAAGATTCTAGAGCCTTGGGGATGTTTGATGGAAGGATGACCGTCCTACCTCCACTCAGCTTCCACGTGTAGACATTCATACTTGTCCTGCACTTCGCCCACAGTCATCTGTGGGTGCAGCCAGTGGATCTCGTCTGACTTCATGTGCTTCAGCCTCAGCCCGTAGCATTCAGCCAGCTGGATGTTGGGCCCTATTCGCCCACTCAGGAGGATGGAGGTGATGATCTCCTAGGGAGGAGATAAGAGGGCTAAGGATCCAGGATGCACCCCTGCTGGGCTCTCACAGGTTCCCCATGCACATCCCCTAACCCTGTGTGGCAATCTGTCTTGGCTATTATCTATTTCTGATTCTCTAACAGTGAGCACAAGCCCTGGGACACAGTGTGCTCTGCCCGATGAATGAACAATCTGGCAAAATGAGACAGACGTAGAGGAAGTGGGAGGAGGTAGCAGAAGCGAGGACAAGATGCAGAGGCTGAGAGCACAGTTCAAAACAATGAATCCCAGCTGGGCATGTGCCCTGCGAAAAGCCCCTTCTGGATGGTTTCCAGTCTTGCCAGCAGGATGCAGTACAGGACCAAGATCTGCTAGGTCTTCTCCACACATGATGGCACTGAGTCCACATGACACAGGGAGGCAAGCAGGTGTTACCATTGCATTAAAGCTCGTAAATAAGCTGATGCCGGGACTAAGCTGAGATGGTGAGCTCTGGACCTCTGGACTCCGATGTTTTGCTTTGCCAAACTGACTTGGGGCATGGCAGAGCTGGAGGAGACACAGCGTGAGGCTGACCTTAAGGGACAGACCCACAAAAAGAAGATCTCAGGAAAGCTGACAGGAAGGCACTATCCTCTTTGTTCTCTCTTGGGGTTTTCTTTTTGTTAACCCACAGTTTCAGCAGGTCCCACACCCACAGACTAATGCCCCCACTTCTTGGCCCAAACACAGCCCAGCCTGATTAATTTGAATGTCTACTGCAAGGCTTCCTGGAAGCCCACCAGAAGGCCCTGACTAACCCAACTTTGCTGCTGGTAATCACATTTCTCCCTTGGGTCCACATCAAGTGAGTGAGCTGAGCCCACTCCTGGCTCAGCAGAGATCCCTGGATGCAGATTTAAAACATCACTGACACTGACCCTTGTGAACTAGGAGTCTGAAATACATGGCTACCCAACCTACATGAGCCTACCCGAGACTACAGGCTGGCCAGGAACAGGAGGGAAGCTTCATTGTTTAGGCTGAATGTTTTTTTTTTAAACACGCCTCCCAAGAAGTTGTCTAAGTTAGTAAGCAAAATGCAATTAATTCCATAATTGGAAATAGAAGCAAGCATGTTTTTCTCTCTACTAGGAAAATGTCAAGACTAATATTTAAGTAATGCTGGTTTAAAATAATGTCCAATTATGCATCAGCCTGGACAAGTGTGGGCCTTGTTCTAGATGCCTCCTTTCAAGTCTCTTGAACTTACATAAAACTCTCTTTCCTACAAAGAAAGACAATGGCTAATCAGTGAAGCCCACTACTGCTCTGTGAGATGCATGGGGGGGGGGCATGGGGACCAGAGTACACACCAGCAGTCTAATAGCAGCTCTGCAATCAGAACGGAGCCTGAAGGTGAAGGCTGTGGTCTATATGGCTCCAGAGAGAGAAGCAAGGACAAGAACGTAAGGTCTACGTTGTGAAGCAGGCAGGTCTGCCATTATCTCTACCCACTTCTTCTACTACTGACCCCTGCTTATCTCTACCTACATGGTCACCCAGATATTTTAGCCAGTATCCCTCATATCTCCACCGAGTCCCACTTGCAGTTCCCACCTTGGTCCTGAAGGTGTTTTAACCTACCCCTTAAACAAACTGAGATCTGTTAACTGAGTGCTTCATTTTGTAATAGCTAGGAATCCTGACCAATGTAGAACTGAAAATCTCAGTTTTCAATGCAAAATAAGTTCAGGAGTATAAAGGCTCTCTTTGCGTGCACAGTCTGCTTTAGTGAATAGATGCCATGTTCTTACTCCCTAATTGCGACCCACTGTTCTTTCCAGTTCTTCTTTAAGGTGATATGTATGTACACACACACACACACACACACACACATACACACACACATACATTAAAATGTATAAATCTTAGCAATGCAGTACTGACACACAAATACTCTCTTGAGACCCACATACCGATTAAGATAGATGTTTTCCACATCTTTACGTGATTCTCTCTTGTGGCTAACTCCTCTTCCCCTCTCATAGTTTTAATATATTTTCCTAATTGTACAATTTCATAGGCATAAAATTGCCTAATGTGTGGCATTTTTTCCTGTCTAACTTCTTTCACTTAACTTAATGTCTAAGATTTTCCCACATTGATGATATATATGTGTGTGTGTGTGTGTGTGTGTGTGTGTGTGTGTGTGTGTGTGTGTGTGTGTTTGAGACAAGGTAATATATATCTCAGGATGATTTTGACCTTACAATCCTCCTGCCTTAGCCTCCCAAGGGCTAGGATTACAGGTATATATCATGACACCCTGGCAATGCTTCTTTCTGTCTTGTTTTGTTACCCTGGGAATCGAACCTAGAGCCTTGTATATAGTAGGCAAGTGTTCTGCCACTGACCTACATCCCAGCTTGGTTGTTCCTTTTTGGAGATGAGTAATAGTCTACTGTATAAACAAACCACAATATGTTAATTTAGCCCTGTGTTCTAGAAACTTAAGGCATTTATGTATTTTTTTTTTTACTCTCATGAAAATTTGAAAATTAACGTAAAGTGCTTCTATGTATAAATGATACACTGGTGTTTGCTTTCAATTAATCCAGAAGAGTAGAATTAGTGGGTCAAGGGTCTTAGACTTTATAAAACCCTGCCAGGGCTGGAGAGGTGACCTGGGGACTAAGGGTGGATATTAAAGACAGATTTGAACAGTTGGTTCTCTTCATTTCTTTTCCTTTGTTTTACAAATTAAAAATAACTTTGTACATACATGCATTCAGATTCAGAGCCAGCTTTCAAAAAGGTTTTCCTAAAAGCTTCAGATCTAGGCTTTTCCTAAAAAAAATGAGTCAGTAATGGAGCCCGAGGGAGGTAGCTTTGTGAGGATTAAATTAGTTAACTCTTTGAAACATTGGTTGGCTCCAGGTTAATACTCTTTTTCTTTAAGTGAGCATATTTTAACACAGTAATCTCTTACAGGCTCCCATTTAAACTGTATTATAAAAACCACATTTTTGTTTTATTCTTCTATCATTTTGATACCCGCTCCCCTCCTACACACACCCTTATCTCTTCCTGTCTCTAGTAAGTTCGGATAGGGCCAAGGGTCAGAATAGTAAGGCTGAGGAGCTGGCATTAGCAGCCAGCCCAGGGGCAGAGAGAACTGAATGAAGGTGAAATTCGTTACCTACAGGGGAGCTTAGCAAAGGGGGACATGCATTGAAAAGAATGGAGTACATTCCCTTCTAACAGTTAGGGAAAGTACTCAAACCATGAAGAAGAGAAAACCGGAGGAGACCACGTAATAAGGGATTGTTTTGAAGTTGTGGTTTGAGTGACTTACACTGAAGGGAAGAAGGGTTGAGTTTTGAGTTGATTCTACTAAAGGGCTTAATGAGCAATGCCACGTCATAGTGGTTTCCAGGCCAAGCGTAAGTTTTAGTTTCTAAGCACCATTCTTCTGGAAAAGAGTCCAAGGCCCTTGTCGAAATAGATGATTCCAGGGCTGAGAGGAAGACAGACAGCACTAAGTGAGTCTGAAACATTGATTTGGACCAGAAACCAATGGCTGGAGTATGCTGGGAATTCCTGACTACTATACTCCATCATCCTGAAGCACTCCCATGAGGCAAGGCAGGCATAGCCCAAGCCATACCTACCTTTCCTGAGGATGAATGTGGATGGTGCTGGGGACAAACAGCCTCTGAACAGCACTGCTACCCTTCACCCACGTGACCAGACTGATTACTGACTTGCATTATAGAGGACTTGGCTGGTCTTTGTCCTTGGTTTCAAATCTTGGGATTTTTCAGATGATAGAACTAGCTTTGTTATCCGTGTTGGGTTCTAACCTATGGGGGACCCATAGTTTCAGAAGCATTGGGGAAAGGGTAGGGGTGGGAGGCACTAGTCAACCACATATTGGTTTTTTAGATTGTAAAGACCAGCTAGCTATGTTCTTGGAGGACTGCAACTTAGAGTCTGAGAGTTAGCCTGAGCTTGGGGTTGGGGGCTGGTAGATATCAAGTTGGACTGTGTGGTGAAAGCGTTCATTCATCATCAACCATGCCTTCTTTCCTTTTAGAAGCTCTAATATCTGAATCAGGATGTTCACCTGAGACTTGATGATGTGCATTACTTTGCCTAGCAGGTGATGGATCTTGATTACAGAAGGTTCCTGTCTGGGAGTCTCCCAGAAGTTCCGTGTGCTTCTTAGGTATTAATTTGTATCCACTAGGATAAAACTACAGCTTTAAGTATTATACTTTCCCAGTTCTTTGACTTGTTCTAGTACTTCATTGAGCCTGAGGAGGAAGTGGGAACCGACTAATTGATAGCAAAAGTGTGGGTGGCTCAGGATTTGAGGGGAGGGGTGTCTGATGAACTGGGCCTTTAACCTGTGAAGTCTGTTAACTGTATAACTGAGGAAATACATTGTATCAGAACTCGGCAGACTATGTCCATTCTTCAGACATGGCTGGGAGAAATGAATGTGATGCTCATAACCACACAGAAAGAGTATCAACATTGTATCATGCAAACTAATGTGTGCAGCATTTCAGAAATAGGGAGGAGAGCACCAGAGCTGGATATGAACTGAAACCTGTCTCTCTGTAGACTAGCTGTTATATAGTACCAGAAGGCATCATGCAAGCTTCCAAAGCAGGGAAGCAACCAATAGTCCCACTCAGCGGAGGCCTGTGAACCACAACAACCAGCATGGCTCCATAACCCTCCCTAAGGATGCACACAAACCCTGGTAGTAAATAACAGCTCTTTAATTAGACCTAGTAGTCAGCCCAATAAGAGGGAAGGCATGCCTGATACTAGAAACCTAGTCAGCTATCTGGAGTTAGTAAAGCCATGGAACTTAGAGGAGAATCTATAATCAACACTTTACTAAACCAGCATAAACCCCAACTACATTCTAAGTATGTAACCCTACACCTACATGTAAGTGTAGTTCTCACCCCTCCTTAAGGAAACTCCACTTTGCAACAAGTGGAAACTTATTACAGAAAACTACAACTAATCAAAATGAAGAGGGTGGAGCCCAGTCCCAGTGGATACACTTACAACACAAATCCTGCACCAAAGGCTCAGGGATCTTTATGGAAGAGGAGGCAAAGTAAGGGCCAGAGGAACAGGGAGTTTATGGTAAGGTTTTGTCCCCTGGAAACGTCAGAAGTTACACTCATGAAGTCTCATCGACATGGCTGCACAAACAGGACATGAACAAAGCTGACACCAAAGGACGTGATAAAATGAAAGGGGGGGAAATCTCAAGAGGTCACGACCCCTAGACAAGACAAGACAAGACAAGACAAAACAAGACAAGGCAAAACAAGACAAGACAAGACAAGACAAAACTTCAGGCAACTAAGGAGTGCTGAGAACAGAGAAACAGTCTTCCCCAGGGAGGGAAGAGCGCACCACTGATTATCCAATGCAAAATGGTCAGCCCTAAAAACATATACACAATTAACATTATACAGGCTGAGTAGGTTTTATGTATGTATTTAGGAACACACACATACACACATGCAACAACAATTAAAGAAAAAGGGGCCATGAATTTGTAAAAGAGCAAGGTGGGGTTCATGTCATATCTGGAAGGAAGAAAAGGAAGGGGGAAATGATATAATTATCTCAAAATATAAGATATATACTTAAAAATAAACTAGGCTGTGGATCTAGTCCTGCCGAGAAAGGTCTTCTAACAGGATGACAAGCTTCCCGGGACACAGCGTCCCCGTGTGATCGTCTACCCTTGCCCTGTCAAGCTGCAGATGGTTCTGTATTCCAAGCATCAGCCCCCATCTGCCACGTGCACACTGTGAAGAGCTGTGGGGTCATGGCTCCAGTGATCACACACCCCTCAGCCATGCAGAAGCTTGGGACTCAGGTGTGGGGAAGAGAATGGCTTCCATTTAGGGGGCTCACCTGCCCTTGGCTGCCTCCAGCCCTGCCTCCCTTGGGCGCTCACACATGCAAGCAGTCGGAGCAGCAGTTTGGTACCCAACCCCCAGCTCATCAGCTGCCACAGTCAGTATTTCTTTCTCTATTAATAAAGCACTCCTTAAAAAATGGCAGTACATGATGTTTCCTGACTCACTCAATTGCCATATGTAACCTGAGTTTTTACCAAGTGCTGGTGCCTCTTTAGATAAGCCCAGGGTTCCTTTTGCTCCAGGAAGACCTCATCTTCTTCCCATACCAAGGCTTCCAGTGCCGAAGAGCAGGCTTTCTAGCTGCCTTGAGTTACAGTCTAGACTCTAAAAGACTTCTGGTGCTTTCTTGAAAATGTCTGTATTCCTCAAAATTTCCTTTCCTCTAGATTCATATTGATTTATTCAAATTGTTAAATAGTATGAAGATTTCAGAAGGCCTTCCCCCCCCACCCCTATCTTTGACTTTTCCACTTGTAGGTCAGAAACAAATTAGGATTATCTCTATATAGCTTGTCCCCACACCCACATGCACTATGTGAGGACTTTTCAGTTGGTGGTAGATCGCCTTTAGGAGAGTAGTCACATGAGATGACATCATCTAGTGATGTCATAGCTGTCACAGCTTGTAAATCCACTTTCTAACATTCACTTGTATGTGTGTGTGTGTGTGTGTAGGTAGATGTGGAGATCAGAAGTTTATGCCAGGTGTCTTCCAAAAGACATTCTCCATTTCATATGTTGAGGCAGGGTCTCTCACTTGAACCAAAAACTCACTGATTCTGCTGGTCTTGCTGGCCAGCTTGCTCTGGGGATACTGTGTCTCAGTTCCCGGAGCAGAGATTGCAGGTGGATTCTGTACAAAAACAACTGCCTGTGTCTGATCTTGGATCAGATAGACACGTACCCTCTTTGAGTTCTAATCAGTGATTGCTTAAGGATTCCAAAACCTGTCCTAGCTTAAAAAGAATCTTCCATTGATAACTCTCCAAGGGACACCAGTGCAGGCTTAAGTTTATTTCCAGTTCTTTTTAGATGACAGACTAAGGTGTTTTGACATATGACACATAACTGTGACTAGCCTGCCTTATGTACATTCCAAGTACATAAAGAGCTCAGATAAGGCTTGGTACATATTAGCTATTCAATAAATAGTAATTATCATGATGGGGACCACAAGTGATGATATAGCATGAGTGGATGTGGATGCTCTCAGAAACAGAAGGAAGATTATATGTAATAATATTAGGCCCAGGATGACTGGGCCACACCCAGAGCTGATCTAGTCATACTTGTCCTCTGGAAGAAACAGTCCAGAGGAAAATTACTTCATTCTGTCCAGAGCAAAGATTGGTAAGAGTTTTACGGCACAAGCATCAAGACCAACACAGCAGTGTCTTCATTTCTTTTTTTTGTTCTACATGGAGATAGAACTTAGAAAAAAGAGAATAAAAAGATTTTGAGACAGTAACGTGTATCTTATCTTTAATTGACTTGGAGCATAGGGGTTGTCTTCAAAAATAAAAATACTCTGTTAAATATAGACCTGTTCTATTCAAAATTCTGATTGTTAATATGCCACAAGGAAGAGCTCTTAATGCTAAGATGAGCTTCAGGAGGAAGAAAGAATAAGAAAAGGCAGACAGGAAAGTACCAGGCAGGTTAATGTACTTTTTAAAAAAAAATAAAAATAAAATAAAAGTTCCCTGCTACTCTGATACCTTTTAAAGTAACAACTTTATAGATCATTGTGAAATTGGCTTGGGGGATGGGTCACATGCCTTGCTTCAGAATGAACAGTTGAAGAGTGTTATTGGCCAGGGGGGATGGATCTAGAGTATTCACATTTGCTATAGTGCTTAATAATAGGCATCAGTGAATCTCAACGGGGTGCTATTGACATTTGGGTCATGTGCTAGCTACTTTTATGTCAACTTGACACAAGCTGGAGTCACAGGAGAGGAAGGAGCCTCAGTTGAAATAATGCTTCTATACGACTGGGCTGTAAAGCAAGCCTGTAGGGCGTGGCTAAATTAGTGATTGATGTGGGAGGGCCCAGCCTATTATGGGTGGTGCCATTCCCGGGCTAGTGTTTCTGAATTCTACTTAAAAAAAGAAAAAGCAGGCTGAGCAAGCCATGAAGACCAAGCCTGTAAGCAGCACCCTCCATGGCCCCTGCATCAGCTCCTGCCTCCAGGTTCCTGCCCTGTTTGAGTTCCTGCCCTGGCTTCCTTCTTGATGGACTACAGTGTGGAAGAAAGCCAAATAAACCCCTTTCTTCTCAACTTGCTCTTGGTCATGGTGTTTTGTCATATCAATAATGACAGTAACTATGATGGGGCAAAAAGATTCTTGGTTGCATGTGACCATTTAACACCCAGGGCCACATCCCACTGAAGTCCAAGCTTCAAGTCCTAGTCATGGTGACAACAGCATAGTAGAATTCTAATTAGTCTCTAGAAAGATGGCTTCAAGAGATGGTGATGAGTTCTTGCCTAAGATCTGGATACCCAGTGGAAATGAAGAGCAGGCTGGTGAGCAGGAGAGTGTTATGGAAGACTGTTAATCCACATTCAAAATTTGGGTACCACTGAAGTCAGTATCCCAAGCTAGGTAATAGGATGCTGTTATTTAAGACATGATGAAGTTACGCTAGAGGAAGGCTCAATAGCAGTGTGCTTCTTGTCTTCCATAGGACCAGAGTTAGGTTCCCAGCACTCATGTCAGATGACTCTATCCACCTGTAACTCCAGCTCCAGGGGATCCAATGCTTTCTTCTGGCTTCTGCAGGCACCTACACACAAACCTAGCATACATTCATACAGATGAAAAGACATACACATAACTAAAAAATAAATCTTTTTAAAAAGTGACAAGGCATCATATCTCCTGACAGCCTCACAGGAAACCAGATGCAGGGCAGGCTCCTTGGTGACTGAAACCCTTGGCAGTGTGTGTGTGTGTGTGGGGGGGAACGACAGACTGTATCATTGGGGCTCAGTTCCCCGATCCCAGCTGGGTGTGAAGGTAATATGAATATGAAACACCCTTACCTTAAACTCGCTGCACATGCCTGCAGGTAATCCTAGTGATTTCAATCAGATAGTTAATAGGTGATTGAATGTTCCAAGAAGATATGCCCATGTTCTCACCCTTAGATCACATTTCAAAAGAGGCTCTATGTAGATACAATTAGGTTGAATAACTCAGTTTACAGTCTCTCTGGACTCTCTGTGTGGCTGTTAATCAGGCCTGTCTTTATGAGAGCTATGGGAGAGAGGGCAGTAGGAATAGAGAGGCGGAGTGAAGTGATGTCAGCAAAGCCCATGAGCAGTAGGTGTCACCAGATGTGTTTCTGACACCTGCACTTGGGACTTATAGTCTTTAGAGCTGTGAGAGAAACACTCCTGGTGTTTTAACCATTGGTTTCCAGTAACCTGTTAAGGCGGGGTTAGGAAATAAAGACAATAGCTATATAAGTTCCATATCCTCCATTCAGAGAACTGATATTTTTCAACTAGTGGTAGCAGAGAAAAATACTAAAGTTTGCACAACTTATCACTCTGAAAGCATTCATTCCGAGGTGATAAAAGCTCTAAAGAGGATATTCAACCACGAAACTATCGGATCAAAAATAGAACAGCAGCACAGACACCTGCCTCCTCCTTCACAGACGTCACGAGTCTATGCACACAGATAAACGAAGAGAGACCATCTTCTTTGTTCTCAGTGTGGTGAATGTCTGTCTGCATGTGTGAGGGGCTGGAGGCACACACAGGAAGTGAGAAGGAGTACAGAAAAGAAGAAGTGTGTATTAATGTGCCTCTTTTTCATGTCACTCTGTGGTGATGGTTTGTGGTTTCCTGACTGAGCCCTTCCTGTCTGTTTCACGGGCTGGTCTCATGTCAGGGGCCAGCCTGATATGGGCTAAGCCTTCTCTCAGGAGTAGTTTTCCTGGACAAGGATCTCTCCCCTTTCTTCCTGGTGCTCCTCCAACCTTGAGGCTCTTGCCCTTGTGCCTCTCTGAAGGAGGGAAACGAAGGTGACAAAGAACATAGCCTCTGGGCCAGGGACTGCCTGGCAACCTTAGGGAACTTCTGCCCTGGCCCTGGTGCTAATCTGTCCCTTCTGCCATCACAAAGTTCCTTATTGGCTAGTTATAGACAGTGAAAATATGTTGCTTACAGTTCTGGGAAGTCTAGGATCAAAGCTCTGGCATCCGGCAAGGATTTTGAGATGGAGCTTATACTCAGTCCTCACACAGCAGACGGGGATGGCCGGGGGTGGGGGAGTCTTCTCCTTGACATCTTTTAAAAAATGATGTTTACATTTTTATTTTTAATTATGTGCCTTATAGGAGGAGAAGCTGTGTGTACAGCGGCCATGGAGGCCAGAAGAGGTTTTTAGGTACCCTGATACTGGAGTTCCATGCAGTTGTAGCAACCAAGTTTCGGTCCTCAACAGGAGCAGTATGCAGTCGTAACTGCTGGCCCAGCTCACTGGGCTCTCAACCTTTTCTTAAGCACTTCTAATGCCATTCATGATTGAATCACATCCCTAAAGACCCTCACCTTCCCATGTTGCCATATTAAATATTAAGTTTCAACATAGGTATTTTGGGGAATACACCAATATTCAGTGCTAGCTCCTCCTGAAGATTGTTATTTCCTTTCTATCATATTAGGGATTAGAGCTTCAACTTATGAATTAAGGGGTACAAAAGCATCCATCCCCTAATTTCCTGTATCCCTGTGTCTAGTTAGGTGACAGGACTAAATTTGAAGCCCTTGGGGTGTCTTGATAAATTAGGGCAGGGCTGTGGGTCACAAAACCTTAATCTTCTTCCTCTGTGGATCCTGGGAGGCTTGTGGGGATGGACAGGTGGTGGTAGTGAGTGGAAGTGGGTTCAGAGCCTGCTGCTTTGGGGAGCTGGATTCCTCCCTCCTCTTGTTAAGCAAGCCGCACCCAAAGGACATCTACAATCTGGAAAGCCCACCATGGGCGGAAGGGATGCATCTGGACAGGGTAGGGGACGCTCCAGAAGACTTCAGTTCAGGTCACAACCAAGATGAATTCTTCCCTTCTTTTCTTTTTTCTTTGTTTTTGTTTGTTTGTTTGTTTGTTTTTGTTTTTGTTTTTGTTTTTTAAGATTTATTGTATGTGTCTGAGTGTTTTGCTTGCCTGTGTATATGTGTACCACATGAGTGGCTCATGCCCACAGAGGCCAGAAACGGGCATTAGATCCCTTACAAGTTGTGTTACAGACTTGTTAGTCCCCATATAGGTGCTGGGAATTGAACCTGGGTCCCCTGCAAGAAGAAGTTCTCTTAACTACTAAGTCCTATCTCTAGCCCTGTCCCCTTTTAAGACAAGGTTTTGCTATATATCCCTGGCTAACCCAGAAGTTATTCTATGAGTCAGGCTGGTCTCGAATTTCCAGAAATATTCCTGCTTTGGCTTCCCAAATGCTGAGATTACAGATACGAGCCATTGTACCTGGTAAAAGTAAATCTTGCCTTCCATGCTTGTACATGGTAGGGGCTTGAAAGGGGATTTAGGATGAAGATGGTGCTGGGCTCCAGCAACTCTTGAGATACATTGTATCATCACATGGGCTCCAGCAACTCTTGAGATACATTGTATCATAGGCATAAACCCACCCTTAGCTGAATGCTTTTCTATATGGAAAGCAGAAGTTCTAATGATGGACAGAGTCAGGCACAGAATGGGCCAGCAAGAGTCAGCCAGAAAGAGAAGAGAGTATGAGCATCCAGATCAGAGAGGAGCATGGGACTTAGATCTGTGTGATCGCAAAATTTATCCTCTAGTTCATGGTTGGGTTGACATTAGCAGGGCACTGCTAATCATCCCTGGGCAGTGCATATAAACTGGGGTGGAACCCAGGACCTATGGTCACCCAGCCTGCAAATGAATTGGGGATGAGTAAGAGGGGAAAGAAAAGGAAAAGGTACTAGAAGGCAGATTTTTAAAAATGTGAAGGATGATCTTTGTTTGCAAGGTGTTTTGTCTTAATCCCCTTTCCCAGTTGAGCAAATTGGCATGGTAGAGGAGAATGTAATGACATAAGCCTCCACCTGTCACAGAGACTCAGAGCTCCTGATGAACATGATTTCAAAGAAAAAACAAAAAGAAGTAGGAATTCAAGAAGGGCAGCCCCCAATTCTCATCTGGGCACTGCTGGTCTGGTTAGCTGCTGCCTGCTCTCTGCAAGAACTTAGGCTCCAGGGCCAATGATTATTCACAGAGCTATTCTGTCTTGGACATAGGGTCTCACTGTGTAGTTCAGGCTGGCCTGGTACTGATGATCCTCAAACCTCTAGAAAGCTGGGATCACAGCTAAGTGCTGCCATGCCTGCTTTGTCATAGTTTGTTTCACCACAGAGAAAGCACAATAGGACATCCACATTTACACAGAGAAGCGTCAAGATTAAAAACTTGAAATCGGCAATCTGTCTGGAGTAAGGACACTGTGCAGCCATGACACCAATGTGGGCTGTCTGGGGCCAGTCTCTGTTGCTTCTGTTTCATCACATACAGCTAAGAGAAGGGGTTGGAGTTGCAGCGATGTTCTTATAGAGGGACATGTCCTCGGCAAGTCTGAAGGGGTTGGCAGTATTTTGAGAACTGGGGAGAGGGGGGATGATAAAGGGACATAGAGCGAAAGAAAAATTCACCGAAGTCAAGACCAAGTGATAGGGGAGGCAGTCTGGGCTTTGGAAGCAGGTGAGAAAGAAGCTGCTTCAGAAAAATCTTAGGCCTGGACCCCATCTCTACACATAGGAGGCTATGTCCTCAAACAGACACTGTGCAAAGCTGGACCAACCTCTTTGGGTTGTACATTTGGCCAGGTTCTATTTCTTTTTATCAGAGCACTTCCATTGCCGTTGAGAGGTTCATTCATGGGTGTGAGTCAATGTCATAGCCTTGGTCAGGAAACCTCACAAGAACAGGGAATGACACCGTGCTTGGAGACTGTCAATGCCCCATGCAGGTGCCTGGTACTGGAGGCACACAACAATAGCTGTGGAATGGGAGAAAGATTATTCAAGTTGCTTTTCTGTATCATTCTGTTCACAGTGTTTCATTCAGCCACCATCCAGAGGCTGACCAATTCATATGTCTGTACCAAGAATGGATCTCTCCAGAATCATCTACCAATGGTGTTTTCAATGTTGCCACTTGAAAACATGAGAGCGTCTCAAATGTACTCAGTGATCCAACCGAGCAGAGGATGCCCCATCCCCAGCCAGCTTCCTCCAGTGCTCATCTCAGACACGGGCTCCTGTCTATCTGAGCCAGGCTTCAGTTCTCTTTATCTCCTTCCGTGCCTCACATTCCCGACCCATCAACAGAGCCTCTCCCTTCCAACTCCTGGATCCTTGGAATCACAGCTCTTCCTTCCATAGACTGAATTGGTTAAGAGTGTAAGCTCTGGAGGCGGATTGTCTGGGTTTGAAAACAAAATCCACCACTTAAGTAACCATTTGCTTAACTCCTCTGCACCAAGTTTCCTTAAATAGAAAGTAGAGATAATAACACTATGTGTTTCAAAGGAGCCTTTTGAGAAGCCAGTGAAATAACAAATATTGGGAGGGGGGATGTTAGCTTTTACCTTCATCATCACCTTCAACATCAGCATAGTCACCTATCCTTGTCATCACTACCACCACCACCACCATCATAACCACCACCACCACCACCACCACCACCACCACCACACCACCATCATAACCACTACCACCACCATCACCACCACCACCACCATCATAACCACTACCACCACCACCACCATCACCATCATGACCACCACCATTGCCACCATCCCTAACACTGGTAGAGCCATCATCAGTGTTACCATATCCATGGCTATCCTAACTCACACTCTTACCATCTCTCCAGAGACCTCTGCCTATGGCCATACTTGCCTCCCTCCAATCTCCACCCTGTAACCTACATCAACTTTAAAAAAATAATCTCGGGGGCTGGCGAGATGGCTCAGCAGGTAAGAGCACTGACTGCTTTACCAAAGGTCCTGAGTTCAAATCCCAGTAACCACATGGTGGCTCACAACCATCTGTAATGAGATCTGATGCCCTCTTCTGGTGCATCTGAAGACAGCTACACTGTACTTATGTATAACAATAAATAAATAAACCTTTAAAAAAAATAATAATCTCATGTCACTCAATAGTTTACATTTATATCAATGTTTCCAATAAGATGGAGTGAAAACAAAGGTACTAACATGGCTTTAATTATCAATCTTGGGGCACTGATGGCCTCAGACCTACTATGTACCTTCTCAATTTAGGACCTTATGATGTTCCCTTTGCGGAATCTTCCCCTCTTTTCTTCCTTTCATGGTCAAAACTGCTCCACCCCATTGGTTAATTCTCTCTCCATACCAGAGGCCTCCTGTGGTGGAATTGCCCAGCAAAATGCCATCCATGACATGTAGTCCTGAAAGTTCTGAAGTCAGTGAACCTATTTCTGGCTTTATCTGAGAACTTCTTAGCATCCCACACTGATAAGCATTCCTTTCTGGGCCTCGCCCCCACCTCTATTGGTGGCTTTTTTTTTTTTTTTTAACTACCCTTTCTCTCCCAGCTCTCTGTCTGGCTTCCCTGATTACCCTAGCTGAATCCTTCTCTTGCTCTCCTCATCCTTCACTGATGGCCTGGTTCTCTGGCTTGGCCTCCATTGCAGGTTGACACCCAAATCCTCTCATATATGTCCTGTCATCTATCTGAGCTGCAGGACCATGTTCATCCATAGGGTTGTTTCAAGAGTGCTTCAAATAGAACACATGTGAAGCTGGAATCTCAGGTTGGACTTCCTTTCTCGTCCCAATGAATGGTACCAGTACCCCTTCTGCTGCCCAAGCCAGAGTCTGAGTCATCCTTGTCTCCTTTCTTTTCTTCCCTCCCACGTTTAATTAATCATCAGTTTCTATTGACTCTATCTTCTTGATTCATGCAGATCTATCAACTTATCTCTGTTCCCCAACACTCCGTTAGTACAAATCCACATCTCTGTCCTACTAGTAACTATCACCTCCCGGCCCATAGCCCACTCCCCTTTCTCTCTCAGTCTATTTCATTCTGTTTTGGAGCAGAGTGAGGGTGGGGGTGGGAGTGGGTGTGGGGGAAATGTGTCCTGGAAGGCTTGCCAGAGAATCAACAGGTCCTGCATACAAAAGAAGAATTCCTTTCGGCAAACAAAAAGTACCACATTGTGGCCCCTCATCAGGTAAAACGGAGGGTTCTGAGAAGTTTTGCTGCAAAAGAATTCGTTCATGGTTTTCAGGAAGGGCTGAGGGAGGTGTGTTCTAGGGAGAGAACCTAAGGCCTCCCAATTATAGGCCAGTGCCCTGTCACTGAGCTGCTATGCAGCCTTCAGCATTGTTAAAACAGGCATTTCCCACACTTCTTTGAGCATAAACCTCTTCTCTGAGCCTGGTTCTTTCCCTTCCTTCTGGTTCTATAGCTCTTCCCTCCCTCCTTCCCTTCCTCCCTCCCTCCCTTCCTTCTAGCCTTCCTTCCTTTCTATAGTACTAGAGATAGAAACCAGGACCTTGTGCACACCAGGCATGTAATCTATTATGCCATACTCTCCAGCCCCAGGGCAAACTCCTTGCAGAACACTGTATGCTATTTTAAAATACAAATGTAGTTACTGTCTAAGTTTGAAAATAAGACAGGTAAGTGGATAAATAAAAAAAACTGAGTTTTTTTTTTTTCTCTGTGGAACCCTGGGACCCACTATGTGCTGGGTTCTCTTCATTTGTCATCTTGAGTCCCTATAGCAAAGCAACAGGTGGGCACGGTCCTCTTGAGGGAAATGTGCACACAGATTCCTTAAGCATTCAGATCCAAGCCCACATAAGCCACCCAGATGGAGCCTCACATGACTGTTAGCCCAGGTGGTTTTAAAGTCACAGCTTGTAATAACAGGACGGCATTAGAAGGGTACGTTTCGACAGCAGGAAACATTGCAAGCAGGAAAAACCAAAAGGCTTGGGTATAAGTTCCAAGAAGAGACTTATATCACTCTTTTGTTACTCACTCTGTCCCTGTGCCCCTTCAGAGAATTCTTCAGACACTCATAGTCTGTTGTACATTCTGCCCTTAAGTAACTACAGACCCATCACACCACCCCAGGAAGACCTCCTTGCCTAAGAACTATGTGTGAGAGCCTGAATATGTGTAATACTAGTACTTGGAAAGCTGGGGTATGGCATTCATGTGTTCAAGATTGGTCTGTGCTATAGAGTGAATATGAAGCCAATCCAGGCTATGCAGTGAGACACTGTTTAGAAACCAAACCAAGCAAACAGCAACAATATGCCGTTCCCTAGCTCCCGTTTAACTCCAGATTCCCACGGTTGAGTGTTCTACACTTCCATTATCTGTGCCCATCTCTCCTTTAGATACTTAGAATTATATAGCTTGTGCCACATTTGAAATCTGTTTGTTCACTAAAACAGCCTTCCAGCCATTCTCCACCATTTCTTCCCCCATGGATAGTGGCACCCTGACTTCATTCAGTCCCGACTGTCCTCCAACACATCCACAGAGCACATCCTAGTGGAAATAGCTAGATGTGTACGTTTGTCATCAAAATTGGGCAGTATGGTGCCCCTCACTACTTGGAAATCATGTTAATTTTTAGAAATCAAACGAGTTGAGTTGGCGGTGGATGGCATCAGATATGTGCAGAAATAGGACACCCAAAGAAGGCTTGAGTGTCAGCAGAGGCCAGAGGAAAGGCCCCCTACTCTGCACACACTCACATTCTCTCATCAGAAATCATTCGGGGAGCAAGCGGGACCCTAATCAGATCAGCTGTGGGAAACAGGAGTCTACCCAACAGCAGCAAGGATGCTAACTGAAAGAGCCAGCATGCTCATCAAAGCACCCTGTTCTGGTGGGTCAGCTGCAGTGTGCACAGTGCAAGCTACAACACAGTGACCTGGCAGCCGGGACTACCACAGCACTGATGAAAGGAGTCACCAGTGGACATAGGTTTTTGAGACTTTAGAAGGGCTACTGACATAGGGCCAATTTAACTCCCTTGGACCTGGGGAGACTTCCTCCGAGGCACCCAATTCCTTTGTTCAAATTATGAGCCCTCCAGAGCAATCGTCTGAGGGCCATCTATGAAGGAATGTTCTGGAAGAGAATGGGTATGTCCCCATTGTGCCTCCTCATGGGAGAATTCGCTAGCATGTATGTTGAGAAACTGACCACATGGATTTATATAGTAAGTGTTCAGTAAAGGCAAGTTAAGACAGGCCAGTGTAACGCTGCATGCACAGCTGGAGGAGGGTAGTACAGCAAACTGAAAACGTTTCTCCTGATACCAACCTCTGCCCCTGTGCAGACAATGCTAGAAGAAGTTGCTAGGCTCAGGGATGGTTGCTCATCTGTCCAGCAAGTGGGAGGGGGACCAGCTGAGGAGCAGAGTCCTCCACACTTACCTGGATCTCCGTCTGCACTGTGCATTTGACAAGCTTGAAGTTCTTCCCTGGGTTGAAGCTGTTGCTGTAGAAGCAGACCTTGAGGATGCGAACGTCTTCCTTCTCCACATCCACTGGTACCACCACCATGGGCTCTGGGGGGCCCTCGGGCCGGCGTAAAGTGCCCACTTTTACACGGCTCAGGGGCTCAGACACCCCAGACATCCTCTCAGACTGCAGCTAGGACCGGCACATCGCAGTCCTGCAGAGACAACAGAGAGACAGCTACAGAGTGAGCTCCTGCAAGCCACGTGCCTCCATCCCCCAGGTTGGCACACCCACAAGATCCACGACTGGTACAACAGCCCATTCTCTTAATCTTGAAAACTCCCTGCAAAGGCCTCCAGCTGCCTCCGACCGGAAGGCTGTGGCGCATGGGAGTCAGTGGGGAAAACATCCAGGTATATAATCTAGACTCGCTCACGAGCGCGCAAGCTCTGTCTTCTAGCCCTATTTCCTTCCCTGTTCTCCTTCGACATGGGCTCCCAGGCAAGAGGCCCACACTTAGCATATGAAGCAGCTGTGAGAGGAGGCGGCTGTGGCATGACACAGCAGAGTAGAAAAAGCAAGGAGCGAGGCTGTGATAAATAGGAGAAGGGAAACAGGAGTGGAGAGGAAAATCTGAGAAGAAACAGAACTTGGGGATCTGTGGCCCCAGGAGAATGTACAGAGAAGATGATAAAGTGCTCAGATCAGGTCCAGGCCAGTAACTTGACTGGTCTGCTGACAACCTCAGTACTGGCTAGAGTTTTCACAAAGGAGGCCTGGACGTCATAGGATCTCACCATGTAGAGTATCGGGGGAAAGCCCCTTGCTATTTCCCTACAATTTAGGGTGGAAAGTTGTTTTGCAAGACAGATGGAGTTAGTCTGAGCTTCTGCACACTGCCTGCCCCGAACAGCCTGGCCTGACACAGGAGTAAATTAAGAATCCTTGTAATCTGTAATTCAGCCTGAATCTCAGTTTTCTTAACCTCGCCTCTGCACCCAACAGAACTATCAAGGAGGGGATTAGGCTATTGAGATGGCTCAGCAGAGAGATGCCTGACCATCCCACAAGCTCCATCCTCCATCCCACAAGGTGGCAGGAGAGAACTTACTCCAGAGAGTGGTTTGTACTCCACATGGGTGCCTGCTGCGTGTGCACATGTGCATGGGCACACACACACACACACACACACACACACACACACACACTAAAAATACATAAATAAATGTATAAAATTTAAAGTGGGGGAATGTCCAAAAGAAGTGAGGAAAGTTGTAATTATGCATTGGCAATGTCACCAGTGTACCCCCAAGTCCTGTCCTTGGTGCTGGCATTGAATGTATCTGTGGTGAGGATTAGACGGTCTTAATTTCCAATAATTTTTCTAACAATCACCTTAAGCATGGGCCTGATGGCTTACACTTGTCATTTCAGCACTTGGGAAGCCGAGGAAAGATTACCATAAGTGTGAGGCCAGCTTGATCTACAGAGGAAGACCTTGTCTCAAAACAAAAAGCATCCAGCTACTTCTAGAATGAGCTAAACCCTAGGTCTGAGACTTATTCTTAGAGATAAAAGGTGTACCTTCTCACATGAGCATGGTTTTTTAGGGGTGGGGGGAATTGCCTATACCAGGAGTCAGGAGGGAAAATGATGGAGCTGGCAGAATCACAATACAAATACTTAGTTAAGTGTTTTAGAAGCAGAACACAATGTATGATTGTTTATTTATACTGATCCAGGTACCAGGAGAGATTTGAATAGTCATTACTCTAAGGAACTATTCCTTTAAAACAAAACAATAAGGTAGTGGCTGGGAAGATGGCTCAGTCAATAAAGTACAAAGACCTGAGTTCAGATGCCCAGTAACCTCATAAAATCCAAGTGTGGTGATGTGCTCCTATAATCCCAACACTAGGGGCTGTGGAGAGGAAAAGGTGAGTCTCGGAGCTTGCTGGCCAGTCTAGCTGAATCCACGAGCTCTCAGTTCAACAAGAAATCTTGTCTCCAAGAAAAAAATGGAGACTGAATGAGAAAGACATTCAAATTTTACCTCTGACCTCTACCTGCATGTGCACACATGCCTTGCATGTACCTGTGTATATACCCACACAATAACAACAACAACAAGAACAGAGGAGATATGTTTTAGGAAGGGACAAAGGAGGTATTGTAAGAATTCAGGGAGAAAGAAGACATGTCTCTTGGGTCGGGGCAGGCAGAAAGGGGGGGCACAAGGCTGAGCTCACAAGGGTGGGCACGTCTTAGGACTAGACTGACAGAGAGGAGAACATGTGTTCTAGAAGTCTATCTGGATTTGTATACCTGTCTCTATGTATATCTTTTTCTATGTAAACCTCTTTCTATGCATACCTCTCTCTCTGTATACCTCTCTTTTCCTCTCTCTCTATGCATACCACTCTCTCTATGTATACTGGGCCCTTGTGTTCCACCCTACAGTAGCAATCCATATGAATTCTTCTCCATCTATAGGAATTCAGAAGTTATTTGAGGGGTATCTGCAGGAAGCACTCCCAGGAGTGTAGAACAATGTGTCATTGAAGGAAAGACAGGCAAAAAGAGGACTGTGTGCCAAGTACTGAAACCTGGGCAAGCCCAATTTCAATCTTCTGGGAACTGGAGAGCCCAGGATGGACCATATCTCACTCAGAGAGATATCTGGGATGTCTGGGTGTATTTGTACTCCACTTCGTATGCTCAGTGTTCCTGGCAGTTCCTGGCAGTTCTGCACAGGGAGATGTCAGAAAGCCCTAAGGCGAAGATGCAGAGCTGGCAGCTGGGAGGTAGGGAGAATACTGAAGTAGCAAGGCCTGAGGGGACCCAGGAGGGATGGTGGCAATGGCACGTTAGGACTGAGAGGATGAGGGGGGCACTTTGTCCTTGAATAGCATAGCCCTAGTCAGGAGTACAAACAAGCAACTGCATGTAATCCAGTAAGTGCTGGCCTGATGGGCTTCAACTTGTATGTGGTAATTTGTACACCAGGCTTTCACAAAGGTGGATTCGGAGACAGGTATCTGAGGGGGGAAGTGGAGTGATGATCTATGACACACAACCTCAGGGACTTGATCTTATCTGCAATGGACCGAATGCATGAGTCCCTTACTATTCATATGCTCAAATTTTAACCCCCAAGGTGCTGGTATGAGAGGGTAGAAATGTTGAGATGTAGAGCTCAATGAGTGGGATTAGTGTCCTTCTAAAAGGGACCCAAGAGAGCTTTGTCACCCTCTCTTTGTTACAGCAAAAGGTAACAATGCATACCTGGGAAGGGGACCTCATGCAGACTTGACCATGCATGCTGGTGCCTTGATTTTGCCTTTTAGCCTCCAAATGCTTTGGGTTTGGAAGCCAGCTCATCTCTGGTGCTTTGTTATAGCAGCACAAACCAATCAAAACAGAAATGCTAGTGTCCTAACAGTGAAGGCCAATGGCTGGACCCATGGGTGACCACTGGGAGACCTGGCATAGCAACGATGCTGTATCATGCTGGTAGGAACACAGACACAAGGCTAGAAAGGACATTCAACCCACATCCAGTTTACAAAAGGCAACCCCTCAGCATCTGTAATGAAGAAAGCAGGGTGTGCATGAGAGTCTTTAGTGATCGGATCCCATCAGGGGCCCCTTCGGCCTAGGGTAGCCTCTTCATTCAGAGGGCTGCAACATCAGTAGGCACATCCTAGACACCCCAGATGCCTCTGAAATGCTGGACAAGTAAGAGAGAATACTTAAATAGGCCTAATGTATTGGTAAAGTTCAAGATCCAACGGTGAGAACTGGGGAACACTCCATGGTCATTTGTCGTTGTGTCACTGAGTGCTAAAGATTGTGGAGGCAGCAATCCTTGCTTGGAGATAAAGCAGAAGGTTGAGGCCTAGGCCTAGACACAGCCAGGGCAAAGTGGAATGAGACCTTCAGATACTCTTGAGCCTGCACTGTTACGGCTGCTCCTATAGCAGAGCTTCGCTTTCCATTCAAAACACAGAGATGGTAAGAAAACTGCAATAAGAATGCGGGGGAACGTGAACGAGGCAGCCAGTATTAGGAGACAGCCTGGCAGTCTCTTAGCACATCATCAAGGGATCCTCTCCCTCAGTATTTACCCAAAGTATTTGAAAACTTAACAGCCACACCAACACATGCTCATGGAGGTTAATGGCAGTCTCATCTGTAATTGCCAAAAGGTGGAATGAGCTGAGATGAATGGATATGCAAACTGATTTCCACACAATGAACTCTTATTCACACTGAAGAGAAGAGTCGGGGCTGGGTAAAGACTGCACAGTGCTGGCCATGCAAGTTCGTGGACCTGAGCTCTATCCCCAGAACTGAAATTGTTGCTGCTGTTGTTTTAATAGCCATGCGTGGTGCCATGCATTTATCATACTATTGTTAGGGAAAGCAGAGACAAGAAGATTCCTGGGCCTTACAGGCCAACTCGGTGAGTTCCAGGTCAATGAGACCTTGTTTCAAAGAAGGTAAACTATACTACATTGTTAAGACTTAAGGCTGTCTCAAGCCTCCATATGTGCATGCGCATTGGTACATGCATCCTCCCACACATGTATGTACTACCCTCATGTATAGGAACACATCTGCAAACACACACGCACACACGCAAGCATGTATGCACAAAGAGAGAAGGGTTGTCAAGCTATGAACTACATGGAAGAACCTAAAGTGATTATATTTTTTTCTTTGAGACAGGGTCTCAATGTGTATGTCACCCTGGCCTCAAACTCACAGAGATCCACCTGCCATGGTCTCCCGAGTGCTGAGATTCAAGGAGTGGGTCCCATATACAGCTAAATGAATATTTTTAAGTAAAAGAGGAGTCTATGTACATCCTGTGTGGTTCCAATTGTGGAAAAACAAAAGTTTAAAGATAATTTTAAGGCCAGAAGTTGCTGTGAGGCGATTGGGAGGGTATAACGGAGAGCACAGAGTATGGTCAGACAATGGAAATGTTCACTGTGATTCCATAATGGTAGGCAAGGATCTCATACTCCTGTCTGTCTTGTAGACAGTACAGGGAGGATAAACTCCTATGTTAAATGACAGAGAAGGCCACAATGGAATCAGTATGGGATTAGTAATGGGAGAAGCCGTGCATGTGATGATGAGTGGCATTATGGGAATTCTTTGCATTTCCTGTAATTTTGCTGTAAGCCCAAAACTACTCTTAAAAACAAGAATGTATATGTGTATATGTATATATTTGTGTGTATGCATGTGTGAGTATGTATATATGTGTATATGTTTGTATATATGTGTGTGTATATATGTACATATGTATGTATAGGCATAATCATATACATGTATATATGTATATGTGTATATGTATATATGTATCTATGTGTGTATTATTATGTATATATGCATGTATAACAATGAGAATCTACAACCTAGTATACTTGGGAGCCCCACCCATCTCCCAACCTGACCAAACAGTGTCTAGCACAGTGAGCACGCTACGCTGTCTCCAAATCCTGACCATGATTAATGGTCTACCTCTGAGCAACAACAGCCCACACTGGCTGACAAGTTGGTCATTGCCTGTAAGCCCAGAGGATGTGGATTTCTTATCTTCAGCAGCTTCCCCTAGTCCAGTGAGCTCATGGCCCACAAAGCACTAACAGAAATATGTTAGCCAAGTCATTCTGGTTACCCATGATCCGCTTTTACCTTTAGCCTAATGTGGGCCCCTCTGTTCTGCATTTTGTCCCGGGGAAAACACATTTGCAGGAGAAACTAGCAGAATGACTATAGAGTCTAGAAAAACCTTAAAACACACACACACAGGTGCACATACACACACAGGTGTACACACACACACACACACACACACACAGGTGCACATACACAAAGGCTGTATTGCCCCAAGGGTAAGGTGACATAAAGCTCTGTAGTAACAAATGTGCCAGGCAGCATTTACCAGCCCAGACACAATCCTGACCTTCCCTGGGAGACTGTCTCCATTGGTCCCATAAGAACTAAGAATGGAAACCTAGAATTTGAGTCTGAAGACCCCAGCCCACAAGGCAGTGCCCATATCTCTATTAACACATAAAAATTGCCCAGACTCCCTTCCATGGACAGCAATCTGCAATGAATTACCCAAACGCTCCGAAGCAGAATCACCGGACGGCAGTGTTTAGGAAAGCCTGCCCTTATGCTTTGAGAGTAATCCGTATTCTCCAGTTTCTTGGCTCATTCTGCCTTTGACCTGTT
>NW_022196915.1:52888803-52894386 GCF_008632895.1 Mastomys coucha
GCTTAACTTTTCCTAGCTTCTTTTTCTCCATTGACAACATGGGACAATAATACTCTGCTTACCTTCTGGAAGCCTTGTGAAGGCAGAGAAGGAATGAAAGCCCATTAGTAGTAGTAGGACACAAAGAGAAATCACTCCCTGGCTACCACTTGTCTATCTTCCAACAATGTACATGACCACCACATCCCAGTATTTTGTTCATTCTGCCAGGAGCTTTTTACAGGGGTAAGTGTTTGTCTTCAGCCTTTCCCACCTAAGGTGTAAATATTCCCATCATGGCTGACTTCAAACCACCACTGTATACCACTGAATTCCAAGTCAGGATGAGATGGTGACCAACAAACTGGCATCTTCTAGTACTGTTGAAGGAACTTGCCTGCACTCCCTGGTTATTTGAATTTCTCATCTGTAGCCTTAACCCGTTTCTGGCTTTCAACCTTTGAAAAGTCCTCTGACCCCCAGTTCATGAGCCAAAGCCCTATGTTTTCCCCAGACTTGGCTCTCCCAGCACCAGTGACCACTCCACCCTGTATCCTAGTCTGCCCTCGGCCCTCCAAGTGCTGTCCAAGGCATGTCCATACCATGGTACCAGTGAATTGTGGCTCTGAGCCACTGTGGACTTCAGCGTACTTCTTAGGCCCCAGAACTGCCCAGGCTGCCGGCAAAGAATAACAAACACAAGGAAATGGGCCCACATTAAAACAGGAAACATTTTGATTGGCTACAAGAACTTCTTGGCTCAAACCTTCAAAGGGTACTCCAGGGGCCTATTGAGTCTCCGAGTCCCTAATAATCTTCTGGAAGAAACTCAATTATGTTCTTCCTAAATGGCAAGCCATCTACCTGCCCAAAGGAGGTAGGACTGAAGTAGGATTTAAGTCTCTTCCAGACAATTCAGCAAAACTACCAAGCTCCGCACTCCCAGCCTGAGAAAGGTTCTAGGATCACCACAGGGAAAAAAAGTCCTTTGTTGGGTGGACATTGTAAGGCAGTGTTATCATAACATATACTATCACATACCAGGGAGTTTACACAATAACCTGATTTCCCAGAATGATTCTGCAGATGGGAATTATCCTTATGTACTAAGAGAGGACACTGACGCCTACAGAGATCAGCTTTTCCAGGCCATGGAGCCAGTAAGTGGCAAAGACTTGAGGCTACCATGATGCCTGACTCCAAAGTCCACAGTGAGTGATATCCCCAGTGTTGTGGCCCAGCGGCCCTAGAGACAAGTTTGAAATCCACATCTGAATGAGTCAAGTGGATAAGCATTCATCTTCCTGACATCATGCCAACCGCACTGCTGACTAACACCAGTTACCAAAGCTACCAGGTTGGTGTCAGCGTCCACTGCCATGAGTGAGGGCTAGGTATTAAAGCCCAGCCACTGACTGGTTTGATGGTTAGAGATGGAGGTTGCGTGAATCAGAGTTTCCAAATTGTGGTTGGGGGACAGATGGTGGCCTTGACAATGTTTTCATGTGTCTACCACAAAATCTGATATGTAAGGATCATGCAGAAAACTCACGCTGTGGCCCACTGAATTCAATTTTGGTTTTGTTCTGTTTTGAGTTTTTGCTCTTGCTTTTTTGAGACAGGGTCTCACGTATCAAGGCTGGCCTTGAGGTTGCTAGGCAGCTGCAGGTAACCTTGAATTCTCTTTTAGAGTTAGGTGTGTGTGTGGATACACCTCTCTGTGGGAGTTGCATGCATATGAGTGTGTGGATAAGCATATGGATTTGGATACATGCAGCCAGTGTGGGACACTGGATGACTTCCTCATTTATTCCCTTCCTTAGTGCCTTGAGGTGAAGTCTCAGAGAACCAAAAACTCACGTCAGCCAGTCTAGCTGTCCCGTGAGCTCTTGGGACAGTTGCCTCTGCCCCTCAATGCTCTCGTTACAGATACACACCGTCTCTGCCCCTCCGTGTGGTTACAGATATTTGAAGCAATGCTCAGCTTTCACAAGGGTGCTGGGGACTTAAACTCAAGTCCTCATGTATGCGTAGCAAGTGCTCTTCCCCACTGAGCCGTCCCCCAGCTCCTGACCTCAGACTCTTGGTTCTCCTGGCCCCACCTCTCAAATGCTAGGAGTACAGGTGTATGTCACCACATGTTTGCTCGTTTGTTTGTGACATAACCTGGCCCAGTCTTGCCTTGGCCTTCTACTCTCTGCTGCTCAGCCTTCTGAGTCTGGTGATTACAAACACTGGCTGCCACTTCCAGTGTTGAGTGTATTCAGTTTGAAAGGTATCCTCTTGTTCTTGAATCCCATACACTCTCTTCTGTATTATAATATATGTAATGCTCATTCCTTTACAAAACGCCAGCAGTAACTTTCAGCAATTTTGGTCTGAGGTCTCTGCAGCTTATTGGCTATACCACCTGAACCAGGTGACCTTTTTAGGTCCGTTTTCTCTATTGAGACATGAAGCTGATGTTATCTACGAGTCTTTCTGAAGACTCAGGGGCATTGCAATACACATGTCGTTTGTTTGTTTGTACCTGGGAGTTAGCAAATGAAAGAACTGAAAAGCTAATTTAACAGCAAGGCCAGGTTTTCAAAGCCCACCTCAGCAATAAATGTGGTAACCTCTACAGCCCAGTCTGTCTCTCCAGCTCAAGCTTGCCTTCCGGTGTCCATCTGTTCACCTGGAAAGCTTCCCCCGACCCCGAGTTCCCGCTCTGCCCACACAAGTTCCCCTGCCTGACCTGAGAATACAGAAGAAGCATGTTCCATGGAAGGGAGCCCCACGGTAGAGAGCCCAAAGCGCCAGCCACTCAGACCAACAGAAGTCAGAATGTCACGAGAGGCACACTTTGTTTCCACTCTGTCTCTGAGTCATTTCCCCTGGCTGTTTCCACATCAACAAAATGGGGAAGGCAGGCCTTTCCTATCTCAGGGCCTGCTGGGCACAGGCACTTAACTAATTGCAATGACCTTGCAGTCTTGGGGAGCCATTCCTGAGCTCCTGGACCCAGCTGTGCCCCAGACTCCATGCTTCACCTGCTGACTTGGTCCTTTCAACCCCCAGGTCCCTGTGGGGCCAGCATTCTATAGCTCTGGGACCCCCAACCTGTCATTTGGTTAATCTCTTCCCTTCTTTCCAGGCAAAGGAATGAACCTGGAAGGTTGTGATTACTGCCAGCTATAATTCAGCATAATTCAAAAAGCATTTGAGACTCCACCACATTTTCTGCTCCCCACCCCCGCACCCATTACCCACTCGGAGCCTTCTGTTACCAACACCTGCCTCCCTACAGGTCAGCTGGCTCTCTGAAGAGCCCGAAATCCAGTGCTTTTCCTTCCTGTTAAGGGAGCCTCTGCTCTCCCCATTAGTTTAAGGCTTAGTCCTTGCTGCTGGCCAGATTCATCTCCCTCCGGTTTGACCTTTGGGTTCCATTGCTTTCTACAACCTCTGGCACTCATGGTGGCATATGTGATCCCACCACTGAGACAGAGATGGGGAGAACATGAATTTCAGGCCAGACTGAGCTATGGAGTAAGACCTTTCCTTTTAAGACCTTCCCTCTCAAGCCAAGCAGGGGCTGGAGAGAGCCCAGTTGATGCTTACTACACACGCATGAGGATCTGAGTTCAATCCCCAGCACCCAAGTAAAAATACCACACACACACACACACACACACACACACACACACACACACACACACACTTTAAAATTCTGGCACTGGGAAGACAAAGATAGGAAGATCCTGGGGCTCACAGCTTAGCCTAGCCAGCAAACTCCAGTGGGAGACCCTGTCTCAAAAAAATCAAGGTGGATAGTTCCTGTAGAATAACTCTGTGGCTCACCTCTGACTTTTACATCCATGTTTGTACATGAGCACACACAGCTGCACACATGTGCACAGAGACCAAAAACAAACACCAAATTAATAGTAACAATAAGGATAATGAATTCTAAAAACCACAATTCCTTTATTGCCTATTTGCCAGTTTATGAATGGTATTTTTAGCTGGTGTTTCTCTTTCCTCCCCTCTTTCCACTTTTTTCTCTTCTCTTCCTCTTCCTTTCCTTCCCCCTCTGCCTCTCTCTTCCTTCTCTACTTTTCTGAACTTCTGGAGCCATGCCAGAGCTTGATGATATGAAGCCAAGCAGATAAGAAAAGAGGATTTCTATCCAACAGCGATCCATAATCCAAAAGAAAGAATTTAGTGCATGCTTGTGTGTATGTGTATATACACACTCATACACACACAGACACACACACACACAGAGACACACACAGACACACCATAACATAAGATGGGCCCTAAAGTGTCCTGCTTGACAATCACTGAGCAGGACCTGTTCACTAGGCTTTGGGACTCTGGAAAGTATGATCCAGAAGACCAGGAAATGAAATGACATACTTGGCTGGGAATAAGAGTGGGAGAGGGGTCACTGAAAAACAAGACCAGAAGGTGACAATGTGTTATTAAAAACTTTGAACCTCATATGGTGGGGGAAAACTTTTATTTTTTAATAACTATAACCTGGCAATAGGGTGACTCACTCTATGACCTCAGAGGCAGCAGGGGCAGTTAGGAGAAAGCCTGGTGAGTATTCAGCTCCTGGCAGTACACAGGGATGCCTTGGTTCATAGCATGTGCCAAATTCTCTGGTGCATGGCCATTTTCAACCACTGGTATGATCTCTCAGAAGGCAGAGAAATGGGCACTGGCTCATGAGAGTGCAGTCCAGCCTTCTCCTGTCTGGATAGTAAGAGTTGGGGGAAGGAGGACAATTTTCACAGTTAGAGGCTCCCAGCCCACCTGTGACCTTTGACCCCCCCACCCTAGTTCACTCAGTGGTTTCTCCACCTACTCCGGCAAGAGAGAAAGGTGTCAGGTACATGGAAGGAAGCAGGGGGGGGCAGGCCACAGGCCTTCTTCTGAGAAGCTTGCTCCTCTCAGAGCCGGAAGACCTTTCAGAACCCACACTCTCTGGCATCTGTCAGTCCAGGCTTAATTCTCCCCTGACGGCTCCACTTGCAACAACCATGTGTGACACAAAATTGGTTCTTGGGTAGGGAAGCCTGAGCCATAAGCAGCCAGAGCTTTGTTTGGGCATTTGACTGAGTTCTCACCCCATCTTCTTGAGAGGTTAGTGAGCAGGCCAGACGGTAAGTGGGGAAGTCCTAAGTTTTCAAACAGCTCTTGTTGGTCAATGCCCATGAGAATCTAGCAGGAGGAAGATGCGTGTTCTAGCTGTCCCTGCCTTTGAACTCCATACAGAGAGCTTACAGTTACTGAATGAGAGGTATCAAGTTGAGATGGAGAGAGATGACATTAATGACAGACCAAAGCAGATTCTTGGGAGGGAATGGATCAGTCAATACTGTACTTGCCTTGCATGCATGAGGACCCAGTTTACTCCCCAGAACCCATGAGGGAAAAACCAAAACAATTCAGGAGTGCTGACTTAGTCTTATAATCCCATTGTTGTAGAGGTAGATGGGCAGACCAGCCATCCTAGACTAGCTGGTGAGTTTCAACCAATGAAAGATTCTGCTGGGCAGTGGTGGCGCACACCTTTAATCCCAGCACTTGGGAGGCAGAGGCAGGTGGATTTCT
>NW_022196915.1:52894436-52903941 GCF_008632895.1 Mastomys coucha
AAAAAAAAAAAAAAAAAAAAGCTAGCACATGGAGAATGATACTGGAGATGGTCAAGTTTCCACCCCTATTTCTAAGACACACACACACGAACTCTCCAGATCTTCACAGACTTGTGAGACAAGGCAAGATTAACTTGTGAAATGGTGGGATCAATCCTTCTTACAGACAAAACATAAAAAAAAATTAAGCTGGGGGCTGGCGAGATGGCTCAGCAGGTAAGAGCGCTGCCTGCTCTTCTGAAGGTACTGAGTTCAAATCCCAGCAACCACATGGTGGTTCACAACCACCTGTAATGGGATCTGACACCTTCTTCTGGTGTGTTTAAAGTTAGCTACAGTGTACTTATGTATAATAATAAACCTTTAAAAGAAAATTAAGCCGGGTATTGTAGCACTTACCTATAACCCCAGCATTCAAGTAACAGATGTAGGCTTAATAGATTTTAAAGTTGAGGCTATGCTGTGCTACATAGAAATACCTCATGGGATGGGGAAAACTGGACCTAGCAGCTCCATGCTTTAAAAACTTGGATTCATGTTAACTGTAATATAACTCACTGTTAGTTAAAGTAATGTGGCCTATTAGAAATTAACACATAGTTACACTATCTAGAAAACTCCTAAAAAATTCCCCTGGGCTTTGTACATTTGTGGCTGTAGCTAGGTTCTGCTCACTAAGGGCCACAGGTTTTGAGGGTCTGTGTTCCAGGATGATGGAACCCCCTGACACAGAGTCCAAAGTTCTAGGCCCCTGAGCCCCGGAGACAAGTAAGGCTTGGGAAGACAAGACAGAGTGTCGGTGTCAGATGGGCACAGGGCTGCAGGAGTCCTCGTCACCTATCAAGTCATGGATTCAAGACTATGAGTAGTTTCACCTTGCTAGGGCCAAGCTGAGAGCTCATGGAGGAACTATAGCTGGCAGGTTTGGAGTGTCATCTAGACGCTGAGTAGAGAATGGCATGGGCTATTTGGAGAGGTTTTAGCAGTGATGTTAGGTCCAACTCTACTACCCTTCTTGGGTTTCGGGCTGTATGTGGGGAATTTGCCCTAGTTACCATGCCTGGAGTGATTGGCCCTGAGTGAGGTCTAGAAGCTCCCTTGGGTCCCAAAGCCCAGGCACTGGCTGCCACTTAATTTTCTCTGTTGTTCCCTTGAACACATGGAAGCTGTTGACGAATCCTTTTCTTTGTTGCGACAAGGCAGGTCAAAAGCAGATCAGTGGATGAGGGTAAGGTGGTGTCCCAAGGAGCCAGCTGTCCTTTCTCCCTCTTTTTTGACCTCCACAGGGACAGACCTGATTTATTTATTTTGGTTTAAAAAATAAAAGTAAATGAAAAAAAGAACCAACTTTGCATTGCATTGGCTTGACCCATAAACTAAGTTATCATAGCAAAAAAAAAAGAAAAAAGAAAAAGACCCATTCTTCCAGCCAAGATTTAAACAGTGGCTGAGGGAAGGAGGGGGAGGAGGAGAAATCTTTATATTTATATGCAGGGCATCCTTCAGTGTCTGTAAGGAACTCATTCTAAGACCTTACAGATGTCAACATCCAAGCGTGTTCCAGCACCTTCTATAAATGATGTGACACTTCTATCTAACCTATGCACATCCTCCTGTAGGTGCTATACTAAGCCCAAGATAATTAATACACTTAATATACAAATGATTATTTTATCCTATTACTTTAGAAAATGATGAGTCTGTAAATATTTGGAACAGATAGAATGTGTTTCAAGTATTTTCCATCTTCGGTTGGTAAACATTTAGATGAGGAGCCTTCCTGGCTATGGGGTTTCCCCTTTATAAGTGTTTGCTCTCACTACTTTGCTCAAGTCCTCAAGGCAGATGCCTCTCCCACTTTGAGCATAAGGAAAACTGACAGAAGCAGTCACCTTTCTTAAGAGGCAGAAGATGAATGAGAACCTATTTCCCTTCTTAACCAACACACCTAGTCCATGCACAGCCTAAGCTCCATTTTAGGATCTGCAGCTCTAGATGTATTTGTGTGTCGAAGGGTAACTCGGCTGCACATTGCTTTTCTGACATGGCTCCTAGACATGATTGCTTAAACAAAAATTCCTCTGCTAAGTTCATCTGTTGCTAGCTATGCAGCCCTGATAGGAATGTAGGCCTTCAACAGAAGGGTATGTGTAGTAAGATGAATACACAGAATTTTATTTAAGGGATCTAATGTGATCCATATACTTAATTTGAAAAATGGTAATTAAAAATAAAATCTGAGGGGCTGGATAGATGAATTGGTGGTTGAGAGCACAGGCTGCTCTTCTAGAGGACCTGGGTTCCATTCCCAGCACCCACATGACAACTCATACCTATCTGTAACTCTACTTCCAGAGCTTCTGACACCCTCACAGATGTATATGCAGTTAAAAAGGAAAAAAAAAGATCATAAAATGAAATAAAAAATTTTTTAAGAAAAGGAAAACATGAGTACTCAAAAAAACAAACAAAAAAAACCCCAAAAAACAAACCCTATAAAGTATAAACACAAGACTTTCATCATAGACACTGCCCTCCCCATCCCACAAAAACATCCTCTTGAACAAGCTTCCACCTGCCAGCCTCCAATCTGCCAGTCTACAAATCCAGTCTACACCAAAGTTCTGCATTGTATAAACAGACATGAAGCTGTCAAACAGCATGATGTCCCCATCTGCACACTACAGCAATCAGCCTTCGTTCTAATGTGAATCAACTAAAACAACAATCCAGATGCCCCATCAAGCAAACAGGATGCCACCTGTGTGTGAAAAGACTTGGGAAATTAAAAATAGATGAAGAAACCCTTGTGGTTAAAAATGCTAATGGAATCAACTTTAAGAAACCAACTGCAAACTCCTTAAAGGAGCGGAGCGACCCAGAGGAAAAACAAAAGAAACTTAGGTTGATGGGTGGTGAGTTACTCAGAACTGGCTTTCTAGTGAGCAACCTTTTAAAATACTAAATAACTCACACCTGCTAACCTAGTCTGGGAAACAAATCCCATGTTCTAGTTTCACTTCTTTTGCTTTGATAAGAACCCTCTGACAAAGGTGACTTCAGGGGAAAGGGGTTTATTTGGCTTACGATTTCACGTCACTGACCCTTGTTGCAGAAAGTCAGAGCAAGAACTTAAAGAAGTGTGGTAGAAACCATGAGAGATGCTACTTGCTGGCTAGCAGGCAGGCTTGTGCTTGGCTATCTTTCTTATACAGCTCAGGACTAGCTGCCTAGGGAATGATGCTGCTCAGAGTGGACTGTACGCAACAACCCCCCCCTCTTGATTAGCAATTAAAACAATCCCCACAGACACGCCCCAGGCCAGTCTAATCTAGGTGATTCCTCAAATGAGATTCCATTTCCAGACCTTTCTAGGTTGTATCTAGTTGAAGGTTAAAGCTAACCTGGATACCCCATGGGTCTAAGGTGAGTAAAGTAGATCATTTGTACAAGGATGTTCACTGCTGTACTAATCACCACAGGGGAATGATGAGAACCAGAACAAAAGGATCAGAAGGAAATTTCAGCAGTATCAATAACATAGAGATGAACCATGATAAAAATACAAGAGTAGTAGTATGTGAAAAAATGTATATAAAAATGTTAAGCCACAGAGAATGGGATTTGCATACTGAATTTGTAACTACATAAAAACACACCCACATTTAGAATCCCATGCAGTTACACGATTTTAAGCTCTCTTGCTGCTATATTGGTTAAATGTATTTAAAGATATGTACCGTCTGTCCCACATGCATAAAGCTTTGCCTCTTCCTGGAGCCCTCTTTCTTACAGTTTGACTTCCTGTATTCTCCACACAGACCATGGAGAGTGGCCAGTCTTCTTAGCACAAAGCCAGGCTAGGCAGCAAACAGCATTTCCAAATCCAATCCAAACTGAGCTCTGGTGTAAACAGTATGGACAGGCAACTGATACAACCTGGCAGGAGAGGCCTGGGACATGGAAAGTCATCCTGGACTCTAAGCAATGTCCTGGGAAATGACTATCTGATTATGTCTCAAGTCCTTTGCAATCCTGAGCCTTCTGTTCTCTCCAACCTTGAGTTGCCGAGGACTCACCCATCCTGTCCTTCTGCCTCTCTGTGCTTCCTGAAAGAGTTATTTCTGCAAATAGCACAGGTAACAGAACCTTTCCCCTGTACTCCCACTATGGACAAGCAGTTGCACTCACAGGACAAGCCCATTATATCGTAATAACAACCCAAAAGTACAGTTACACACACACACACACACACACACACACACACACTACTAACACCAATGCTATGCATGGAGCCACACATTGAACCCAGACTTGAAATTGTATATACTTAAGGTGTACCGTATGATGTATTATGGCAGAGCTAACTAGGCATATTCATCTATTTACATAGTTACCATCTGGCAGGGGGGCCAGGGTGGTGAGATACATTCCCAGCGACTATTAACTTCTGGATACAAGACTAGTCACAGCTTGTTAGAGATCTAGAACTCATGCATTCTGTATTGCTGAAACTTTGTCTTCTGTGCCCAACATCTCCCTCTTTCCCAGCCTTTGACATTCTGAGTAATTCTAACACCTTCCCAGGAAGAGTAAGGAGCCCAAGGCATGGACCTTATCTCCCTGGTGAGAACTAAATTTAGGAAACTAAATGGTGCACCAATCAGTAGGATCCCAGGCCCCCCAGTTCCCAGGCTACACTACTTCCCTTGACAGTGTGGTATTCATCAAGGCTGAGTTGTGACAGAGCTCAGTGGGTTACAATTCATAAATGCAGGCCTTCCTGGTTGTCTGGGGCCTCACATCCGTGTGCCCTGGTAGTTTCTATTTCAGTGTCTTGTTACTCAATCAAGTCTTCTATTGGGAAATGGGTACCAAGAAAAGAAACAGGTAGTTTCAGTTATTCAGAGCTCAGAAAATCTGGGGGAAATTTGTTCTTCTAAAACTCTAGCTATGAGAATTCAAAGTAAGGAGGAGCCAGATCCCAACCAAGAGCAACCCTTCCCCCTCCCCCTTTCCCCCTCCCCCTCCCAAGTGAGTTCTACAGCAACTTCCTGACTGCTATTCCAACTGCAGCAGGACTTCTCATTCACATGGTTAGAAGACCATGGGAAAGCCCAACTGGAAAACTCCACAGCATGGAGGTAGCAAAGAAGCCATGAAAGAAAACGGTCACATGGACCCGGAGCTAGGCATAGGAGTGGGGAGCTAGTGGCCACAGGTGTGCAGGAAAAGAATCTTCCAGAAGCAAAGCTCCACATATGAGAGTTTGTAGAGAGAGAGACCAGCAATTTATCTGAAATTAGAAAGGAAGGAAGGAAGGAAGGAAGGAAGGAAGGAAGGAAGGAAGGAAGGAAGAAAGAAAGAAAGAAAGAAAGAAAGAAAGAAAGAAAAGGGAAGGGGAGGAGAAGGAAGAGAAGAGAAGGAAATGGAAATGGGAGGAAGAAAGAGAAGGGGGAGGGAGGAAGGAAGAAGGAAAGGGGAAGTAATAAGAATGCCAACATGGTGTTTTTACTGGAATTCCATCCCACCAGGACCCAGAGCCTCATTCAGGATCAACTCTAGTCTACCCTAAAAAGTAGCCAGTGAGCAGACTGGATAGGCATCCTCTGTTACATTAGTCCAAGATCTCAAGTTTACACGTAGTTGTGACACAACTGCATTTCCATGTTTACAGCTAGAATGCAGCTGAGAACAAACAGAGCTTTGAAGTCGGTTATTTGAGACAGAAATTTGAGTTTTCCCATTCCAAGTTAGATTGATTCCACAGTGGCTACTTCTCTGGGATTGTTTTGGCCACCTCTTAAGATATATATATGAAAATAGTGCAGGCCTTACACCCTTCATCCAGCCCCTCCCAAGCTTTTCACATCCCCTTACAGGATGCTAGCAGAAACACAGGCAGAATCCTGGGTTTTACCTGTAAAACTTGTGACTCCAGCTTCCCTGCATGGGACAGAGGCTGTGTTTGGCATACGGGTCCATCAGTTCTCTTTCATTAAGGTTTCTGAAGAGCACAGGGAGTCAGAAAAAGAATAGCAACTCACTTCATAACAGCTCACCACAGACCAGAAGGCAGGAAGGACAGAGAACTTAGCAGAGGGCTCAGGGGAATGGTGTACGCTACCTCCTCTGGCAGACAAGATATGTATGTGGAGAAGGGAGAGGAGGAGGGGGAGGTGTGGCACATAGAGGGAAGTGTGAGGCTATGATCATAGCCAGGAGCTCAGGATCTTCAAAGGCACCACATTTTACTTCTCTCTTGATTAAGAAATTTCTAGATCACACACACACACACACACACACACACACACACACACACACACACACCACATACACCAAGACTCTATACTCTAACTGCATTCCCATTGACATCCAGAAAGAGACCTAGATGGCTTAAGTAGGACAGCTGGTCTATCTGACCCCTACTTCTGTCTCATATAAAACCCCAAATTAGCTAAGAATGATTTCCCAACAATACCTTGGGTGTGAATATTCACAGTGCCTAAAGCAACAGTCTAGTTCCTCAAGGAACTGAATGCACCACTCCTTTCTAAGCCTTCTGCAGACATCCCGAGACCCCTTTGTGAGGGGTCCAGCTTGATGGGCTAAGATTCCTTGTCTAGACGAGAGGTTTTCCCAAGTGGACCTTGGGAGTTAAAATCATTGGCCACAGGGAGAGGCCTTTACGGGAGGTGGGATGTGACAGCTGAGCGAGTGGAAACTGAGAGAAAAGAGAGATTAAAGGGGAGTGAAGGTCTTCTACACAGGAGGGCATGCAGTCAGGTGTCCTATTCCAGAGAAGGAAGACAGATACCACGGATGAACGCTGGTAAAGGGGGAAAGCAGCCAAACGTTGCAAGTAAACTTGACGGTGTGGGAAGGATGGCCACTGGGAATCCCAGCTGGGTTTTGACTTCCTGTGTTTTTTAGAAGAAAGTAAAACTTGAGGACAGAGACATTAAACTCCCAAAGACCCCGGCTGGGATTCTGATTATCAGAAAACAGGACAGAACGGAACAGTTGGGAAGATTAACTAAACTAATATTTATAATCTGTTTATTATTCATGAACAATCTTCTCATGAATAATTTTCCCTCCATTCAAGCTGCCTATAAGACTATCCAAACATCCTGGCTATGCTGCTTTCGTGGGAAGCACACCCCTCCCAGTGCTTTCCCCGTAACGCACTGATTCTTCAGCTTTCTGATGCTGTGACCTTTTGATAACAGTTCCTCATGTGGTGGTGACCCTCCACTATAAAATTTTTGTTGCTACTTCATAGCTATAATTCTGCTACTGTCATGAAGCATAATATAAATATCTGTGCTTTCCAATTGTCTTAGGCAACTCTTGGGTAAGAGCTGTTCAATACTCAAGGGGGTCTCGACCCATAGTTTGAGAACCACTGTTGAAATAAAACACCTTTTCGTTTACTTCATTTCTCTCTTCTCTGAACTCTTTCTCTCAAAGTGACAGATAGACACACCTCCAATGTGGAATATTGGTCACGGTCATGATTACATTTCCTTCCTTCAAGCCTCTTCATAAATGTTTGGTGAAAGGTTACCTTGTCAAGAAAACCTATCATCTTCCCATTTCACTTCTGGAGCAATTTTAGTGTCCACAGCTTTTTCCTAGGACATGTTGAAGTTTTTCTACATCTGCTTTCAGATACTAGCTCTCCCTTTGGAAATGCCAGCCGTGAGCTGAAGTATTCACGCATCCTTCCATAACAAGGTCGCCTACTATTTGTTGGTATCAGGATTGGCTCTGAACCCAGTGACATCACTTCTAGGTGACAGTGATCTGCACATCTGTTGCCAAGGCAACCGTCACCATAGTCCCAGAATCCACTTGGATAACCTCCCACCTTTACCTGTGCCTATGTCACTATCCAAATAAAAGGAAGACCCCCCTCTGACTTCTCTCTCTCTTTCTCTTTCCTCCCTTCGCCTTTGCTGCCACCTTTGCCCTTCTTTCCTTCAATAAACCTCATGTGGAACTGTTTGGCCTGGTATGATCTATCTAGAGCTGCACTTCTAACACAACACTATTCACATACATTTTACTCCCATCTCAAGAACTATGTAGTAATAAAAATGAGCAAGGTTGTTAAAACCAGGTATGATAAACAGGAACTTTGAAAGCCAGTACCAGAAGGTCAAGCCAGTGGCCCTACCCATTTGCTGGATATGAACTTAGCCAGCAGGTCTCTGCTCTCTGAGTTTAGGTCTTGGATACTTAGAATTTTGGAGTATAGTAAGCTCTGAAGGTCACACAACCTTCTCCGTGGCCTTAAAGCTCAACCATTAGCTTCGGTGAGGTGCTGAGTCCATTCTGAGTTCTGTTCCCTGTTCATCCTTCAGCTAAGATGGCAACCCCAACTCTTTTTATCTCCACAGCACCGGCTAAGCAGATTCGAACCTCCCACTCCTGGGTTCTATTCTCAGCTGTCAACCTTGCCAGCTCTTGTCAAGTGTCTCGATGTATATGGCTGAGCGCCAGGTGAAGAAAGGAAGAATCTAGAACACAGACTGCCTAGCTTACTGCAGAGCCCACAGCCCTACAGGCAACAAACAGGTTATATGGGTAGAACATTAAACCAAACATGAATGGGCACTGTGATCCTTGTGTTCTGTGAGGTTCACTGGCACAGACATGTGGCATGAGGAGAGAGGGCCTGATGGAGGAGGAGCCCGGGGGGTGGGGCAGAAGAAAGAACACAGTCCCAGGAGACAGGATGCCCGTGTTCTGGCTTTCAGCCCTTCACTCCTGAACAGCTAATAACTTTAGATGGCCCACTCCTTGTCTGCCCCTGCCCTCCTCTGCCTCCATGGTATAGTGGTAAAAATTTACCCCCTTGGACCAGCCCTGACTAAATCAGAACACTATAGAATTTAGCACTAGACAGGGCTTCAGAGATCATCTACTCTGCTGCTTTTTCTAGAACCTGCAAGATCCTTGGGAAAGGTCGTTAAAAACACATGGCCTACCTGCCAATCAGAACAGAGGATTTTGAAACATGTAGTGTGTGTGTGTGTGTGTGTGTGTGTATTTACACATATACATAGAGAGAGAGAGAATGGGGAAAAAGAGAGATAAATTCAAAGTACCTAGAGGTTGATACAACCTCAGGGCTGTCACAGCAGACACTGTGTGACCTCTAAAAGGACAAAGTCCCAAGACCATCCAAAGCCAGCTAAAACAAGCATGGACCAAACTAACTGCTAACTGCTTCATCTTGCAAAATCCACTGTCCCCATCATGCACCTAATGCCATGACACATCCAAAAATCCCATATAAGGACACAAAGTTGGAGTAAACTCTGCAGGAAAAAAAATCCCCAACTCGTTCCCGGAATTGCCTACCTTTGCTTTGCCTTAGTCATGGCCACCACCTCCCCATGAATATTTCTTCCCTCCTTATGAATAACCCTCCTTCCATTAGAGGTTCCACATCAAGCTCTGTCCAGAAACCCAGGGTTTGCAGCTTTCTGGGGGG
>NW_022196915.1:52904035-52932482 GCF_008632895.1 Mastomys coucha
TCCTTCCTATGCCTGGTCTCTCTGTTTCTGAGACTTCTCCAGCCTTCACTTTCTGGCCTCATTAGTGGATCTTTCACAGGAATGATGACACAGCTATTTGAGTGTGACTGAGTGACATTTGCAAGACTGGTAGCAGAGACGGGAAATCAGCTGCCCAACACTTGGTTCAGACCAAGGTTGGGACTGTACTGAGGTTTCCTCATCCCAGGCAGCATCCTGGCTCTGACATCTTGGGGTCTTGGCTAAGCTTAGAATTGTGAGGCCTGTCAGGGACCTCACTAATGTTAAGCAGGAGGCCTGGCAGGGCCCTAATGCTGCTGTCTTCCTGTTCCAGGGAGCTGTCAATGCTGCTGCTAGAAGCATTTCTGACCTCATGTTTTCCTAAGGTTTAAGGACTCTTGCAGACAAAGACACTTGGGCATGGGCCCTCCAGCTTTATCCAACCCCAAGGAACAAGAGTAAAGCACTGAGTTCTACAATTAGCCGTGCTTTTTTTTTTTTTTTCCCGAGACAGGGTCTTACATAGCCCAGGCTAGCCTCTGATTTATTATGTGGCAAAGAATGACCTTGGATTTATGGATGAGAATTCTTAAAAAGTGGCTGAGCCCACAAAGGCTGACTAACACTTTAACCACTGTGAAGCATTTGGAATGCTGCAGCCCCAGACCTTAATTACAAATTCTCTTTGGCTAGTTTTAGCCCCACAAGGAGTCAGACCCCACCTCTGGGTCAGATCTAATATCCTGATAAACAGATTAGAAATCTCTGGAACATATTAACAAAACTCTTATCATCTACCAATGGAAGGACTAAGAATCAGCTACCATCTGCAGCCTATGATTGAGGTTCTCTTATCTTGAGGTAAGCCACCCTCTTGGTGTAACTGTTTTAATGCCTTGAATTATAACTTTCTTTGTTCTGTTACCACAAAAATTCCATGAAACTACTTCCACGTTGGAAAACTGTATTTGGAGAGATCTAAATCTATATTCCTGAGAACATTCACTCATATTTTGGCTTCAGAATAAACTACCCCTGATTCTCTTTGAGTTCGGAACTGTTTCCCCCCTTAACTTGGTGATCTCCCTGCTTCCACTTCTAAAGTTGTGGAATAGAAGCACAAGCCACAGTAGCGTCTCCATGATGCTGGGAACTGAAACTGAGGTTCATTCACTAGGTGAACTCTCTAGAGACTCACTCGCTAGGTGAGCTCTCTAGTAAACGCGACATCCCCAGACCAACCATGAGACTTTAGTAAAGAAGGCTTAACACTTTGGGTTCAAGTCACCTCTTTACAAAGACTGAACTTTTGGGTCCCTTCTGGTTCCATTTAAAGTACCTGTGGACTAGAAGAGAACAAACCAACTAGTGGGGCTCCTCCTGCGGCACTTGGAGGAGCTGATCTTTTTTAGCCTTAAGAGCATACAATGAGGGTCCCCGAGGCCTTCTTAGGGCCGTGTTTCTCCTCCCTGTACTTAATTCTCTAAAGCTCTAACACTCGGGGCTTTATGAAGCCCCTTATAGATGCTGCTTCTGGCATCAGCCAGAGGCTAAAAGTATGCTTTTCCTATGCAAAACAACCAAGTAGACCCTAAGCTCCAACCACCCTTTCTATGGATCTCTTAAACTCTGAGCAGATCCCCATCTGACCTACACACACCCTGGGCCAGAGACCAGGCTACAAGGAAAAGTGCTGTCTCCTTAGAGTCTGCAGAAATTTTTTACAGCAGCCAATCCTGAGCATGCTTACCTGCTTTTCTCGTGGAAACCACAATGAAGGCTCCTGTCCTACCCAAGGGTTTCCCTGCTTAACACTGCATGACGTGCCATGATGCTGTGACTCCATGACTCCTATTTCTATGAGAACAAATGTCTTCTTCCTTTATCACAGTAATTTATGCACAAGTATAAATGATCATGCCTGATTCAAACAAATCCCAGGTATCAAAATGGGCCTACCACCTTCTGAACCTTTGGGCCTAAATCAAGTCCTCTTTAGTGCTCTAAATTCCTTATTTCCTGAGACTTATGTGTTGTGTAAAACGTTCAGTGCCTACATGTGAAAATAATTTATAATGTCAAGTCATAAGCCTGCAGTCCTGAATGGGGTCTCTGCACCCCTGAGAGGCCCTCAGCTTAGGGCCTCACTGCCTTATGACTAGATCTTTCCACCTTTGCACAGTTTCACATGCATAGCTTTCCTCATCATGGTTGGCAGTCCCTGCATGGGACTGTGTAGCCTAACAGCAGCATAAAAGATTGTTTCAAGCTCTCTTCAGTAGTGTGCTATCCCTTAAGCTTTGTAAGAGTAGATGTTCTAGGCTCTCTGGAAAGTCTCTTTCTCTGACCTAAACATGTTTATTTTGCTTGTTATACTCAGAAATGGAGCAACATTATTTTTTCCATTCGGTGGTTCTAGAAGATTCCATGTCAAGGCCCATCACTCCAGACCGTACCTTCTAAAATACTTAATAAGGAGACAGGGCATCCATATGACCTAGTAGTTTCTCTTGAGAGTTATAATAATAAATTGATAATAACAATTAATAAGATATTAAATATTGGTACAAGTTTACAAAACGTGGTAATCAAGGGAAAACTGCTGGTCCTTTCCCGGTTCACAGCCAAGAAGACCCTCCAGCTGCTTGAGTATTCCCTAGATTGAGAAGACAGTTTGTCACCAAGATCCTTCCCCAGTGAAGAGCCACGGTGGTGTTTGGGGTGGAGGCCCCTTTAGATAGGCGCTGGTCAGAGAAGCTTGGGAGTGGTTATCAGAGTATCACTAGCAGAGGCCAAGGCCACAGGACAGTAGGTCCACTGAAGGAGGCAGCCGGGGCTCAAATTCAACATGCATAATCAGACATTCTGCAGTCATATAATCGATTTATGGTTTTTCATGAGACTCTGCAAATCAGATTTTAATGTGAACTGTCTTCAGTGTTGGTACAACTGAACAAAACATAAAGAGATAAAAGCGTGCCCCTTGTATTAGATCAAGCTCTAAGGTTAGTAGAGACTTCCTGTGCTCTCAAGACCAGGGGAAGGCTTCCCAGCACAGCCCAGAGGTCTCCCATACTCCTTCAAACCTACTCTCAGCTACCACCTCCCTGACCATTGTTCCTCACGATGATTTTTGTTTTTAAATTTTTCAATTTGACAGGGCTGGCCCTGAGGTAACAGACATCTCGTTAAAACTTATTCCGTGTGAATCTACCAGTGCATTTCTTGATGGTACTGGCATTTGAAAGGTGAACTGTATAAAGCAGATCACCTTCTTCAAGGTGGGTGGGCCTCCTGCAAGAAGTTTAAGACCTGAAGAACAAATATTGAAACTTTCCTGAGTAAGAGAGAATTCCCCCTGTCCTAAAGACCTTCCAGATAGGACTCAGGGCTTTTCTTCTTTCAAACAAAACCAAAGCATGGGTTCTCCCTTGGTCTTAAGCCTGCCAGTTTTCAGACTGGGGTTTATCCACCATCTCTCCTGGGCCTCTAGCTGACTATAAAGCTGGAGTATTACCAACCTCTACAATCATGTGATCCAACTCTTCATGATAAATCTCTTTCTATACTTCCTATTGGCCTCTTCCCCCAGGAAATCATGACTATTAAGATCTCCCCACAAGGAGGAGTAGGATGGCTTGCCAGATGAAAACATGTTTTCTAAAGCTGTGGTTCATTTGTGCCCTGTTCCTAAAGCTGAATGTAGCAGCCGTCATCATCACGGATTTTCTACGGTATTGAACAACACAAGCAAACTTTCTTCCTTTTTTAAAGATTTATTTATTTACTTTATGTGTATAAGTACACTGTAGATGTCTTCAGACACACCAGAAGATGGCATTGGATCCCATTACAGATGGTTGTGAGCCACCATGTGGTTGCTGGGAATTGAACTCAAGACTTCTGGAAGAGTGGTCGTGCTCTTAACCACTGAGTCATCTCTCCAGGCCACAAGCAAACTTTCTTGTAGAATACATATAACACTCCACCTTCTGGCAGAGTGTACAGGCAACCCTCAGGACAGATGCCATGTCAGCCTTCCCCAAACTATGTCCACTCCTGGGTTGTGCTTGGTATGGAGTAGGCTCAATAAATGCTGTGTTGAGTTAAAGAATAAGGAATTCCTTGCTAGAGATACTGTTCAGACTCCCCCATAACAGATGGAGAAACAGATTCTAAGAGACACTAAAGAACCAGCCCAAAGTCACAAGGCTAAGAAAGGGGAAATGAGATACACTTCCAAGTTCAGTTGAGTTCAAAACCCATATTCTCAATCCTGGCACTATACCTGAAGAGTCAGGCCTGTCTCCAGATGTGATCCTGGCATTCACAGCTATAAGTCTCTCAGCTAGTGGGAAGGATACGTTCTGTCCCGCACAGCCCTGTAAGCCCTGTTCTACCCCTTAGTGACAGCTTGTGCCATTTAGCTGCCCACCAAGGTTTCTATAGACTAATTTGAGAACTTAACCAAGGATGGGTCCATCTTCAAAAACAGAAGAAAGCTGAGAGAGAAAACTCACCACCACCATCTCCTCACCCCCAACTCTTTCCTCGGAGGTGCTTCCAGGTAGCAGAAGAGCCACGTGGATCTGACCCCAGGCTGAGAAGTGAAAGCATGGAGCCCCTGAGGCTGAGTACTCCTGGGAGGGACAGAGGGAGGGCTTGATATCGTGTCTCCATCTCTCAGGATTATCATCTGCTTATACCCTACATGTCTCCTAAGGACCCTGTGGGTGGAGCTGTACTATTCCGGCAGACATCAGCTAGGAGAAGGGGTGAAGGCAGTTAGTTGAGCACATCTGAGCAGGAGAGGGAAAGGAGGAAGCAAGGGCTTGTGGTAAAAGCCGATGCAGAGGCTTGCATGATTCCCGTGCACTGTCAAACCCACTTGCCGTGAGAGGCACACAGGGGGATACCCGATAACTTGGCCTCAAATGGGGCCATACACTATTCTATTTATTTGCCCTTTAGTAACCATGCCTTCTCACCACAGGTATTTAGAGAGCATCAGACTGGGTGCCTTACCATGAGGGTCACCTCAGTCCATGGACCCACTGCATGGCACAAATCAAACAAGCCTGATTTATTCTTCTGTTCCTACAGTACTAGCTCCCTTCCAGGGATTTCAATATGACACAGCTTTGGGATAAGAACAGTGTAAGGCTGGAGAAAAGCTGTATAGTCTGAGTGTCAGGGGTCCACCTCTCCTCTAGGAGCCCTGGGAACCAGAGCACAGCAATCCCCAGAGGGGATATCAACTTAGTTGTGTCATCTCAGAAGAAAGAGGGGTCTAGTTCTTGTATCCTTCGTTGAAAAGTGTCCTTTGCCGAGTGTCTTAGTTTTTTCTCTTCCTTCCTTCCTTCCTTCCTTCCTTCCTTCCTTCCTTCCTTCCTTCCTTCCTTCCTTTTTTCCTTCTTTCTTTCCTTCCTTCCATCCTTCCATCCTTCTGTCCTTCCTTACCCCCCACCCCCGTAAAGAGATATCATGACCATGGCAACTCCTACAAAGAAAAACATTTAAATGGGGCTGGCTTGCAAAACTGTAAAAGCAGGCAGATGTGGTGCTGGAGAAGGAGCTGAAAGTTCTACATCTTGATCTGAAGGCAGCAGAAGACAGTGTGCCACATTGAGCATAGTTTGAGCATATAGAACCTCAAAGCCCACCTCCACAGTGACACAGTTCCTCCATCAAAGCCACACCTACTCCAGCAAGGCCACACCTCCTAATAGTGCCACTCAGTGTGGCCAAGAATTCAAACACATGAGTCTATGGAGTCATTTCTATCAAACCACCAGAGTCTGTGGGGTCATTCCTATCAAACCACCACACTGAGTATCCTCATTCTGAAAATCCAAGCCTGTAATAATACTCTATGGGTAGATTTTTCAGGCAACATGACAGATGGATGGAAAATTCCACATCTGACCCCACCAGAACTTAGGTACACTAAAACATAGTATGAAACCACCTGGCGGCTATATGTATGAGTTGTGCATGAGAAATAAATGTTTAGACATGACGTGGGAACTTCCTTCAAGGTGCCTCATTATATCTGCGTAAATTTTCCAAAATCCAAAATACTGCAAAATCTAAGGCCTCTGGTTCCAAACAGTTCTGATAAGGGGCATTCAACCTTCATATAAACCTGTGATCCTTGACATTAAATTTATGCAATCTGGAACTTGTGGAGCCAGAGCAGGGTGTCCAGTGAGGGGAGCTTGGGCTTATAGGAGAGCCACCAAGCAGGCATTATAGAGGAAGGGGTCTCAGGGAAAGGCTTTACGAACAGAGGATTGGAAAAGACTGGGGAGTGCGGGAGTCTAAAGAGATGGTAAGATTCCTTTCTCCTTTTATCCCCATATCACAGCTCTATTTATTCCGAGAAGCACCCAGCTGTAGCTCCAAAATAGACATGCTGAAAACGCCTCTAATGATAGAGGAGGATTCTGCAGGATCCCAGCTTGGAACAGCCCTCCGCAAGGGGTAGGAACACCAAAGGGCCCTCGGATGGGGACACCTCTGGGTGTCTCTGCCATTCCTTACCCCAATCCAAGGTAGTTATGGTTCCTCTTTCCAGGGTTACAGGAAAGAGGATGTGGTCTGCCCCCAGGGAGTCTGCTGAAAGGCTTCCCAAAGCTACAAGGGACAGGTAGAATTTGTAGCAGACAAGGATCTGGCGGTTAGAAAGGACTCTTCAAGTTAGTTAGGCAAAGGCAGAGCCATCACAAGAACAGTGAGTCTCTGATCTAGAGACTGGACATGGCCACTGGATTCTACTGTGCACATAGGAAACAAACTAGGTCAACATGAAACCCAAGACATGGGCAGTTAACCCTTCCTCTCCTGGGATAGAAAGACATGGAGGTGGTTGAGATGCTAAGGGCTGAGTCTGTTCTCAGAAAATTGAGCTAGTTCTTAGGTCTGGCATAGAATGGAAGCCCTGATATCTCCTAGGCTGTGACTTCTGCAACTCAAGATCAAAGAACCATGATTAACTTCTTTGGGCTTTAGGCTTCCGATCGATCACAGGACGTGGAGTTACTGCCCCATTTAACATGAAGCTGAAGTGGACTGTGGCATGGCTGAGGAACAAGGCAGCTGAGCTAGTACTGACTGAAGGCCTCTTTGGTCTCAATATGGATGGAAGCAGTCCACAACAATGAGAGGAAGTCTGTTTAGTGGTGTCTGGATCCTTCCTCAGGACTGCTAGTGTGACATTCCTTGTTAGCCCCTGTCTCCATGCTCTGAGGACAGTTGAAGTGGCCAGAAGGTAAATTACCAACAAGTCCTGAGCAATAAGTCTTCATCACAAGGGTTCTCTTGAGCCTTCCTGGTTGTCTACATTTTGCCTTCTAGGAGGGAGAACAGCCAGGTTATAACCTTGCATCATGAGCATCCATTGGATTCTTTGAATGTTTCAGTCACACATGCTAATTTTAACTGTCAAAGCAAACAGAAGAGGTTGGCCCTGTTATTCCTCTGCCATGTTGCATATGGAGAAACTGAGGCACGAGGAAATTAAAGTAAATCAATATCATAGAGCTAAAGAAAGAAAGATAGATTTAGATTTTATATTCTTATCTGCTATACCACACCCATAACCCAGTGAAACATATGACCAGTTCATTCCGTTAGGAAAGGGAGCAGGGTTTGGGCAGGTCCGTGTTCTTGAAAAAAGAAAATCCCATAGAAGAGATATCAAGGTTAAATTACACGTTGTGGGTCTCCCTGTCTCCGGCCTTTTCTCAGCTATACTGGAGATAGACTGCTAGGATTGTGATCACCATAGACTTAGCAGTCAGCTTGAGTAACCACCTAGGAGAACAGGAAGAGGATACAAATGCTATAGTTCAGGGAGAAATCAGGAACTTAGACGAGTTGGAGAGAGGAACACACACACATACACACACACACACACACACACACACTAAAAAAAAAAAAAATGCCAAAGGGCACAGTGTGGTTTATGCAAGAGAGGTTTAAATGTCATTACACAGAGGGAGCAACACAGGCAACAGAGTTAATCTTATCTCACAGGAAGGGGTGGAACCTGAGCTGGGTTTGTGAAGAAGAGGACGTGGCTGAGCCATAGGGTTTGTTATAGGATGCAAGAGAAGCCCCAAGGTTTACAAAGGTGGCTGCACCCACAGCTAGCCAGGGCATAGACTCATTAGGAACCGACCCCAAGGGTAATAATTTGGTGGTCAGTTCATTGATTTTGGCAAGCATAACTTCATCCAGGATACGGACAACACTTAAAGATACAGAAGGTGTGGGTGAAGGGAGTAACCCAGAGGCAGAATCCAAAGGCTCCACAGCCAATTGGAGGAAGTGCTGATGCTGTCTACAGCAGCCAATCACGAAGCACTTCATCCAGTGTGGGGAGAAGTTAGCCTGGAATGTGTTTGGGCGTGGGACCATCCAACGTGGGAGAGTAGAGAAAGAGAAAGCTTAGCGTTAGTGAACGTTTATTTCGCAACTGCTGGAGACCTCGTGGTAACGTTCCCTTTGGCCCAGCACAGAATGCTATATCGCCAATGCTATATCCTGTATCTCTGCAGATGCGAGCCTCCTTTGTGCAAAGCCACCTCAGATGCTGTTTGATTTGTTTTTGTTTTTGTTTTTGTTTTTTTTTTGCCAAGGAACTTTCTTTATGCCCTCAGTAAGATGAGCTCTCTCTACTCCTGTGTTTACTATAATATTTGTTATGTTCCCTTTTCTGACTTCAGGTTCTTGTGTGTGCCTGAGTGTGAGTGTGGTTGCACATGTGTGGAATGTGTGCGTGGAGGCCAGAGGTCAACCTTAGGTGTTGCTCCTCAGGAGCCACCCACATTTATTTTATCATTCGTTCTGTAGATAGAAGTCGAGTCTCTTTTTGGTCTGGAGCTGTCCTAGCAGGCCAGACTGGCTGGGCAGCAAACCATAGGGATACATCTGTCTCCACTCCCCCCCTGCCACCCCCCCCCCCAGCGCTGGGATTGCAAGTGCACATGGACAAGCACAGCTCTTTTCCATCAGTTCTGGGGATCGAATGAATTCAGGTTCTCAAGCTTGCACAGTAGCACTGTTTCCCCAGCCGCAGCCTATCAGCTTTTGCAAGCTAAGCAAAAAAATGGAACACCCCTCTTCTGAACTTGTATTTAGCATAGGACCTGGAATACAATAAGCAGCCCATCATTCATCCAGGAATGTGGTGCTGAATCGCCCTGTCTATTCCGGAGATGTCCTTTCCAGGGGAAGAGTTCTTGAATCAGCTCTTGGTGGCATCTCATAGCAAGGGTAGGAAGACCTTGGGGCAAGCTCTGGCTCTACCCCTCCTTAGGCATGTCACAAGTGCACTGCCAACTGTCCTTGTTCTTGACTTCCTCCCCAGGGGCACAAACATGTTGGTACAGATGCTGTAGGGTTGTAGTGAGATTGCAAAGCCAAGCTAGGTGTACATAGGGTGGGGGTGTATGAAGATCCAGGCTCCAGGCTCTTTTGGCAGAATGCAGACATCCAATCAATGGATGCTCTGCATGTACATGCATGTTGGTGGCAAGTGGCCAGGCTCTCTAATCAGCCCTGCAGGGATCTGACTGTTTCCTCACTTCCTCCTCTGCAACTCTACAGAGAACAATTGTAACCCTTAGGCCTGAGGGTGGTGAAATGACCCATGAGAATTCACACACACACACACACACACACACACACACACATGCAGACATGCATGCACGCACGCATGCACGCACGCATGCACGCACGAACATATGCACACGTGCACACATGTTACAGAGACACTGAGTACTTGAATTCATTCAGCCTCTATCACTCAAAGGAAAAGGACTATGCTGGGCAGAGTAGCAGAGGCTGGCTACAGAAGCATTTGGAGTTGAAAGAGACCATGATAGACTCCACTCCCAGTCACAGAGGATCTCAGAAAAAAGCTGTGCAGGTCACACAGGAGCAACAGCCCCACCCAGCTCAGGCCCCCTCTGTTTGAACTCTTTGAGATAAGAGTCTTCATGCTTGCAGCCTATCCCATTGCTCAAAGAATGAGAACGCCTTATAAAGTTTAAGTGCAGAGCTAGAGAGCCGGCTCAGTGGGTAAAGTACTTGCTTTATGAGCATCTGAGTCCAGCTCCCTGCCCCCATATAAAAAATGGGGCATGGCAGCACGCGTCTGTATTGTCAGTGATCTGGGAAGGAAGATCCCTGGAGCTCACTGCTCAGCTAATACAGCTGAATTGGTAAGCCCTGGGTTCAATGAGAGATGCTGTCCCAAAGAATAAGGTGAGAGCAATTGAGGAAGACATCCTGTGTTGAGATCTGGTCCCCATACATGTGTACATGCCTGCTCATATACACACATGCACATAAACATCAAAGACAGACAGACAGACAGATAGACAGACAGACAGACAGACAAAAGAGAAGATGAAAGGGAGGGAAGAGAGGAGGAAAGGGAAGAAGGAAAGAAAGGAAAAGAGAAGGAGGGAGGGAGGGAGGGTAGGAGAGAAGAAGGAAGGGATGAAGGAAGGGAAGAAGGAAGGGAGGGAGGAAGGAAGGGGAAACAAAGAGAAGGCCCAAGTGTATTTTCTGTCATCTTTTGTGTCTGCCTTTAGGATACATATGGAGCAAAATCCATCTCACCACCACCTGTTGACCCCTTTCATGGGTGAAGAACACCTTATGGCCCCTTCAGCTCCCTCCACCTAAATGATCCAAGTCCTTCAAGGGATTGTGTCAAAGATGGTAACATTGGGGCCTTTCCCCACTATCTCCCAGTGAGGGCCAGGATACGACCAGAGGGGCATTGGGTAGCAGAGAAGCAGGGTGAGGCTAGGAACCAGGGCTATGGGACAGGTCTAAGTACAGGAGTGATTTGCTGAAGGAAGAGGGGAGGGCATGACAGCGAGAGGGAAGGATGCATAGCCTGACCTTGGTTCCTGGTTCCCCCAAACTTCCCAGTGAGGGCACAGATGCTTCCCCCAACAGCTGAAGGACCTCTGGAAGGATATCTGCAGCAAGCAACCAAGCCCTTTAAGGGGATTAGCTGGGGTGGAAGATAATGCAATGTTCAGACTCCTCAGAGTAAGGAAATGACACACACCTGCTTTGCTGACAGGAACTACCTGTGAGTCACACCCCGGAAGTGGAGGGGGAGCAGGGTAGCCCAGGGGGAAAGGTAGGTCCAGGAGGCACAGACAGAAGCTCTGATTTCAGAACACGAATATTGCATGTTCTTTACATACTGAGCCGAGGCAGTGGGAGAAAAGTCATTTAAGGATGAGAAAAATTCCAAAGGAGGGTGTCTGGTACAGCAGGATTATAGATGACTCTATGTATGCACTCACTCATACCCAAGTGTCCTTCACGTAGGTACAGGGGCCCAACTGGTGTCATTGGTAGCATTGAAAACATGGGTCCACTTAGCATCTCTCAGCATCACTTCAAGATATAGGGAGATTGTCTCAGATGCAGAAGGAAAAGTTCTTCCAGCTCCTTCAGCTGGACCTTCCAATACCACAGTGAAAGTACATGATACATGAGACCCCACTCAGTGGCGTCAATCACGGGACTGAGGAGACACAGGGCCATGCCTCTCCCAGCTCAGGTCTCTCTGGGTCATCGTTGTTGTTGTAACAGACAGAATCTTATGTAGCTCAGGCTGGCTTCCAATTACTATGTAGCTGAGAGTGATCTTGAACTCCTAAGAGCATACATTGCATTCTTTAGAAGCTTTGCCAGTGAATTTGTGTATATTCCTCTGAGGGTTTCACTCTGGCCCATGTGCTCTGCTGGGTATGAAGAGCTGGGAGGGCAGGAAGCCTGGATGGAGTGGATTCATTGACATCTGCTGCCTGAATTCACATAAATGAGTTCTTGTCTATATAAAAGAGAAGGCATGTGTGCTTTTTAGTGGCTGTAGGGAAGGGTCTTGGTCAAGCTCCTCTCCTCAACCTGTACATGGAATGCTGGGTAAAATGAAACCAGAAGTTTCCATTGCTCCCAAGTAGGAAAGTGGAAACTCCAGGTATCAAAAATCAAAGGGCTAAAATTCAGAGCAGTGAGTGAGCCATGGCAAGGTCACAGAACCAGAGGAAGCCCCGTGAAGCAGAATGGTGACCAATGTTGGCATAGAGTCATGTCATCTGACCTTAGACCCAGAGAATAAGGAGCTGTGCTCGCCTGAAGACTCAGAGCAGCAACACTGATCACCAGCCCACTGACTCGAGGAAGCCTGAGCTCTGGCTGGAGCCCAGCTATGAAAAGAAAGGAAAAAGTGAAAGGACAAGCCTAAGTAGTGTGTAGTCGAAGCCTAATTCAAATTATTAAGAGAGAAAGGAATCCAGAAATGTAGAGGCTGTGGAGGATTCAAAACACCATAGGATGCTTCCACAATCAGAACCCAAAAAGCTATGCCAGGTCCTTGTTTGCAATGATGATCCACACCTTAAGAAAGAACCTTAAGGAGTGGCAGCAGATACACATTGTCAACCAGAAAATCTAAAACTGGAATGACAGAGTAATTTAGAACTATAAGAAGAAAAGGGGAGGCTGGCCATGATGGCTCACATCTTTAATCCCAGCACTTGGGGGGCAGAGGTAGGTAGATCTCCGTGAGCTCAAGGCTGGCTTGGTCTGCACAGTGAGTTCCAGGACAGGCAGGGCTACACAGCGAGACCCTGTCTCAAAAAGGAAGAGGAGGAGGGGGAGGAGAAGGAGGAGTAAGAGGGGCTGAGGGACTCAACAGTAGAGTGTCTGCCTAGTGCAAGGCTAGAAGTCAGGCCCTCAAACCACACAATAGCAATTGAGCTGGATTATTTAAATAGAAGAGAGAGCACACAACGTTCAAGATTATTATCTTAATGACTAAATAGGGGAGTGAGGATATTTAACAGAAAACCTCACTGGAACACTAGTTGACAATGGTTTAGGGACAGCTTGTCATAAACACCTTCTGCTTTGAGGAGGAAACTGTAATGCTAATTAATGAGTGTTGGGCTTAATTCAAGTACATGTTAAAAGTTACAAAGACCAAAAAGATACTAGAACTCCAATAGACAGAATTGATTCAGTGACTGGTCACAGTGTGGGCAAAGCAAATACAACATATGGCTAATGTCAGTATAAAATGACATCACAAATATATGCTAAATAAGGGCTGGACAGATGGCTCAGTGGTTAAGAACACTGTAAGGCTGCTGTCACGGAGGACCTGGGTTTAGTTCCCAGCACCCACATTGTGGTTTACACCCATTTGAAACTCCAGTTCCAGGGGATCAGATGCCCTCTTCTAAACTTTGTAGGCAACATACATGCAGGTGATACACATACATACATGCATACATACATACATACATACATACATACAGGAAAAACACTCATGTGTGTAATAAGCAAACAAACATTTATTAAAGAAATATGCTAAACATGTTAGAGGTTGGGTCAAGGAGATGTCTCAGCTGCTAGAGCACTCAGACTCGTATTTGAGGATCAGATTTCAGATCTGTGTTCACTATTTGAACATGTATAGACACATGCATGCACAGCACCCATAACATGCAAACTATAAAGCAAACATTAACAGACATACAAAAAGAATTGTGATTTTCCTCCTCCTCATTTGGCCTGAGCACTTCAGAACTTCATAGCATTCAGTCAGCTAAACCCTTCATCGTGAACTGTACTGTGAGCCCTGTGCCACCTCAATGGAACTCAGGAGACCTGAGTAATCTATAGGAGAACGGATGCTAGAGGCAAAAGAACATGTACTATTTAAGGCATCAGAATAAATGTTAGCTCCACTATCTCTTGGGATCCTCTGTGACTGTGAGGAGAAACCATAATATTAAAATGGGAAATCCTCTTGATAAGTTATGATCATAAATGTATACACTCCCAGACACAGAGTTAAATACAAACCACAAATATCAAAAGAAATTAGTCAGCCTGGTTGCTATGAATGATACCAACCTATAGGAAAGAAATCATGCTCCAAAGATGCTAAGAAACTTCAGAAACCACATGAACTTTAACACTTAAGTGTTAAAGTCAGAATTCAGAACATCTGATATAGTCTCACCTGGTATTCCTTGTTCAATACAGAAAACTGTTTACACCAAAATACCTATCTTGTTATCTCAATCTGTTAGCCATCTGTTTCTTTGCCCAGATTTCCCCTCCAATGAAGTCTTCTCTCTCTAGCCTCTTTCCTCACTATGTCTCTTCTCTCACCAAGAGATGGTAAGGCAGGAAGCTAGACTGATATCAACACGTGACAGCATCAACAGTGTCTCAGAAGCACAGAATCCCCTTGTTCCTTTAGTTGGCAATGATACACTGTGTGTAGGTGAGGGGATGGGCAGGCATGACGTAGCCCAGTGAGCTGCAGATGTCAGGGAGGGGGTGAGCTGCCACTCACTACTCTCTGCTGCCAGTTGTTAGTATCACTCCCTGACCCATTCCTCCATGAGCAAACATCTGGAAGCCACAGGGGGACCGTGAGTTGCTCTAACACTAACTCAAGTGGCCCTGAATGTATTCAGGTTTTGAAAACATTCTTAAGAACAAATGAAACTCTGAGAAATTTTAACCCATAGCTATTTTTTGAAATGATTATAGATCACAGGAAGGTGCACAAGTGGCAGAGTTCTGTAACTCAAGACCCATCTTTCGTCTTTCCCTAATAATGACATACATCTCTCAGTATATTATCAAAGCCAGGAAATGGACACTAGTGTAATGCTGGGACTAAACCACAGTCTTTACTCCATTTTCACTGTGTGGATGCATGTGTGTGTGTGTGTGTGTGTGTGTGTGTGTGTGTGTGTGCTTATGCATGCACATGAGGAGTGTGTTGAGGTTGGAAGTCGATGTCAGGTATCTTTCTCTTCTGTTTTCCATTTACTTTGTTCAGGCAGGGTTCTCACTGAACTTGAAGCTGATCGATTCTGTTATACTGACTGGCCAGTCAGACCCAGGGGTCCTCCTGTCACAGCTTGTGTGTTCTGCTGTGTCTGGCTTTTGATGTGGATTCTGGGGACCCAAACTCAGGTCCTTATGCTTACTCAGCAGACACTTTATTGATTGGGTCATCTCCCCAGTTCCTATTTCCACCATCTGCAATACAAATTCACTTGTTTGCATGCACTCATGTGGGTCTGTGTCATTTCATCTTACATGTGCATGCACATAGTGACCATCACAATAACCCACTATTCAGTGTGAATGGACTTCCCTGTGTAGTGGCCTTCTTAAAATCATACTACTAAAAGAAATCTCTTAATCTCTAGAACTACTAATTTGTTTTCCATCTGTATAAGGTTGTCTTTTGAGTTTGTTTTTTTGAGACAGGGTCTTACTGTATTCTAGTATTGTCTCTGTTGCTATGACAAATAACCCCCCCCCCCCCGAACAAAAGCAACTTAGGGGGGAAAAGGATTTGTTTGATTTATGCTTCTAGGTTACAGTTCATTAAGGAAATTCAAAGCAGGAGCTTAAGGCGGGAACCTGAAGCCAGTCCCTTCTGCTATTCCACATGGCATTATCCCAAACCAGGGAACTCACTTTACAGCCAACACAGCAGACCCCATGAAGGATGGTGCTTGCTGGCTTGCACAGGCTCATATTTAGTTAGCTTTCTTATACAATTGAAGTCCACCTGTCCAAGGAATGGTGTTACCCACGGTGGCTAGGCCCTCCAATATCAAGTAATAATTAAGACAATCGCCTACAGACATGCCTGTCCACAGGGCAGTCCCATCTGGGCAATCCCTCAGTTGAGATTGTCTTCTCAGATGACTCTAGTCTGCGTAAAGCTGACTGTTAAAGCTAGCGAAGGTACTATGTATACGAGACTGGCCTTCTACTCATGATCTTCCTACTATCTAGGTCTCCAAGTACTGAATTTGTGAGCCCGGCTGCAATTAACTTTTAAAGAATGTTGCATAAATGGGCCCATCCAGCATGCAACCTTTTGAAAACAGTGCTGCTGAGATTCACCTCAGTTATGATGTATAGCTATGGCTCAATAATTTTCATGACTGGGTAGTATGTCACTGCATGTATGTCACCCACTGGAGGACCTTCAGGTTGTTTCCTTTATTTATTTATTTATTTATTTATTTATTTTTCCCTATTAACTATAACTCAAGGGTGCTTGATTTGCTTCAAGGTACAGAGCCTGGAGAGTGATTGGGATGCAAGCCAGATCTGCATGTGTTGTTATTAACATGTGTACAGATGGGAAAAGGAACGTCCTCTCTAAATTAGCTTTGACAGCTACCACTTGTTCCTACTGGACCTTCAAAATTTAAGTGGAATGTCAATGTTTCTGAAAAAGCTTTGTGTCTCTTACCATCTTTGTAACCAACTCCATGCACCTTCTCGGCCTATTCTGTGGCCACGGTCACTGAGCATCTGCTGAATTACTAGATCAGACCCGTCATCATAGCCACTTGGGGTACAGCCATCAGTCCCCATGTGCCATGACAATACACTGCTCAGAGCAATGGTCTGCAGGGCAGTGGTTCTCAACCTGTGGGTCGCAATCTCTTTGGGCGAGCGAATAACCCTTCCACAAGAGTCACCTAAGATCATCAGAAAACACAGATATTTGCATTATGATTCCTAACAGTAGCAAGATTACAGTTATGAAGTAGCAATGAGAATAGTTTTATGGTTGGAGTCACCACAACATGAAGAAATGTATTAAAGGGCTATGCAGCATTAGGAAGGTTGAGAGCCACTGCTCTGAGGGAAGAGCCATGAGCATAAGGCTCATGCTGCAAATTAAGTCACAACAAGGAAGGAAGAGTGCCCACAGCCCTCAGGTTGCTGCTCCCAAGGTTTTGTAGCATACACAATAGCACAAACGTTATGATATATACGTCAGATGTGTAAGTAGAATGACTAAGTGAGAAATCATTAAAATTTCTCTTAATCCATACTGCCAAGTTGCTTTCCAGAAAGGTAGAGGAACATGTCTTACTGATGCTATAAAATATTACCATAAGATTCTGTGGCTTAGAATAACATGTTTATCTTGTAGTCCTTGAAGTCAGAAGTCCTAAAATTAAAACGTTAACCAGACTAGGGGAGAACATTTCTCTTTTGCAGACTTTAGAGACTTTTTGTATACTAAGTGCATAGTCATCGTTCCTCATCCCCTTACTCCAGCCCCACCCACGCCCTGGCCCCTGCTCTCCCTCTATCTCTGTCTCTATGTCTGTCTCTCCATGATATCACCTTTTCTCTTCCTTTGGCCGTCAGTCCTGATTTCCTCTTTTCACCGAAGGAAATAGACCCATCCAGAATGCTCATCTCTTCAAAGACCTTCAACTTCACCCCACTTGCACAGCTTCCTTCATCACGTAGGACAATCTACTCAGAGATTCTGAGGTTAGGGTGCAGACGTCTTTGAGAAGCCATTGCTATATACCAACCAGCAGAGTGTTAAAGCATGAAGACTCTTTTTGAACAAGAGCACAGCACAGTCTGGAGAGTCAAAAGGCAGAACCAAAAATAGCCATCTAAAAACATCGCCCATGCAAAGACTGGAGGGCAAGATGGCTTTTCAGTGTCAGACATAGGCTGTGCAATATAAATATCATCTTTGAAATCCGGGATTTGGTTCTGTGACAGGTCCCTCACTAACACTGACCCTGGGTTCAAGCCCAGGGAGGCAGAACAATGAGCAAAGGCATCCTTTGCTCTGAACAACCCTGCAGCAGGCCACTGCAGCTGGGAAGGGAAAGGCTGCAGCCTTCTTCCTACAGCGGCTGCTACGGGAGGGCACAGAAGGGTGCCAGGCTGCATAGCCCCATATTAAAGACTTAACCAATGTCTCCTTCTCTTCCCTGCTACCTGTTCTTTCTTCACGATTTCCACTCCTCAAGAAAATCATAACATGACTGATTTCCAAAGACTTTCGATGCCATTGTTTCCAATGTCCCAGTTAAAAAGATGTGTGGTCACTAATTATGAACCTACCAGGGCTTGCAAAACATTACCGAGGGCTCACCTATTCCATCCACCCGCCATGCCTCCTCCTACTCCTTCAGAAAATGTCTCTCATTTTCTTGATGGGAATCTCCCCACTTCACATCCCTTTCATACCTGAAGTGGAGGCTGCCCATCATGGTAGACCATCTCTTCAGCTTCCTCATTCCACTCTACATACAGGATGGAACACATTAATTAAATGAAACCAACATCCTGCTTCTATCTCCTGGCCATGGGGACCATTCAGAAGTGGACCTGATGCTAGCCAAACCTAACACCTTTTAAACTTTAGTTTAAGGAAAGGAATTTTCTTAGATGTGTGACAGGGCTGTGACCACAGCAGACACTAATTAAACAATCAAACAAACAAACAAAGTCTATGTGCAAGAACCATAGGATGAGAGGCAGACAGAAGAGCAGACATAGGGATGTATGGCTGTGTTCAAGGATCTGTTTTTTCACTCAGCCTCTTCCCAGGTCTTCCTATATCTTGACTATGGGAACCAGAAAATCTCCTCTTGGGTTTCTGTTATCTGTAAATCTGTAACTAAAAGATGCTCTGAAATCAGCTGGAATACAGTGCCTCCCTTCTTTTCTTTTCTTTTCTTTTTTTTTTTTAACTTTTTCTTAATATCTTTTTTATTAGATATTTTCTTTATTTACATGTCATATGATTTCTCCTTTCCCAGTTTTCCCTCCAACCCCCCCCCCAAAAAACAACAAGAACAAACCCCTGTTTACCACCCTACCCTCTCCCAATTACTTGGTCCTGGCATTCCCCTACACTGGGGCATAGAACCTTCACAGGGCCAAGGGCCTCTCCTCCCATTGATGAAGGACTTGGCTATCCTCTACTATACACATGCTGCTGGAGCAATCAGTCCCTCCTTGGTTGGAGGTTTAGTCCCTGGGAGCTCTGAGGGTACTAGTTAGTTCATATTATTGTTCGTCCTAAGGGGCTGCAAACCCTTCAGCTCCTTGGGTCCTTTCTCTGACTCCTTCACTGGGGACCCTGTATTCAGTTCAATGGATAGTGCCTCCCTTCTTCTCTCCATTCTTCCTCTGTAGTAGGCCTTTTCTTGCTGGTGCTGTTTTTGATTGATATTTTCAAATATCTGGGCAAACAACTGACAGAAGAAGGATTTGCCTTGGCTCTCACAGCTTCAGAGGGATCAGTCCATGGTCATCAGGCTCCATTGCTTCTACAACCATGGCAAGCAGAAATATCTGGAAGGGAGAGCATGGCAAAGGAATACATCTCCATAGCATCCAGGAAGAAAATGGGAAGAACCAGAGGAGTCAAGGCTACAGTGTTGCCTCAAAGGCAAACATCCAGCAACCCAGGGCCTCCAAGCAGGCTCTGCTTTCTATAGTTCTACCAGTTTTTATTCAAATGTTGAATCCATCCTTTGTATAGGCCAGAGTCATCATGATGTAATGTTTTGGGAAATGTGCTCAGAGCTGTCTTTAGAGGTATACCTTACAAATCTCCTAGGTGACTCTCAATCCAATCAAGCTGAGCATCAAGATCCACAACCATGACTTCCTGAAGCCAGGTCTAAGTGACCCATAAGAGTCAGTACATTTGAACTCCCTGGGTAAATGCCTCCTAGCAGCTGAGTAGTGAATCAAGCAGCTGAGAGGTTCATCTAACAATTAAACTGTGAGGAAACCCTACCTTTTTACAGATTCCTCTCAGTACAACCCTGAGAATGTGCCCTAGTTGGTCAAGCACCAGTCTGCCATGACTCAGTTGCTCAAGGGATGTGCCTGATAGCTAAAAGCTATGTGGGTACATAAGACAAAGAGCATGTGTGAATGAACGTGCTTGGGGACCTGTGTTCTTCCACATGTAGGTCAGTTTGTGAGGGGATGAATAGGAAGCTGAGCCCTTCCTACCTTGTGATAGTAAATTAAATGGGAGAGAAGTTTATGGTTGACAAGCTACAAGTACTGCAACAGAGATGCCCCGGAAAATAGGGGTACTGTCAAGACAGTGCCTTCCTCTACAACCAAGAGTGATTCACAACTTACTGTTATCACTCCCTCTGCCATACCACCCTTACCTAAAGTCTCTCATCACACACAGCCTTCAAAATTAATGGCTCTGCATTGGCTATTTTTCTGTTGCTGTGATAAAATACCACAGCCAAGGCAATTTATAGAAGACTTTAGTTGGGCTTTCAGTTCTATAGGGAATGAATCCATGATGCAAAGTGAAGGGATGGTAGAAAGAGTGGGAAACTAAAAGTGCAAATCTTGAACCCCAAGCACAAAGTAGAAACAGCAAGGCCACAAGTGGCTTGTGTCTTTAAATCCTCAAAGCCCATCTCTAGTGACATACTTCCTTCAACCAGACCACACTTCCTAAACCTCCCAAACAGCACCACTAACTGAGAAACAGATGTTCAGATACCCAAGACTATGGGAGGGGGAGCATCTTATTCAATCCATCACAAGCCCTATCAATGAAAAAGCTGAATCAATTTCTAGTGCTCTCTCACAGTTAATGCTAAATAAATCTTTTAAATCATATAGCAAAAAGGTTTAATATTCTGAATCAATATTTTTAATGAAATCATCTTTGGTTCTGAGACTAGACTAGCAGGCAGTCTTGTAAACCTGGATCTCTCCACTTCTCTACCTTCTTGTGATGAGTCCCCTTAGCTGGCCTAGGGGAGAAGACCCCACCCTTCTGTGCTAATTATACTGTATTGTTCTTGAAGAAAATGATACTGGTTTCGGTACAAAACCATCCCATCTGAGTTTAGAGAAATGTGGCTGGTGTGTGTGTGTGTGTGTGTGTGTGTGTGTGTGTGCGCCCGCGCATGCTCAAGCATGTACATACGTGTGCACATGTGTGTAGAAGCAAGAGGACAACTTTAGGTATTTTTCCCCAGGTTCCACCCATTTCCTTTTAGCCAGGGTTTTTCACTGGCTCGAGTCTGGCTGAGTAGGCTTGCTTCTTCACCTGTGCTCAGATTAGAAGTGAAAACCACCAGGCCCAGCTTTACTTTACATGAATACTTGGGATTGAACACCTGTCCTCATGCTCACAAGACATGGATCTATCTCCCCAAGCCTCTGGCTGACTCTTACGGTAAAACACAGGTCAACGAGTGTGGGGTCTCTTACTATCCCACTTCCCAGCTGCCCTGCCCAGTGAAGTACTTGTTTGCCTTGTTGGGCATGTAAAAGGGAGGGGAGAGACTAGGAGACATCTCTTGGCTTGGTTGGAGGTTCCTTATAATGTTTTATCTTTATATTATTATTATTTTATGTGTATGAGCATTATGCCTGTATGTAGCATTTGCACCATAGTCTGGTGTCTATGGAGTCTAGAAGGAGGCATTGGATGCCCTGGAAGTGAAGTTTTGGACAATTGTGAGTTACTGCGTAGGTGCTAAGAATCAGACCTGAGTCCTCTGGAAGAGCAGCCAGTGCTCTTAACGGCTGAGCCATCATCTCTCCAGCTCTTGGTTTTTGTTTGTGTTTCTCACAGGAATCCATTGTGACCCTTATTTGGCCTTCCATACCTCATGTAGAGGAGTAAGTGGGTGTAAAAAAAGCACTTTGGCTGCTCACCAAGATCTATGAACAGTGGGATGGGGAGAGATGCCACCCTAGTACTTCAGTGAACATACAGAAAGCTGGAGAATCGAAGAAGAGCAGAGATCCCACGACAGAAGGGAGCTAGGTTGGCTGAGCAGAGAAGACACAGCCCTGCCCATGGGCCCCTGAGTCACCCAGGACAGGCAGCACAGAGTCAGCTCCCTGCCCAGAGGAAGTAGAACCCGAACATCAGACTGAGTCATATTTATTGAAGAGACGCTGGAAACAAAAGCTATAGACAAGAGCCTGTGCGGGGGAAGGCACTCAAACTGCTTTTACCCACCCCGTTAGCCCTGTTTCCCTGCCTGCTACGTGGGCCGTGGCTTATAGAAACCAAACACACGGTCTACATTCTACTTTCCCATCAGCCCCGGGCGGGTGGCTTTAACCCCATTGCGGCAGGTGTGTTTTGAGAGAGTGGCTTACTACTGATATTTCATGATTAACATTTCCGCATAGACTATGTCTATGTTTTATTCAAAAGATAATGTGTCTGAAATGATCCCGGGACTTGTGAAGTGTTGACAATTTAATGTTTAAAATGGCAAAAACTACTCTGGGATTGTAAAAAGATCTTTTTGGAGATCCAGTTCTAGCCTTGCCTGCAGTCACACTGGAGTAAGCCGAGGTATGGAAGTCAACAGATTCCGGGAATCTGGACAGAGACTGTCTCCATGTTATAGCAGAGCCTTGGGCAAATGCTCTTCTATTGTCTTACTTAGGTATTTTTATTTGCAATGTAAAAGAAATATTTTTTTATACTTGCAATTAACCTCCAGTCACATCTTGGGAAACGATTTTCTAAGCTTGTGAATGGCGGGTAGGTTGGGCAGTTGCCAGAGTCTCTCCTGACTTAACCACCTTTGCTTATGACTTACTATTCTAGCTGCCTGGGCAGAAAACTGATAAATCTGTCTCCCCATAGAGCCTCATCAAATACTTACCTTTTCAAAGCTAGCTCTAACTAGGTCAGTGGTTGACCTCTGTGGTATATTTAACTTCTAGGGACTAAGGGTTTTTTTTTTTTTTTTTTTTTTTTTAATTAAAAAGCAGGAATTTAAGCAAGAAGCTCTGCTTAGCTCCACAATGATGTCACTGGACTGAGGGGTGGGGGTTGGTAAACTCTCTCAGTGAAACTGCACCCTTTTCTAAGGGCTTTGAAAAGTGTCATCCAGTGAAAGACAGAGCCTTGAGAGCTTGCTGGGTTTCCCACCTTTCCTGTTGAGATCTTCCTTTATGAGACAAGCCTCCGATTGCCTAAGGGTAGGTGTTGGGGCAAAGCGCTCATGCCTCTGGAATGTCTGTTCATCCTTGGCCAGACTTCTAACCTTCAAGATCCAAAACACCCAAATTCTATTTGACTTACTCTAAACCACCTATGGAGTGTGCTTTGCCACCGCTTGCCTCCAGAAAGCCTCCATTTGCAAGTTTGCCTTTTACCCAGCTACCACGGAGCACGTAATTGCCATGGAAGTACAGGTGACATAAACCCCAAACACCTACCTCAGGGATGCTCTCTCAGCACCTCAACTTGGCCTTGGTTAGCTTCTGACTCATTTGTTTTTGTTCCCCAGCCAAAATGAGAAGAGGTCTGTGAAATGTTCTTAAATTGAAGTCCTAACTAGATGCCACCTAGTCATCTTAATCATGGGGCCCAAGGGAACAAAAGGTAGAAGTGTGACTATAATTTATTCCGACAGCTTTGAGATAAAGCATCTTGAAAAGGTTTGATGTTGCCACCAAGGTCATCAAAGAATGGGTGATTGACATATATCTGTTTCAGTCTTAGATATCTTGGGATCTTTTCCCATCTCACAGCAAAAACAAGACCAGATTTTTTTTCCAAGAAAATTCTTCTCTCAAAAATCTGTAAAGAGGCTCACAGTGTGTAGAGTATATGAGTGCATTTATCTTCTCTGGGCCTTGCAAGTATCTCTTCTATGCATAGGTCAAGTCCTATACTCAAGGGTCCATTACCAAGGTGAAGGAAAGGAATGCATGGCTGTTGAGAACAAACCTGCTTTTACAAATGCCAAGCAGTACAGCTCAGCTCCACAAGAACCTGAGTCCTGAGACTCCAACCAGAAGCTGAATTTGGCTTAAGAGACAGCAGAGCTAAAGGAAGAGCAAGGGTGTAAGTCTCTTGGTGTCCGGATCAAAAACTGGCTTGTTGTGACTTAAGTGGAGACTCATGGGTGCTGTGTATTAGGAAACAGCACAGCCAGCCAGAGAGCCTGAACCTGAATAGGTACCTACCAATCTTGTTCCCATCTTGTGGTCCAGAGGTTGATTCAGGTTGGGATGCATGTACGTGTAAGAGCAGAGAGAGAGGAAGGACATACAGATCATGGGAAACTGGTACAGGGGCATCTGAAACACAAAGACTCTAGACCAGTGGTTCTCAACCTCTAGATTATGACCCCTCTGGGGCTTGCATATTAGATATCTGCATTACGATTCATAACAGTAGGAAAACTACAGTTTTGAAGTGGCAACAAAATAACCCTGTGGTAGCGGTGGGGTCACCACACTGTGAGGCACTGTACTAAAGGATCTATCTCAGCATCAGGAAGGTTGAGCGCCACCGCTCTAGGCACAGGCAGAGCAATAGCTGACAGGTAAATGGTAGGGTGTAGAGAATCATCTCCGAATGGAAGAGGATGTGGGGAACACAGTGGCTGGGGGCAGGGGCACAGGCTTGGTGCAGGGAGGGCTGCGTGGGAGCAGAGAGGATTCTGCAAGCTGCCCTGACTGCATCAGAGGCATCCTGGGAACAAGTGCAAGCAGAAAGATCCGGCCCTTCAAGAACCACCTACCCACCCGCCCCCACAAAGATATTATCCAATGCCAAGTGAAAGCCAAACAACAACCATTGTGGGCCCCTGGATGATGAGCACTATATCTCAAGAACAGAATGCTGGCCACCTCTGAAAGTTACCTTCCTGTAGCTGCAGAGAGATATCAGGAGCTGTTTGTATTGTCTGCAGTGCTCCATGTACAATGCTGAGAGGTGTGATCACACTTCCTTTACTGGTTGCTAAGCATATTGTTACTAGGCAACGACACTGAGATGATGCACAAGGCTAAAGTTCTAGGAGCTATGCATGCCGGAGAGCTGCATGCTAGGGAAGAGTGGAAAAGGGAAATGGGAAGAGAAGTGGGCTCTGTTGGCTTTCCTTGGATGGAGTGGTCTTGGCATAATCCTATGTATGGTGGCACAGCCCCTTAATCCCAGCACTAGGAAGGCAGAAGGAGAGAGACCTCTGAGTTGGAGGCCAGCCTTGTCTACATAGTGAGTTCCAGCCAAGTTAAGGCTACATAGTGAGACCCTGTCCTGGGGGTTGGGGGTAATGTCATGCATAGTGTTTTGTCTACTTCCACTTCCAGCTATGACTTTCAAGACAGTGGTGGGATCATTTCTCCAAAACACAGAGAGTAAGAGAGGCCATGCATTTGAAGACTCCCTTCATTCAAGGAGGAAAGGAAGTGACTTAGTGTGTTGTACTTAGATAAGAGAAACTCTGTGGGATGGGGGTCCCTGTCATTGAGGGCCATTGTATGCTTCATGACAGTTCTAGCTCCAGGTATCTGAGAGTGCAGCACAGCATAGGGTCCAACTCTCTGGCAATAAGGGATATCCAATAATAGATGGTGTCATTGGGAGGAAACCCACCCAATAGTTGGTGAGATGGAGGAAAACATTCTCCTTAAGGAGAGCCTGTGAGAGTTGAGAGCAGTCTACCCCACAGTGACAGTCCTAGCCCATGTTTTTTTCAACAATAAGAGACTATTGCTTTCCCTCACATCAACCTGGAGCAGAAAGCAAAGCATTCTATTGGAGTTGCTCCAAAGTGTCTCTTCCTTGAGCCCTTTCCCATCCACATACAGAACGCGGGAGTACCAAGGCTCAAGTATACCAATGCATGCCATGGTCCCAAGTGTCCAAACTGACAGCTTACTGTCACACCCCACCCAACTTCAGAGTGGCAGTGAACTACACTTAATTATGTGTTGAATGGAATTTTATGAGCTATGTGGGGACTTAATGAATAGCAGATGCTGTCTAAGTCACCAGTCAGGGCTGAGAATGGATTTAAAAATTCCATTCTCTGAGGGCTTCCTCAGAGACTGAGGGAGGAAAGTGCTTGCCTTCACTCAAGCTCTTGTGGCCTCTAGAGTTGGCCCAGGAAACTTCTCTGACCCAGGTAAAAGGAAATCCAGGAGGGCTTCATGAAGGTGGAGTGGTAAGAAGAGGACAAGGATATCATTGGGTGGAGAAGAATAGGACTACTTGGGATGACGAAACAGATCCCTGGTCAAGGAATGAGACATAAATAAGACTTGCGAGACCTCAGTGGCTCTTTGTGACCTGTGACATGTCCTGCATTTTCACAGTCCTCATGTGACTTCAGGGCCCTAGGCTCCTGGTCTTCTTCGTGGCAGTTGGTATATAAGTACTTCCTAACTCACTTATCCAGGAAAATTTCAGGCACATCTGATGTTTCATTTCTTTTCCAGGCCCGGAATCACTTGTACATAACAGATTCTATCAGCCTTCATCTGCCTTTTTGCTTGATGAGAATGTCAGTGGAGCAATCTTAGACAGGCTACCCAGGCCCACCATCAGAACGTCAGGTTTGCAGTCTGTGAAACACAAACACTCTCTCTTTGTACACCACAAAACCCACCACACCATACCTCTGGCTTGGTTTGCCTTTTGAGGAACTAGAATACTAGGTCCCATAGTAAGCTACTCTGTCAGAGCACTCCAGCTCTGCACTGACCAGGCAGCTCCCCTCTGCTGAGTCAGACCCTGCCTCGAGTTCACCCAGATTTTAACACTGGCTACTCCGTCTCAAAGATTTGATATCTTTATTTAGACAGAAGTCAATGCTGAAGAGGGTATAGAAACAGACGTTTTCCTTCCAGGAAGAGAACTATCTTTCCCCATTTGATAGAAGTTGTCCCATTTGGTGATTGTGGTTAGAAGATGAGGCTCAGGGAACCCCAGGCATGTATCTTAGGGTTTGCTTATTGTTCTGCAAGGAAAACTGAAAGAAGAAGGACAGGAGACCAGAGAGGTAGCAGATACCACATTCTCTAACCATCTTTCCTTTCTTCCTCTAAGTCTCCATGCAACCTGCCAAATCCTCATTGCTTCCTGTAGTCTGTGGGATCTTGAGGTAAGTGGGTGTCTCGGTCAGGGTTTTACTGCTGTGAACAGACACCATGACCAAGGCAACTCTTATATGGATAACATTTAATTGGGGCTGACTTACAGGTCCAGTCCATTATCATGAAGCATGGCAGAATCTAGGCAGGCATGATGCAGGCAGAGCTGAGTATTTCTCATCCTCATCTGAAGGCTACTAATGGAAGACTGGCTCCCAGACAAGGGTATTAAAGCCCACACCCACAAGGCCACACCTACTCCAACAAGGCCACACCTCCCAACAGTGCCACTCCCTGGGTCAAGTATATACAAAACAAAACATTACTGTGGGGGGCCATGTTTTCTGATGTGTCTTGAAGTGACATAGGCAAGAAGAAGCAATAATGTCGGGGTAATAAGAAGCAAGTGAGGTGAGTCTCAAACTGCCAGAGACCATGCTGAGGCTCTGAGCGGCAGAGCTGGGATTTGATGTATGTGCAGTAAGACTGACCAGGGATGAGGCTCCATCGACCCTTCACTTAACACACACTTGCATCTTCTATGTGTTTCCTCTGATACACAGAATTGCTAAACAGACTGATTACCTATGACATAGTGCAGCACACACTGTGCATTAACAGACATGATAGATAGATGAGCATCTATGGCCTTTTAATCTTCTCGATGGCCTGGTGAGGAAAACATTGGCTGCCAGTGTTGAGCATGGTGAAGTGTGTAGGAAGGCTGAGCTGGAGGATTTGCAAAGTGTGGTCACATGGCTAGGAAGAGGAGGCTACAGGGCACGAGGGAAGGCTCGGTTTCTAGGCATACCTAGAAACAGAGGCCCCGGTTCTCATCCTTGTGACCCGTGTCTCTGACAATGGAGAAGCAGGCAAAGGCTCCCTCTGCTATGGTGGGAGACACTGCAGAATATCAGCTTCAGACCTGCAGGTCTCCCCTACTTCATACTGGGGCACTTTCCCCCATCCTGTGTCTGAGTCCTGCTCCTTCTTTTAGCCCTTGCTAACAAACCTCTGGTGGCCATCAGGATTAGGGTGTCTGGGGTAGAGAGGTGAGACAACTTGTTTACCACTGTCTTGAAAAGAAATGGGAGCAAGTAACTGGGCCTAGGTTTTTTTTTTTTTTTTTCTCCAAACATTTTCTGAAAATCAGTGTGCATGGTAATGGTTAATGACTTGTAAAATATTGAAGAGAAGTTACCCGAAGTGCATGGCAAGAAGTTTAGCTGGCTTCTGTTAAGGCACAATCTGGAGCTATGGGTCCCTTCCAGAGTGCTACTATCATTAGGCAGATATAAATAAACAGCAAAGGGCAGAACTTCCCAGAGACGTGTCTGGAACCTTCCGGAGCTTCTGGGATTTATGTGGGATACATAGGTCGTGGGGACACCGTAATCCGGAGGGACACCAGGGACTTTGTTAACATGGACTGAGGCAAAGAGCAAGACTCAAGAGACAAGGTTGGAGGGAAGGAGCTTCAAGAGGGAGCTGGAGAAGAGCTACAGGGCAGGAAGGCAGGTTCAGCTTTGTGTCCACAGAGGTAGAAATGGGAATGATTTGGAAGAGATGAAGGAATGAGCCCAAGAAATTAAAGATTAACAACAAGGGATTGATCATAGCTGAAATTCCTGAGACAGATTTAGTCACCAAAGGCAGCACATTTTTTTTTTTTTTT
>NW_022196915.1:52932492-52941649 GCF_008632895.1 Mastomys coucha
TGAATAAAACATTCCTGATACAGCTCCAGGGGTGGTGGTTCCCTGGGCAAGATTGGTAATCAAACTATTTTCAAGGCTGAGGAACTGACGGACTTTGGCTCTCAGGCAGCTCAGCTCCTGGTGGGTCCAGCAGCTGCCCCCTCTTTTCCAATTGCCCAGACCTTTGTAGCTAGATCCCCACACCGTGGGCTTCTGGGAGTGGAAGTGAGGGAGACTCATTTCGACCTTGGTGTGTTTCTAGTCCCTTCCTGTCCTACCGCAGACAACAGCCACAGCCCCTTGGAAATAACCCATCAACTCGGACACAGGCAACCAAGACTTCCTCAGGCTCAATGAGCTCATTGAGGAAGCTGTGCAATGAAGGATACCATAAAGCAGAAGGAGAGGCCTGGATGACAAACAGCACAGAGACTCAGGCATTTGGGAGACAGGTAGGGATCAACAGAGATGGTCCTGAGTATGGAGGAACAAAGGCAAAGCCTGGCAAACCGGCCTACTGGTCAATGTACGGGGAGCAGATGGAAGGTCATCTTGACTATCCGGCATTGTTGTTTTAAGCAGGGTTCATCAGAACCACTTTGGGTAGAGGAAGCATGGAGAACAACCTCCCAAACCGCCCCCCAAAAAAGAAAACCAAGAAAGAGGAAGCAATTCTTGCTTGTGTAGACAGACACCGGATAGCTCACCATGCTTTTGGGTTTCTAATACGTGGCATATGGCTTTGGGTTCCCTTAAGACGTATGGCTGAAGGACATTCGGAGGGCTGTTCTGCAGCCCCTTACTTCAGAGGCTTTCAAAGTGTGGCCCTTGGTCTACTCGCAAGGCTGTCAGAAGGATGAATGATGCTTAGGCGATACCCTAGACAAGCACAAAAACATGGGGTTGGAGCCAGGAACCCAAGCTAATGTGAGTCTCTGGGAGATTCTGAGGCCTTAAGAAGCATGACTCCATGCTGGGGAATCTAAGGTCACTGTGTAGTCAGTGAGGCGATCATTGCTGTGAGGTGACCACCAGCTTTTCCTGGGTCCTCACATGTTCTTTGCTTATGCTTATTCTCCTCCAGAGTAGCCATATCCCTGGGCTGGGGAAGTTGTGTGTGAGCCGAGCTATTGCAGCAGCCGGTAAGGTTCCATGTGTCTCTTAATCCAAACCCCTCTGCTGCCAATCCTTCCCAGAGGGGCCAGAGACCATCTCTGACTGCACTTGCCTGCACATCTTTCCTCTAAAGCCTTCCCAGATCTGACCAAATGTTCCCTGAGTACAAGCTGTGAATCCTGACATTTGCTGGATTAGGATTGGGAAGCTGAGGGCACAAAACAAGGCCCCTGCCTTCCCACTGCTTCATTTAGCAAAGCGTGTACTTGTGAAAAATAATTTTATCTCAAGAAAACATTTGCCAGGCAAAGCTGAGTGGAGCAGCCACGTGCTCTAGGAGAAGCCTCTGGGGGAAGGGGTGTGTGAGTCTCTGTCAGCACCTAGCCCATTCCCTGTGCAAGAGTCCTCTCACCCTGCACACATACCCCAGACATTCTGGGAATCCTTTGTAATTGCCTGTTTTAACTCTCAGAGCAAAACCACACATCTGCCCACCCGTGCACTTCGGGTGAGTTTGTGAGTTTCCCATTCCTGTAGAATAAGCCCTGTCTCACCCTTTGCATCTCTGCTGGAGGCAGGTTGGCTCTTGCTAACCTGGCCAAGCCCTCTGTTCCCTCTGCCCCTTTCTTCCACAGCCAATACTGGGACTGAAGAAGAAAGCAGGAAGTGAGCGCCTCGTGGAACAGCCCTTGGGGGATCATTCCATGCCACCTGCTTCTCTGGCCACCAGCAGTATGGACAGCTGTGACATGACAGATGCCCAAGTGGATAGCAGGCACTGAGGTCTGTGTCCCTGGGGGGCTTGCACAGAGTCCTGCTGTACATCAGTGGCACAGCCTGGCTCATAGCCCTTGACCACACCTCAGAAAGCTTGTCTGCAAATCTCCCAGCTGGAGTCACTCTGTGCTTGGCACTAGAGTTCCTCTGGCCTAGGGCCAGAAACCTCCTATCAAAAACAAAATGCTGACTGTCTTCCCAACCCAAAAACCTGTATAGCTGAATGTTCTGTTCCTATATATTCAATGGCTTCTGGCTGCTCGAGAATAATGCTGAGTGCCAAGCCACCATGACAGAGGACCTCCCTGCATCCTGTTTCCATTGCTCATGCTGCAGTTCTGCTACATCTTAGTACTTTGAGCTATTCAGTTGCCCATACCAGCCAGTCTTCCGAGTTTTTGAGTGGGGAAGAACTGTTGGCTTGGCTTCATCCACCCCTGAAAACCTACCCTTGAACTACTCCACCTGGGAAGTCTTTTTAGCCTCTGGTTGGTAGCATTGGTAGCTCTGACCTTGGAGACTCTGGCCCTAGTGGCATTTATACCTGTCTCTAGCACCTCATGTGGTGTGCACCAAAGCTATTCTTACCTGGAAGATAGCTTCCTGTTCATCTCTGCATGCCCAGTGCTTAGAATAATACCTGGCCCACAATAAGTAGAATAAATACAATTACCTACTCATGCGAGTGCATACACATGTGCACACACACAGTAAATTCTAAGAGTCTATAGAAGGAATCTGGAGCCTTCCCTAACTGATATAGATCTGAATCCTTAATTCCAAAGGCACTGATCATCATCAGCAAAGGAAGGGCTGGGGCTTGGGCTCAGTTAGTAGAGTGTTTACCTAGCCTGCATGAAGCCTTGATCTGTAACTGATCCCTAATGCTACATAAACCTTGGCTTATGGCTGTGATCCCCTAATGCTACACATTGGCTTATGGCTATGATCCCCGAAATCTGGGAGTGGAGACAGGAGGTTCCGAAGTTCATGGTCATCCTTGGATTCATAGTGGGTGAGAGGTTAGAGTGAGATATACAGTACTGTATCTTGAGAAAGGAGAAAGGATGAGAAGGGAAGAGCAGAGGGTGGGAAAGAAAAGGGAGGGAGAGAGGAAGGGAGGGAAAGAGAGGGAGGGAGAGACAGAGGTACTAAGGGAGGGGAGGAGGGAGAGAAGGAGAAAGGGAAGGAGAGAGGGGGGAACAAAAGAGAGAAAGAGAGGGAACAGGAGGGAAGAGGGAGGAGAAAAGAAAAAATGTCCAGCCCCACCCAGAATGCTCTCTATTAAATCTTGCTCCCAGAACCCATTTTCCGTTGTATACCCTCTTGAGTAAATCTTACAGGCACCCACCCTTCGCGTTGTTGCCATGAAAGCCCATCCACAGAGCATCTACTACTTCTCCCCTCTGTCTCCAGGGTCTGAAGCTTTAAAGGTCCTCTCTTGCAGCTTTGGCCCATGTCTGTATCTGGCCACAGCTTCCTTTCAGACCTTCTTGCCTAGCACGCTTTCTCTTTCTTTTGCTTACTCTGTCCTTGAACACTAAAGCTTCATTTGCTAGCTCACAGGTGTTTTCTGTCCTTGGAAACTGGTGGTGAGTCATGGGGGCTTGTGGTCTCTGGCTAGCCTGTCCCATCTGGACCACCAGAGAAGGAAAATGGCCTTGAGACTGACAGTGACCCAGAAGTTTTTGCAATGGTAGGAAAAGTGCTAACGGGGGAAGGCATGAACACTGCGAATCATATGAAGTCCCTGAACTGTGTGTCCTGTCCCTGAGGCAGGTGTCTCATATAAAATCTGGGGCTTCCCAGCCACATCTAAGAACCAAGCAAGCCCCCATCTTTCCAAAGAATATGGAAAAGATATTCCAAGCAACAGGAAATATAGTATCTTGTTTCAAACTTGCAATTAAAAAACCCTGTTTTTCTATAGCTCCGTGGAGTGTAAACTGGAAAGCAATCTACTTTTCTGAGTTGAAACAAGAAGATCCAAAGGAAAGTTGGCAAGCCTGGACTGGCTGCTTGGTTGTTTGATTCCCTATACTTAATTCCTTTTCTGGTTCATTCATTCATCAGTTCATTGATACACTCATCTTCCTTCTTTCCACCCATCTGCCCATACATCATTCACCCATCTCTCCACCTATACCTCCATCCCCTGGTTATCCATCCACCTACCCAGCATCTCTCCATCAGCCACCCATCCTGCCATCTATTGACCCATTTTTAAATATCACATCTGCATAACTAAAAGGTAAGGTTTCTCCTCCCCCTAAACTAAATCAGAAAAGAAAAATTTAATACCCAATCCTTATGGATCTTTCAAATTACAAATTTCTCTTTAAATCACCACATTTCAAACAAAAGTCAACTGAGAAAAATCTGAATCTGAAGTCACCTGAGTGGTTTGGCTAGCTGGTCATGCTTAGAAAGGTCATTTGACAGAACAGTTTTCTTTTTCAAGCAATGATTTAGATTCGGTAATTTTTATTAAAGGCATAGCTCCATAAACTAAGTGCTTTAGAAAGCCCTTTAAAGAGCAATAGATTGAATAGTTATACTGTGGGATTGAAAATACTTTCCAGAGGATACGAATAGATGTTTCTTCAAAGGAGAAACATCTTGGGTGTCTACAAGGATTGTACAAAGACGCACTATCATTAGTCATCTAAAAAATTAAAATGAAATTGCAAATAAGACTTGACATCTCCACTAAGATGGTTAAAGTTAAAATAACAAACAGCAGCAGGAGCAGATGAGAACATGAAGAAATAGAGTTTCAGTCACTGTTCTTTGGCTGTGACAAAACATCATGACCAAGGCAACTTCTAACAGAAAGCATGTAATCGGGGCCCTGCTTACAGTTTCAGAGGGTGAATCCATCAAAATCATGATGGGGAACATGGGACCAGGCAGGTGGCTGGGGCAGGAGCTGAGAGCTTATTTCCTGATCCAAAGGCAGGAGACTGTGATAGAGAGACTGAGCCTCAAGTAGGCTTTAGGAACCCCAAAGCCCATCTTCCAGTGGCACATCCTCCAACAAGGCCACAACTCCTACCTCTTCTCAAACACTTCCACTAACTGGAGAACAAGTATTCAAATTCATGAGCCCATTGGGCCATTTTCATTCAACTCACCACGGATAGGAACCATCCTGTTCTACTGTTGATAATTAAAACCATGCAAACGCTATGCAAAATAGTTTGGCAACTACTCAAAATGTTAAATATAAGCTTTACAAGGTGTCTCTGCAGATAAAGATGATGTTGACAAGCCAGATGACCTGAGTTTGAGCATCAAGATGGAAAGAACTGACTGCAATTTGTTGTTCTCTGACCTCCACACATGGTATGCCTAGTATGAATACAGACATGCAGGCAAATAAATAGATGTAATAAAATATTTTAAAGTGTTAAACATAGAGTTACTATGTGCCCTGTCAAGTCTACTCTGAAGTATGTAATTTAGAGAAATGAGAACATATTAACCACACAAAAACTTGCACATGAGATTCACAGTAGCATTATTTATACTTGTTGAAAAGTGGGAAATAACAATTGCCCTTCAAGTAAGGAGTAGGAAAATGAAATTTAGCCTTAAGTGCTGCTCACAATTATAATCATCTCATATTCAACAAAGTGTCAAAATACACAGCATAGGAAAGGCGGCACCAATAAGCTGTGCTGGGCAAACTGGGTGTCCACATGTAGAAAAATAAAATCAGAGCCTTGTTATCATCCTCTAGAAAAATCAACTCCAGATTGCTTAAAGACATCAGTGGGGAACCTAAAACTCTGAGCTGCTGGAAGAACCACAGGCAGTACCCTGCAAGATACAAGTGTAGAACAGGACTTTGTGAATTTACCCAGAAATCAAGGCTAACAATGGACTCGTGAGCCCATGAAACTAAAAAGGGTTCGTTATAGCAAAGGAAACAGTCAATTGAATAAAGAGGAAGCACACGGGGTGGAAGACAGTCTGTACCAGTCATGCATCTGATAGAGGATAATATCCAGAATATACAAAGAACTTAGAAAATCAAGAAAACAGTGGCCCATTTTTTTAAAAAATGGGCTATAGATTTTTGTCTTAGTATTGCTGTGAAGAGACATCATGACCAAGGTTAACTCTTATAAAAGAAAGCAATGACTTGGGGACTTGCTTATAACTCAGTCCACTGTCATCATGGCAGAGAGCATGGCAACAGGCAGGAGTGGTGATGGAGAAGTAGCTGAGAGCTACCTCCTGATTCACAAGCAGAGAGAGAGAGAGAGAGAGAGAGAGAGAGAGAGAGAGAGAGAGAGACTGAGGCTGGGATAGGCTTGTGAAACCCCAAAGCCCACCTCTAGTAACACACTTCCTCCAACAGGACCTCCCATCCTAATCTTTCAAACCCTTTCAAATACTTCACTTTCTGTTGACTAAGCTTTCAAAGATCAACATAAGGGTTTGTTCAAATCACCACATATTTGAACCCAGAGTTCTCAAAAGGAGAAATAAAAATGACTACAAAGTATCTTTTACAGTATTCAATATCTTTAGCAGTTATGGAAACTCAATTAAAGTTACTTTGATATTTCATGGCTAAGATCAAGAAAACAACTAACATCAAAGGCAGCAAGGATTCATGGGAAGGGAAACCCTGATTCACTGTTGCAATGGTGTCTGGCCTGGAAGATACATCCAACTGGGCAGCTGTGGTACTACTGTCTTGGGACTAACCAACAGCTGTCTGGTTGGAATTAAGTCCCACTCAATAGGCAGAAACTCAGACCTGGTACTGTAAGCATAGTTAAGAGCCCATGGTTTGAAAAGTCATAGTCCCTAGAGGACAACCTGTTAATACCACTTTAACAGATTGATAGAGTGTCCAGTTGCTTTCAAAATGCTTATCCTGATAGCCACAGATAATACAGCACTCACCTCTAATCAGAGAAGGCTTTTTGCAGTCTCTTTTGAGTCTTTTACAGAGAACCACAACTAGTCAAAGTGCCAAGAAAAAAGTGATAATGGAGTGCCCAGCTCCATATGGGACATCTATAGTACAGCATCTATACCAGTGACTCAGGGGCCATCATGGAAGAGGGGCCAGAAGGATTGTAAGAGCCAGAAACCCAGGATGTTTGCTGTGAGATTATGTCTCCTGGACACAATATGGTTGTGTGCACAAGATCACACCAGTTGACATGCCAATGTAGATGGGAGAGGAGTGGGTCAGAGGGTAACCTTAGGACTATAGGCAATCAATAGCTACTGAGGGAGAGAAAGTTAAGTTCCCTTCAGGGACAGTACTTAATACCTAAGCCCTGAGATTAGCCCTACACCCATGTAAATACAGGCAGCACTAGTTAGAGTGTGTGTGAGTCTCTCTTTGTGTTGTATGTGTGTGCATTTATGTGTGTGTGTGTGTGATGTATGTGCACATTATAGAAGACAAGAGTTCAGGGTTACTAGGGAGGAGTTGGACGGGTTAGAGAAATGGATAGAAATGATGTAACTACAGTGTGCTCATGTATGGTATTCTCAAAACCTTTTTAAAATGTAGTATATCCGGGGCTGGTGAGATGGCTCAGCAGGGAAGAGCACCGACTGCTCTTCGGAAGGTCATGAGTTCAAACCCCAGCAACCACATGGTGGTTCACAACCACCCATAATGAGATCTGATGCCCTCGTCTGGTGCTGTCTGAAGACAGCTACATTGTACTTACAGTAATATAATAAATAAATAAATCTTAAAAAAAAGGGGGAGGGGCTGGTGAGATGGCTCAGCGGGTAAGAGCACTGACTGCTTTTCTGAAGATCCTGAGTTCGGATCCCAGCAACCACATGGTGGCTCACAACCACCCACAATGAGATTGGACGCCCTCTTCTGGTGCGTCTGATGACAGCTGCAGAAAATTACGCCAGAGCGAGCGGGCCGAAGCGAGCGGGGCTGGAGCGAGTGGGGCTGAGCGAGCCTGAGCAGAGGTCCTGAGATCAACAGCAGCCACACACATGATCGAACACAGTCATCTGTACAGCTACAGTGTACTCATACACATAAAAATGAAATAAAATCTTTAAAAAAAAAATGTCTGTGGCCAAGGCACCTATAGAAGGACCAGTTTATTAAAAATAAAAAAAAAAGTAGTATATCCATACAATATATGGATATTTTATTCATCAATGAAAATAGAACAAAGGGCTAAGAGATATGACAACACGCAGAGACCTTCAAAACATGCAATGATAAGGAAGCAAATCACAGTCTATGATTCCACTTGCATTCTGTCTGGAGGACAAACTCCACACAAGCAGAAAGCACACTAGCAATGCCAGGGGTGAGGTAGAGAAGGAAGGCTGATAGTTCAAGGTTTCTTTCTGGAATAATGAAAATGTCTGTGATGGGCAGTGGTGATGGCTATACATAAAACCCGTCAATAGAAAAAAATTTAAAAAGCACTGAATTGTGTATTTTAAAAGGGTACATTATATAATGTTTAAATTATAGCTCAAAAGTGGCATTATTATAAAAATGAATGCATTGTGAATTAATAAGGAGTAGCCAGCCACCTTCCCTAGCCAGTGAGGTAATAACATTTATAGGCCACAGTTGATGAGGGATGACTCTACTGATTTGATAGATGAAGGAGTTGGGGGAAAAGCTGTATTTCACATAGCATGATGTGAAATTTCACTAAAATAATATGTTAGCTATTATCCTAAAATCTGACAGATGCAAATTAGCTTTATTAAAAAGGTTCTCTTCACTGGGATTTGGGGAATTCTCAGGCACATAACTGTACACAGCCAGTGCACAAATGTTAACCATGTGTTAGTACCATGTTGCATCCTTGGGATGTAGCACTGGCTCTCAGAACAACCTCTCTGGGGCTTCCCAACTGAATAAAACAAGAGCTCAAGCATGAAGTCATGTTTATAATAATTCTGTAAAGATGACAATAATACCCAGTAAGAATCTGTCTTGATCTTTATTAAAAATTATTTTGTTAGGGGCTGGAGAGATGGTTCAGGGGTTAAGAAGACTGACTGTTCTTCCTGAGGTCCTGAGTTCAATTCTCAGCAACCACCTGGTGGCTCACAACCATCTGTAATGGGATCCAATGCCCTCTTCTGGTGTGTCTGAAGAGAGAGACAGTGTATTCACATACATAAAATAAATAAATAAATCTTTTAAAAAGTTATGTTGGTGTAATAAGGACACGTGCTCCACCATGTTTATAGCAGCCTTATTTATAATAGCCAGAAACTGAAAACAACCCAGATGTCCCTCAACAGAGGAATGGAT
>NW_022196915.1:52942414-52946392 GCF_008632895.1 Mastomys coucha
CAGTGTAGGGGAATGCCAGGGCCAATAAGTGGGAGAGGGTGGGGTGGCAAGCAGGGGGAGGGGGGAGGAAACAGGGGTTTGTTCTTTGTTGTTTTTTGTTTTGGTTTGGTTTTGGTTTTGTTTTTTGGAGGGGAAACTGGGAAAGGAGAAATCATATGACATGTAAATAAAGAAAATATCTAATAAAAAGAATTTTAAAAAAAGTTATGTTGGGCCTCCACGTATGTTTGAGTATGGTATTTGGTATGTGTGTTGTGCTTGCATGTCTATGTGTAGGGCCATGGGAGGGCAAAGGAAGGATATGTCTTCCTCAAACACTCTATTTTGTTCCTTTAAGATGGGGCCTACTGAACCAGAAATTCTCATTCAGATAGAATAGCTAACCACCAAGTTCAGGGAACCTCCTATTTCTACTCAAACTCCAGAACTGTGATTATAGGCACTTTTAATCATGCCCAGCTTTTCAAACTTTCACACCCAGCTTTCAAGCCCAGTGGTTCAAACTCAGGTCCATATGCATGTACAGCACATACTCTTACCTACTGAGCTATCTCCTTAGACCCAGTGTCTTAATCCTTTGAGCTCTAGATTCCTTGGAACACCAAGTGAAAGCTATGAACTTTCTTCCCATAAGCATATGTGTGAGCTCAGAGGTGAAAATTATACACCTTGCAAAGAGTTTGTGTGGACAACTCCCACACTGTGTGTACCACGCACCTAAGCTCACCAACCCAGGACAAGGCTCTCGAATCTTTCAGGCACCTCTAGGTGTGAACACAGGTTAGGGGCTCAGCACAAACGTACTGACGGTAACTTTCTATAGAGTCAGGTCCCCGCTAAGGATGACAGATTACTCTGCAAATAAACAGTTAATGTACACCACCAGTCCTCACCTCTGGAGGCTTCAAGAGCCGAAAGCTCATAGTCCGCAAGCACAGGCTTGTGATCATTATGAGGGTGAAGTCCAGGCAGCAGTACGTACACTGACAATCGCCACTGTTCCCTGGGATCCCTGCCAGTCTCTGCCTTGTGGGTCTCTCTCCAGTGTACTTTTACATTGAAGCTACCCCGATTTTCATCTCCTGGCTTTTCTCATCCCGGCCCCGACAATCTCAGAGCAAGAAGACGAAAGAGCCAGTAAATAAATCAAAGTCTGGAGCATTCGAAGGACTCGGGAGTGGATTAGTAAAGGCATTTGCAGGCTCCCTACCTCGATCCATGACTCCTCTCTGGGTTTTAGGAAATCTCTGCCTTGAAGGAAGATGGTCATCTAGGAAGAGACTTGATAGCATCTTCTGTGTCACAACTGGATGTTGTGACGGCTGGTACCAGGAATGAGGAAGAGCTAGTCTGTGTAGCCAGGTTGAGACAGGCGTGAGTTTGTGGGGAAGGAGCGATGGGGACGTGGAGTCCCATGATCATGGAATTTGAGGGTCTATAAAGGACTGAAGAAGGAAAAGCACCTCCCTGGCTGGGAAGAATTGAATGAGAAGCTGTGTCAATAAAATCTGCAGATCCTGGCAGTCAAGGGGTCTGGAAGCTGTCACCTGGAGAGGAGGTTTCCAATGCGTGTCATGGAGCAAGCTTTAGAACAGCACTAGGTAGGACTTGGTTTGCAGAAGTGGGGTGGTACTCTCCAGAGGGATAGAGATTCGTGGGTTTTGGCAGGGGTGAAGGGCTTTGTCTGGGATATTTAAGGACATGGGGTAAAAAGGGTCAATTAAAGTTGGATTGCACACAGATAACATTATATGGACTGTTCAGGTTATACTAAGAAATATATGTATAGGCATATATACATATAATAATGATTAAAAAATGAGGCCACAACTTTGGGGGGTTTTTTGTTTTGTTTTGTTTTGTTTCGAGATAGGGTTTCTCTGTATAGCCCTGGCTGTCCTGGAACTCACTCTGTAGACCAGGCTGGCCTCAAACTCAGAAATCTACCTGTCTCTGCCTCCCAAGTGCTGGGATTAAAGGCGTGTGCCACCACTGCCTGGCATGAGGCCACAACTTTGAAGGAGAGTAGGCAAAGGGTACGTGAGAAGCTTTGGAGCGGAAGAATGTTGTTATTAAATAATAATCTTAAAAATTAAAAGAAGGAGGACCCTGAATCATAAATTTGAGGAATTTGGAATTCCATCCTGGAGAGCTCCTAGGGATGGGAGGAGAAGAGAGGCGTTGATTCTATTTAGTAACATTAGGTGATAAGGCCTGAGCTCTGAGTAGAGACCATAAAATAAGGAAGGAAGGAATGAGAGGCATGAAGCAAGAATCTGTGGGATTCAGAGATGGGTGAGGTTTGAGCCGAGAAAGTGAAGGTGCAGAGGAAGGGTAGAAGGTCAGGGCAAGCCTCCTGAGTGTGAGGAGAGAACAGGGGCCCGAAGCTAGGGTGCTAGAAGGCGAGACCTCAGTGAGAGGAAAGGACTTCAGTTTAAGGTGAGTCATTCCAGCGGGGATGTTCCTAGACTTGGAAGTGGAGGGCTCTCGGAAGATGCGGAAGGAGAAATATCTGCAGATTTAATTGCTGTGTATTCAGAGACTGCCATGAGATACTGTAGACAGGATGGTAGTGAACACAGACCTAAGAACAGCAAGGTCCATCAAAAGGAACATGCGTGCATGTGTGTGTGTATGTGCGCGCAAGTGTATCCACAACATAAACAAAAACGGGTCATGAAGAATGCAAACGACCTATATAATCTACACACTCAAATATTCCCACAAGCCTGCCTTCCAGCTTTCAAATTCATAAAAACAAAACAAGACTGTAGCGCCAAGAAAATTGAAGCCTACCCGGATTCTCTGCTGAACGCTGCTCTCAACCTCTGAGACCACCCTGCATGGACTGTTAAAAGTCTACACCCCGTGCAAGCTCAATTTTTCTGCTTTCTACTTTGTACCTTGCTCCTCAAATCGGACCTTAGCCCCTTTACCCAACTCAACATCTTCAACAGCAACCTGCCGGTGCCTTCCCAATAAAGTCACTAGTTTTCCCAACAATGTCCACAGTCTTCAGCTTCCACCTCCAGGTCTTATCTCTCTCTTCACTTGTACGGACTCTGGCTGTTTGCTACCCTTGGCCCCACCTAGAGTGAGTCAGTCAACTCTGCCCGTCCTCCCACCTAAAGGCTCCTATTTACACTTTTCTTTGGACACAAAGCAGCATGCCAAGCTCCCGGAAATGGAAATGGAGCTTCCTTTTCTCTTATAGTGTTTCCCAATACATAACCTTCCCAGGAAGCTCTGTGACACATCCCAGCCAGAAGTAGTCTCTCTCCTCTAGTCTTACGTGTGCACTGCCTTTCTTATGGTACCACAAATCTCCATCTTCTCTTAAAGATATTTCTCTCCATGTGGTATCCTCCTCTCCCCTCCCCCCAACTGTGGTCATGCTGAGGTAGATAGGAGCCTTCAGATAAGAGGAATATTCAACAAATGTGGGAAATGGATTACAAGTGAGAAGCTGAGGTTTGGTAAGCTCATGCAGATAGCAAATAAGTTAAGACTAGAATCCACATCTTTCTGATCCCAAACCATCTCCTTTTCCTGTCATGATGCCTCTGATGTTTTATAGGACATGGTGACGGGCATCAAGCATTTCTCCCAACAATTCTGTCAGATAGACAGTGCCACTTCTTTATGTATGTATAAAAAAAAGTAGAGAACTTTCCTCAAAACTGTTTAGCCAGTTATTGAAGACTGGAGGGCCCAGGCTCTCAAGCCCAGGTCTTTATTCACTCAGTCCATTCAGGTGGAGGCTCCACAGCACTAAGCCTGAAGCTTGAGACTCACAGGACTTACAATCCCCTTAAGAGTACTTCAGCTGATGACTCTGAACATCAGAGCCCAGAATCCATGTCATTCGTGGAAGGGGCTAAGTGAACAGGATGTTGCTAAGAGTAACCTAGCTGTTGGGGCATAGATGTTGGGGAGCCAGCCTTGAGCCTACCTGGAGAGGCAACCCCCCTCCCCCTC
>NW_022196915.1:52946402-52947484 GCF_008632895.1 Mastomys coucha
CCCCCCCCCCCCAGTCGGAAGGTGTGGAGGTGAACTGAGAAATGTGCTATCACCACACGCTGCTGAGTAACAAAGAGCTTTGGGTACTGGAGGAAGTGGAAAGAGGACAAAGCTACTTTAGAAACCAGGACATGGTGTGCCTGCTTCAAGTGGCCAGAACCTCTGCTACAGAGAGGAACCCTGTGGGAGAGCCAAATTCACACTGGGAAGAAAATCCCAGCAGGCCCACGGGTATAGGAAAGACAGACGCCACACTGCGGAGAGGTGGCTGGGGCTGGGGGTGGGGGGAGGAAGCTCACGAAATTGTGGTTAGAGGAATGTTAGTGACAAGGTCAGGAGAGTTGGGAGGAAGGAAATGTAGGTGAGCTATAGAGGTGCTCAAGCTTGGCTATGGCCCATCTTAGTGTTAATCACATTACCATGTGCCTTGTAAGTATACTGGTCCCTTTAGCACTGGGCAAAAGGAAAAGCTGGAGAGACCCAGAACCCAGAGAGGTGCCCAACCAGTAAGACTGCCTGAGTCTATCTGGAGGATCTATCTCTCAAAGCAACCAAACTCTACACTGCATCAATCTGCCCATTGCATCTAGGTAGAAATGCATCAAAATGCCTGGACTCTGGCTCTCTTAATCAGATTGTCATCCCGAGTAATAATTATACCTTGAGAAACAGCAGAGTGACTCAAAAGGCTGCCCCCTCCCCCACCACCCCCTCACACAGCTCAGAGCTTTGCATGCTAAATGAAAAGACCTAGAAAGAATAGCCAGCATGTTCTGCTGCCTACACCATTAAATGGTCCCTTCAAGCTCCAGGGCCTGATGGATATCAGTGGGCATCATCTTTCCTGGCTGAGAGCTGTACCCAGAGTCGGGGAGCCAAGATAAAAACTGTTGGGTGTTTGCCTCATGCCTCTCTGAGGATTTCAGCTGGGGAATGTTCTTCTCATGTCAGAGGTGGTCTACGGCTTCAGGAATAGAACAGAAAAAAAACGGAGGTGGAACTCCTTGGTAGGGTGTGTCTGCCTGCCATTTGTGAGACCTTCAGTTCTGTCCCCAAACCAGGAAAAAAAAAAATTCCTGAGC
>NW_022196915.1:52947598-52961031 GCF_008632895.1 Mastomys coucha
GGGGGGAGGGGGCGGGGCAGGGGCACAGTAGGTGGAGGGAGGAGATGGTTGTTTGAGGCCAAGATGGGGTACACAGCATAATCTTATCTCAGAAAGCTTAAAACAAAAGCAGGCAGGAGAGATGGCTCAGCTGATAAGCTACTTGCAGTAGAGAGATTAAGCAAGGCCTGTTGCTAGCCACCCACTGGCCAAGCAGAATGAGCAAGATCATGATAAATTAACCAATGGTGATTGGTGGAGTCAGCTCAACAGAATCTAAGATCTAGGGTTACCTGTGGAGGAGAGTCTCGATTGCAGTAATTCAGGTGGGAAGACTGTGGGTGGCACCATGTATGAGTTGAGGCTATAATGGGACCAGCTGCTTCGAGTGACTTCTGCTTTGACTTCCCTGCCGTGGCTGACTGTATACCCAACTCCCCAAGCTGCTTTTGTCAGAATATTTGAACACAGCAACAGAAAGGGAACCTAAGACACATCTGGAAAATCAAGTTGGATGGCATTCTGGAACATAATGCCTGAGGCTGACCTCTGACCTGCACCAAGCATACACAGGCACTTGCACAACCCCCTCCCCCACCCCACCCCATCCCACCACAAACTTGTGTGCTACATAGTCAAACAAAATAATATAATAATAACAATAACCAGTAGTTTCTTATGGGCTCAGATGTAGCCTATAAATTTCAAGATAGGGGAGAGTTCACATTTCCGAGTATCTACTGTGTGTCTGCTATGTACAGCAGAGGTCATTAAGTTGGTACATGAGTATCCCTTCTCAGGGATAATATTAATTAATATTGAAACAATAGTCTATAATTCTTGGTGCATGACTACAGAAGGTCTGGCTTCTCCACCAGACTACAAGTGCTCTGACACAGGGTGACCCAGCACACCACAGGAGTCAAGGGTGGAAGCAGGGGGCTCTCCTATCCTGCCCTGGGTGATGGCGGCTGTCATCTCTGTTTTATCTGTGTCCTGGATAATGCAGATGACATCATCGTATCCTCAAACACCCTGCTACCACCTCTGCCTTACAGATAAGGAAGCCACGGCTAAATGACCTTCAGAAGGTCACAGAGAAGGGCCAGTTAGAGTCACTGTCATTGTCATCCTGGGTTCCTGCCCACCCAACTGCTTCTTAGTGTTACCAGGGTCCTGCTCTCCCTCACTTGTCTTCAGACTAGCCTGAAAGACAAGAGAAGCACACAACTATCAAACTCTCTCTCTCTCTCTCTCTCTCTCTCTCCTCTCTCTGTCTCTCTCTCTCTCCTCTCTCTCTCTGTCTCTCTCTCTTCTCTCTCTCTCTTTTCTCTCTCTCTCTCCTCTCTCTCTCTCTCCTCTCTCTCTCTCTGTCTCTCTCTGTCTCTCTCTCTCTTCTCTCTCTCCTCTCTCTCTCTCTGTCTCTCTCTTCTCTCTCTCTCTTCTCTCTCTCTCTCCTCTCTCTCTCTCTCCTCTCTCTCTCTGTCTCTCTCTCTCCTCTCTCTCTCTCCCCCTCTCTCTCTCCTCTTTCTCTCTCTCTCTCTCCTCTCTCTCTCCTCTCTCTCTCTCCCTCTCTCCTCTTTCTCTCTCTCTCTCTCCTCTCTCTCTCTCTCTCCTCTCTCTCTCTCTCTCCCTTGCTCTGGCTCTCACACTATCTCAGCTGTGCCTCTCTGGTTGTTGTCTTTTGGTTTCCATTCCATTTCCTGAAGTTTCCATTCCCCTGGCAGGCCAGGTAGTCTGAGATAATAGATCCTTGGCTGTGAGAGACTGAGGAGACTGGGGACCCCATCAAGCAGGAAAGGCTAAGCAGCCCTGGGTAAGGGAGATTTCTATTCCTGAAATATGGTGAAGCTGCAATGTTGCACACAAAAGCTCATTTCCTGAACGTCTCTGAGTTGGACATGTCAACTCTAGGAGGAATTCCATTCATTCTAGTTAGAAGTGTGGGGGAGCAATGAGATAGATTGTGTGGCCTGCACTCCACACAAGCATCCACATTGTGTGTGTGTGTGTGTGTGTGTGTGTGTGTGTGTGTGTAATGCTTATTTTCTTTGAAAACCTGGTGGGCTTGAGTAGCCACATTCAGGGAATGCTAGGCAAATCCCAGAACACACTTGTCTTTTCTGCAGGACTTAGCACAACCATGGACATGCATATACAAACAGCCTATCATTTGAATGTTTCATTGACAGAATATTTCTGATTATTTCTATCAGATAAATGGCACCCTTAAGGGACTGGGGACAAAATGGGCTGGGCTAAAGGACACAGTTTCACCACTGAAGAGAAGGACAATTTAATATAACCCATTAGTCTGCAAGGGAAACACCTCTCTCTGATTCTGTGTCTCTTTGTCTCTCTGTCTCTCTCTCCCTGTCTCTCTGTCTCTCTGTCTCTCTGCCTCTCTCTGCCTCTCTCTCTCTCCTTTTTGGAGGTCTCTGACTCCTTAGGAATATTCTCATTTGAAGCTAGGACCTGTTTCACTGGGTGCCCTTCCTTCGTCTGGCCCCATCTTGGGTTTTCTAATAAGGAAGTTATTATAAAATGAAGGATAATGAAAATCTAATTTTATGGTGCATTTTTGGGTATTTTGTGCACATTTTCTTTTCATCCATCCATATTTCTCTCCAGTTAATTAAGGTCTGAGCCAGTTCTCTCTCCCCACCTGCTGCCCTCCAGAAAGAGAGCTCTTTGTCTCCTCTATCTCTGAAGCAGGCTCCTGGATGGGTAAGGAACCCTGAAGAAATAATTTTGTCTCACTCCCCCTCCCGTCTCTGTCCAGAGGCAAACTTTTCTCACTAGAAGCAGGAACCAAACCAATTCAGGTTCCCTGAGATCTCTAAGAATTCTATAAAGGCAAACAGAAGATGCACCCCAAGCACTTTGTCGATGCTTTTTTGGTCACTGTCTGTGAATGTGTCCTTTAAAGTTAATATATATATCCCTCAAGTGGAGTTTTCATACATTATCAAGGATCCTACCCTAAATCTAGACAAATAGGCTCTGAGGCTCAGAGAATCCAACAGTTTTCCATAGGTCTGAATCTAGGACTATTGGTCCACTTTCTTTCCAAGGTACTAACAAGTAGCTTAGCTGCTTTCATGGTTTCTAGATCCTCCCCCAGCTATGCAGATGCGTAAAGTGGCTGGAGAGCCGCTTTTCTTTTCTCAATAGCAATATCATGACCAATCACAGAATGAGTCTCCAACTGAATCTATCAGAATTTGTCACAAAATAAATATACCCAAAGCCTGTTCTCAAGGTGCTGGGTTAGTTCGCAGTCTAGACTTCTCAGAACACCAGCCTCCCCGTCCCACACAGACTCAGGACATCCAGTTAAGTTTCAGCTAAACTGTGAGTGATGCCTGAGTATTAGGTATAGCCCATATACTGCATGAAACATACTTAACGCTAAGAACAAAATCTTCAACAAATTTGTACATTTAAAATTCAGATCTGGATGGCCCATGTTTTCATTTGCTAAATCTGGCACCTCCATCCCAGAGTGGAGGCACCCTGGGAAGTTTCAAGCAGCCTGGGATTCCAAGCTTTGCTCCCAGAGACGTTGCCATGGCAGCCTGAGTACGCCTTCCCAGGCCTGGGGAGCATCCTCTATTTAAAGTTGCAGCTCCCCCTCACCCCTGAACTCTAGGCTCCTAACAAGCCGGCCTTCTTGGCTACTTTCAGTTTCCCCGGTATCTCTTGCCCCTCTTCGCCTTGGATTTGTACTTCTCAGGCTCTGACCTGCTTTCTTCTCCTTGTTTAGTTAATCCCTATTGATCTTCAGTTCTCATAGCTGCTTCTGCCAGAAAGATTCCGGACCTGTCCCTGAGCAGTCCTGCACACCCTCTCGCACTGTATTGGTGGAACTCTATTTCTCCTCACGACAGTCCCGCCCATCCTAGCTCGGCCCTGGGCAGCTGGAGCTACAGGCTCCTCCAAGTCTCCTCTCCCCTCACCTGACAGGAGCACCTGGATGCAAGAAGGAAGCTAGTAAGTGAAAGAAAGAAGGCAGACCGTCCTGCCAAAGTTAGGTCTTTCTTATGAATGTGACTTCTTCCTTCCTTGCTAGGGTCGTGAGTCACTCCCCCCTTCCCCCTCCGTCTGCTTTCTTGCACCCCCGCCCCCACCCGCAACGACTGTGAATCGCAGGAGCTTGTCAACTGTGCACACAGGGGCTGCCTGGCACCCCTACCCTTTCCAAATCATGCCCATTGTCTCAGCAGGCTCCAGACTGGCTCAAGATCTGCTAAGGTTCTTCTCCCTCGTGCTTTCCAATTCTCCGGGGCCAATGCCACCCGCCCCCACCCCAACAACTCCCAGGTCCCAGCTGGGTTCCTTCAAGGAGCCCAACGGAATCTTTCTTCCAGTATAGGGGTGATGGGAGATACCGGTGTCATATGGCTGAGGGTGAGGGCAGGTGGCAGGGCTTGGTGGGCCTCAGAACATCACCCATATGCTCACTGTTCACCCACCCAAAGCTTTGCCCACGCACAGCCTGGCAGCAGGAACAGCAGCCCAGAACTTAACCCTTGAGGGGCATGGGGAAAACAGCTTCAAAATGAGCCAGTGTGGCTGGTGTGAACTTTGGAACTTCAGCACACACACACACACACACACACACACACACACACACACACACACTATGGTATGGTTCCTCTTGGAGAACTCCGCTTGTCTTAAAGCTCCAGCTTCGGGGGAAAACAACGAACAAACAAACAAAAATGTCCTAGAGGTTGGGGACAGGGGTGGTGCAGGGGTAGAAAGAGAGACCACATGGGTGCCGAAGGGCACTGGGGAGAAGAGAGCTTAGTGCCTGGGCAGAGGTCTCAGCTAGAGCTGAAGTTAGGTTCTGAAGCCCTCGGTTGGGTTCGGAGTTCCCAAATCCAACCTTTAGAGACAGCAGCTTCGCCGAGCCGACTTCAGCCGTGCCCCTAGTCGCCCCTGTCTGAATCAGCTAACAGGACAAAAAGGGAGAAACACCCTTTAGTCTTAAAAGATAGATGCCTTCACCCCCAGCTCAGGGCGGCAAGCTCAGGGAGAGCACCTGCTCCGCGCCTCCGACTTTCTGGGTCCTTGGCTATCTTTCCAGGAATTCTCAACCGGGTCTAAGGTTTCCCGAAGGACCGGAACTGTAGACCCTTTCCAGCTTTCCACTTAAGTGGAGCGATCGACGTGGCCCTGACCCCGGCGCTGGGTAGCGACGTGCAGGACTTACCCTCGGGCGAGGCGTGGACTCGGGCCAGAGCTCCGGGCTGGGCCAGGTGAGCGCAGCCGCCGCAGGTAGGACGCGCGGCTCAGCCCGCAGAGGCTGAGTAAGTGGCTGACCTGACAGGTTGTTTTTCCCCCTCCTCCTCTCGGTCGTTAACCACACCCCTGCTGCTCTCCTCTCCACTTCCTTAAAGGGTGGGGTGTGCAGTCTGTGTTTGCAGGCTCCAACCTCTTACCATAAACTCTGAAATAGATGCCGCCTGCAATTCTCGGAGCTGCGGGGCTGACCGGGGGCCAGAGCCCATTGCCTTAGGGCCCCACTTGGGGTCCTCGGGTGCTCTGGACCTCTTGCGGCTGGTTGACCCCCAATTCCTACCACACCTGGCTTCTTCCAGGCACCCTTCTCTGCAGCCTTTGGTCACCAGACCTGTCTCACGTTCTCAGCAGTGGCCCGGTGGCCCCACACCTTGAAATGGCCCCCACCCCAGGTCAGATGACTATATCAGATGCCTGATATGACCGGTACAGGATTGGAAACACCTAGAACTGGGTTTCTGAGCCCAGACCCTGGAGGACTAGAACACAGTCAAAAAACAGTCGGGGGGGGGGGGCGTTGGGAATGTAGCTTAAACGGTAGAATGTGTGTCTAGCCTGGGTTCCATTCCCAGAACCAAAAGTATAATACTGAGTGTAGTGGTGGATAGCTCTATTATTTCCAACCCTCTGGAGGTTTATCCTTGGCTATGTGGTGAGTTCAAGATGAGGCTAGGCTGAAAGAGATCAAATAAAAAGAAAGCATCAACAATAGCAAAAACAACAAAACAAAACCAAAAACAACGAAACTGGAAAAGAATAGAGAAGCCTCACAATTATTTTCTTGTGTGGCCTCTCCGTATACCAGCTTGTGTCCCTGACCCTCTGAAGAGGCTGGCCACCTCTTTACTGGGTCAGTAAGGCAATGGTACTTGAGGCAGATCAAAGGCACTTTTGCAACATCACTTCTCTAGCCCTAGGAAGATTCTGACACTCTCCTAAGTGGAAGTTAGTGAGCTGGACTTGGCAGCAGACCCTCCCCCAGACATCTTTATCCTGTGCCCTTTGGTGTTTGAGGTTTGGGGTTTAGTCACAGTTCCTGTCTCTGACAGTAGCAATCCTGAGACTGCAAGCCCAAAGTTGCCCAACTACCTGCGAAAGCCACAGTCTTCCTGACACTTGTTCACTCTACCCCAGCTCTAACTTCAGCAGATCTGCTGCTCCCGGAGAACATCAGAGGGTACCAACATTCACCTCCCAGAGTGGTGGATGACTTCTCGAAGAGAAAGCAGAATTAATTAGTTAAGAACTCAGGAGGCAGAGTCAAGTGGAGCTCCTGAGTTCAAGGCCAACCTGATCTACACAGTGAGCTTCAGGACAGCCAGGCTACACAGAAAAACCTTGTCTCAAGAACATAAAGATATTTCTTAAGATGTAACAAAATATAGATTTTAGCTGTATCCTCCCTGTCTACTGAAAACCCTAATCTAAAGCCAGCGTCACCCACCCTCAAATACCTCAACCCCACTCCCTGGGCCATCTGCTGGGCCAGCAGGACCTCTCTACCATCTTGAACTGTCCCATTTGTCAACTATCTCTGCACTCGCATGCAGGCTTGGAGGTGATGTTGGTGGTAGTGAGGAGGCAGAGGTGGCCAGACAGGTTTCTTCATCTAGTCCTTGGAGGAAAAAAAAAAAGACAAATGGAGGGGTAAAGTTGGGGGAGCAGTGAAGACTCATGAACAGTGTCTGGGGTAAATGACCACAGGGCAATAAAAACAAAAACTGTCAGAGGGTGTGAGCAGTGGGGTGGCGTAGGGTGTCGGCAGGGGGTGGCTTTCTGAATCCTTGCACTTGGGAAAGGGTGGGTAACGTCTTGTGGTGTAAAGGGGAGATCTACCTGAGGGAATGGGCAGCTGGCTGACTGTTGAAGAAAAGCTGGGTTTGTGTGTGCTGCCCCCATGTGGGCACACACATGAACTACAGCCGTATCTCTGTCCTGCTCTGTTAAGGTCTACGGTTTTGTGTGCACACACACTGTATCCTTTACTTGGCACGTTATTTCCTTTAAACTTCTCTGAGCATTTGTTTTTTTTTTTCTTCCGTTTTTAAACAAACAAGCACGTTTCATTATAACATTTTCACACATGTAAGTCAGGTGCCCTGCTGAGAACCCTCTGCTCCTGTCTTCCCTGTTTCCCATCGGCTATTGTGCTGGTGTTCATTCACCTCCAGCGGTTCTCACTCTTGCCAACGCTGCCACCCTTAAACAGTTCCCCATGTTGTGGTGACCCCCCCCCACACACACACACCATAAAATTACTTTTCTTGCTATTTCATAGCTGTAATTTTGCTACTGTTAAGAATCACAATGAAATAGCTGTGTTTTCTGTTGGTCTTAAGTGACCCTTGTGAAAGGGTCATTCAACTCTCAGAGGGGTCACAACCCACAGGTTGAGAACCTCTGCCCTGGACAGTCTCACGGCTTCCTCTGGCCAAGTAGGAAAAATAAGAGACCAGCACCACCAGGGCCAATATATATAGCTTTTAAACTCTAGATTCTGCATATCACGATAATGTTCGCTTCTATTTATTTTTCAGAAAATTGACATTTTTCGGTTTTGGTTTTTTTTTTTCTTTTGGTTTTTCGAGACAGGGTTTCTATGTGTAGTTATGGCTGTCCTGGAACTCACTCTGTAGACCAGGTTGGCCTCGAACTCAGAAATCAGCCTCCCTTTGCCTCCCAAGTGCTGGGATTAAAGGTGTATGCCACCACTGCCCACATAATTTTTGTTCTTCTCTATGTCTGAATAAAACTTGTGTGTGTGTGCACGTGAGTGTGTGTGTGTGTGTGTGTGTGTGTGTGTGTGTATACCATATTGTCTTCTCTCACTCATCTGTTGATGGACATCTGTGTTGACTCTATTATACCTTAGCTGCTGGGAATAGAGACAAGGCAAACATGGACATTGAGTGTCTCTGTGGTGTCTAACTTGTATTCTTTCAGCTCTTTCCTCAGGAGTTATGGCTGGATGATACAGACATTCTCTGTTAACCAGCTAGCCTTGTGCATGTGTACTGTGTTACTCTAGCACCCTCCTCAGCATTTGATGTCCCGTTTTTCCTTGAAGGCAGCCATTCTGATGGGGGTGAGATGAAATCTGAAAGCAGTTTTAATTGGCATCTCCCTGGTAGGTAAGGATATTGAACACCTTTTCAAGTATTTATTGACGGTTTTGTACTTCTTCTTTTGAGAACTACCTATTCTATTTATTTGTCCATTTATCGATCATTGATTTAGTTTTGTAGCTCTTTATGTAGCTTAGATACTAATCCACTCTGTCAGGAATGTTGCAGAGCCCTTCCCCACTCCACCCTCCCTGCCCCACCCCATTCCACCCCCCATTCTTTAGGATGCTTCTCTCCAGTGATTGTTTCCTTTGTTGTGCAGAACCCTCTTAATTTCATGTAACCCTAGTTGTCTTTTTTTTCTTTTTTCTTTCTTTCTTTTTTTTTTCTTCCTTTTTTGGTTTTTTTGAGCCAGGGTTTTTCTTGGGTACACCTTGGCTATCTTGGAACTTTTTGAGCCAGGGTTTCTCAGGGTACACCTTGACTGTCTTGGAACTCACTCTGTAGACCAGACTGGCCTCGAACTCAGAAATTCGCCTGCCCCTGCCTCCATTTGTCAATTCTTGAGATTGACAAATGTCATTAGAACACGGGAGCTTCTCTTCTTAGGGTCTAATTTAATTTAATCTAATGTAAACTTATCCCCATCTAGCTTATGAATGAATGAGACTCAAACTGTAGTTGTTTTATTTGGCTTTGACAGTTACTGGGGTGGGGGCTAGTCATCCCTAATCTACTTTCCTAAATGTTGGCCAGGCTGCTTCCCCAGTGGTGTACCCCAGGTACTTGTTGTTACTCCTGGCCATGTGCTCAGGGTCCATCTCCTTTCGTGGTGGCCTCCTCTCTCCCTTGTCCTTTTTCCTTTCCCTCTCTCTGCAACCCCAACCAGCTAACTTAAAATCTACCTACCTCCAATCACTCCACTAATGGGTTGTAGACATTTTTATTTAACCAATAGTTTTAAATTAAGGAACAAAGTTTGCACAGCAAAAGGTGGTAACTGTGGCTGGCAACTAGACCTTCATTCAGGTACGGAATTTAGCATTATAATACATAGCAACAGACCCAATCTCTACAGGTCCCTGCTCATATAATCCTTGCTGTGACCACATCCTGAAGTGCTTTACCTGTGCTTTTCTCTAGGACTTTCTTTCTCTCTCTCTCTCTCTTTCTTTCTTTCTTTCTTTCTTTCTTTCTTTCTTTCTTTCTTCCTTTCTTTCTTTCTTTCTTTTCTAGACAGGGTTTCTCTGTATAGCCCTGGCTGTCCTGGACCTCACTTCATAGATCAGGCTGGCCTTGAACTCAGAAATACACCTGCCTCTGCCTCCCAAGTGCTGGGATTAAAGGCATGCACCACCACTGCCTGGCTTCTCTAGGACTTTCAAAGTTTCCGGTCTTATGTTAAGGCCTTTGGTCTGTTTGAATTGCTTTTTCTGCAGAGATAAAGATCTGGTTTCATTGTACATGAGGAAATTCAGGTTTCCCAGTTCCACTTAAGGGGCTTGTTGGTTCTCTGATGTGTGTTTTTGACAATTCTATCAAAATTCAACTGACTGTACCTGTGTTTATTTCTAAATCCTACATTCTATTCCACTGGTCTGTGTGTCAGTTTGGGGCAAGTACTGTCTGACTTTTATTACTATGGCTCTGTAACACCATTTGAGATCAAGTATTAATTCCATCAGCCAGAGAAAGTCATGCTCGTGGAGAAAAACACTTATTTTGAAAAGACGCTCAAATCTTTATTCCTGAGTGGAAATAAAAAGGGGGATCTTTTCCTATTGTCATTCTTAGTTCTCCTACTTTCTCAAAATAAATGATCTCATGGTATTCCTAGCATCTTTGCAAGTTCATCATAAATCAATAAGGAGTCACAGCAAAATGTTTTCATGTGTTCCCATTAAGATTAGTTCCTAACTAAACATTCATTATCCATCTTCTAGCTCTATAAGTTCATTAAAAGTTTAAAGCAATAATTTGATGTTACAAGTCAACATGGCTTTGTCAAAAGGCAAATCATCTGCCTTGTGTCTCATTAGTTTTGAAGTTTTGTATTGGTAGCTCCAGCCAATATTTTATTTTCTGTCCTTGCACTTACAATAAATTGCCCATTCCTAGCTTATGACCTTTAGTTATCAGATAATGGCTTCACAGCTAGCCTAGAAGGAAGGTTTTCCCTGATCATAAATTTGTTCCAAGCCTGCTTTCTATGTCCCAGTGCAATTAGCTCATGACACATGAAGGTTTACAGACTCTAGTTGCAGCTTTCATACTAATGAGGGCTCAGAATCACTTGTATCACTTTAGGGGTTCTATAGTTTAGGAATTATGAAATCATCAGTTTGTCTACATAGCATTACAAGAGAGTACATCTTCATTGGTTTGCAGAAAATGTACCCAATAGAGTGGAGTAATGCCCAGGAATCATTATACTGTTTAACAGTGACAGGAAAGACATAACAAGACCAAGAATCAACCCTGAGATGAGATCTCTGAAGGCCCTGCAATTCAGAGTTTACCCATCTCATTCATGCAAAATGATAACCCATGTCCAGAGAGTCACTTGTTAGTTTTTGCCTCTTCTAAATGCTTCTGACATCCAACTACTGCTCTAGAACCATGCCTGTCTGCCTGCTGCCATGATGATCAGGGATTAATCCTCTAAATCTATAAGCAAGGATACAATTGAATATTTTCTTCTATACATTTCCTTGGTCACGGTGTCTCCTCACAGCAACAGAACAGTAACTGAGACATTGAGTAGGAAAGGCCTACCCTAAATATAAGTAGCCCCATCCTATAGGGCCTGGACTGGATACAAAGGGAAACAGAAGCAAGCCTGGTGAGTACCACCATCCATCTCTCTCTCTCTCTGACTCCAATGGGATGTAATTTCACTAGCCACCTCACACCCCTACCAACATGGCTTCTCTGACATTATGCAGTCTATTCTATCTAATTATACCCCAAACTAAATGCTCCCCAAGTTGCCTCTTTGTATGTGCTTGATCACAGTGACAATAAAAGTAGCAAATATAACAGACTTTTCTAGGGCCTCAGTGTCATTAATTGTTATAGATCTGATTGTTTATAGGCTCCTCATTTGACTTTGGTAGACATGTGTCTATGAATTTACCTATTTCTCCTCTGTTTTCTAATTTTCTGAAATAGTTTTTCAAAGTGTGCTATAATAATCCTCTAAATGTCATTTATTATCTGCTATAATGCATCCCCCTCTCATCATCTCTAATTTTGTTAATTTGTGTTGGCTGGGTTAAGGTTTCCTTGATACTATCTCTTCAAGAAAACAGCTCTTTGCTTGATTCATTCTAAGACCTGGAACTGTAAAGTTATTTATTTGTATTCTTAATAGTTTTTAAGATTTAATTTTATTATTTTTAGTTATGTGTACGTGGTCTGTGTGTGAGTGCAGAGTGCAGCTGTCCCAGAAAGTCAGATGAGTAGAATTCCCCTGGATCTGGAGTTACAGGTGGTTGCAAGTCAGCTGATGTAAGTGGTGGGAACTGAACTCCAGTACCTTCAGGTGTAGCGTGTGCTCTTAACTGCTGAGCCATTTCTCTAGGCACTTCTTTCAGATTTTCTCTAAATTTACACACTCAGAGCTATAAACTTCCACTTTGGAGCTACCTTTACTGCATCTCCAAAGTCCTGTCAAACAGTGTTTTGGTTTTGTTTGATTCTAGGAATTGTTTTCCTTCCTCTATGTTTCCTTCGATGAGCCACACCAAGGGTGCACTGTTCATGTTTCATGTCTTTACATAGATCCTGTGGTTTTTCTGATTTCTTTTATATTCCATTATGATAGATAAGATGCCAGATTTTTGTTTGTTTGTTTGTTAACGGATTTTATGCCATAAAATGTGATCTATTTGAAAGGAAACTCTGTGGAATACTGAGACCATGTTGCATGGAATATTCTGGAGATGTTTGTGAAGGCCACTTGGTCTATAAAGCAGATTAACTCTGAGGTTTCTTTGTTATCTTTTGTTTGGAAGACCCATCAACTGACTAGAGTGGGAGATGGAAGGCATACACTCTTATTGCAGTTAGACCTGTTATTTTATGTTGAGTAGTGTCTATTTTATAAAATTAAGCATGTCAACATTTGTGTCTTCGGGATGGAATTTTCCCCTTATTAATGTGCAGTAACTTTCTTCACGTGTCTAATTTTAGTTTGAAATTAGCTATGTGAGATATGGATATGCGCGCTTCTGCTTGGTTTTGGCTTCTACTCTCTTGGGACATAGTTTTCTATTCTGTCTTTGGCTTTGACCACCAGGTATGTTTCTTGCAGACAGCAAACAGTTGGTTCATATTTTTAGTTCACTCACTTTCTCTGTGTCCTTTGGTTGGAGGTTAAGACCATTTATATTAAGGTTATTGTTAAGAGGAATTTTCTTGTTCTTATGATTTTATTGGCAGTTTTCCTAGTTGGATCAAAGATTGCTTGTTCTTTTCTTTCTTCACTATTCACTTTAGGGATTTGTTGGTTTGCTGAACTGGATATGGTTGATTCCTTCCTAGTTCTCATTTGCTCATCCCCCCTCTCACAAAGCTTACTCCTTCGTGTTTACAATTTTTTTTTTCTTCCTCTGGGTATAGGACTCCTTTAAGTGTCTTCTGAAATGTTGGCTCAGTGGATGCTTAGCTTGGGAAATCTTTATTTCTCCATCAATATTTAAGGTTGCTTTTCTGGATATAACGATCTTTGTTGACAGTTATTTATACTTTCCTGGCTTTTCGGGTTTCTGCTAAGATGTTAGATATTCTGATGAGTTTGCCTTTTAATTTTCTCTAGCAGTTTGTGATGTTGTTTCTTTGATTTTTAGCCCTATCATATTATCTATTGTGTGAGAGGGAGGGCTTCCTTTCTAGTCATGTCTTTTGGGGGTCCTAAATGCCTCCTTTGCCTGGATGCCCATCTACTTCCCTAGACTTTGGCATCTTTCATGAAATAAATATTATTTTAGGGCTGGTGAGATGGCTCAGTGGGAAGGAGCACTGACTGCTCTTCTGAAGGTCCTGAGTTCAAATCCCAGCAACCACATGGTGGCTCACAAC
>NW_022196915.1:52962470-52967444 GCF_008632895.1 Mastomys coucha
AAACAACTTTTATAATACTTATTTTTATTTTTATAATATTTTATAAATTTTAAGTAATATGACAAAAATATATTATATGTATTGCAGGGGGGTCTATGGGAGGAGAGGTGGTACAAAAGGGGAACAAGAATGTGATTTAATTCTATTTAATTAAAATATGTTTTTAAATGTTAACAAATTCAGATAAATTGAAATCATGTAACTTTTCTGATAATGCAATAAAAGTTAAAAAAAAAAAAGAATTCTCAACTGGAAAATACTGAATGGCTAAGATGCACCTAATAAAATGTTCAACATCCTTAGTCATCAGGGAAATGCAAATCAAAACAACACTGAGATTCCACCTCGCACCTTTCAGAATGGCTAAGATCAAAAACTCAGGTGACAGCAGATGCTGGCAAGGATGTGGAGAAATAGGAATCCTCCATTGCTGGTGGGATTGCAAGCTGGTACAACCACTCTGGAAATCAGCTTGGAGCTTTCTCAGAAAATTGGACATTGTACTACCTCAGAACCCAGCTATACCACTCCTGGGCATATACCCAGAACATGTCCCAACATGTAATAAAGGACACATACTTCACTATGTTCATAGCATCCTTATTCATAATAGCCAGAAGCTGGAAAGAACCCAAATGTCCTTCAACAGAGGAATGGATACAGAAAATGTGGTACATTTACACAATGGAGTACTACTCAGCTATTAAAAATGATGAATTCATGAAGTTCTTAGGAAAATGGATGAAACTAGAAAATATCATCCTGAGTGAGGTAACTCAATCACAAAAGAACACACATGGTTTGCAGTCATTGATAATTGGATATTAGCCCAGAAGTTCGGAATATCCAAGATAAAACTCACAGACCACATGAAGCTCAAGAAGAAGGAAGACCACAGTATGGATACTTTGTTTCTTCTCAGAAGGGGGATCAAAATACCCAGGGGAGGAGATACAGAGACAAAGATTGGAGCAGAAACTGAAGGAAAGGCCATCCAGAGATCCATCCCACTTGAGGATCCATCCCATATACAGTTACCAAACCCAGACACTATTGTGGATGCCAACATGTGTTTGCTGACAGGAGCCTGATATAGATGTCTCTTGAGAGGCTGTGCCAATGCCTGATAAATACAGAAGGGGATGATCACAGCCATCCATTGGACTGAGCACAGGGTCCCCAATGGGGGAGCTAGAGAAAGGACCCAAAGAGCTGAAGGGGCTTGCAGCCCCATTGGAGGAACAACAATATGAACTAACCAGTACTCCCAGAGCTCCTAGGGACTAAACCACCAACCAAAGAGTATACATGGAGGGACCCAGGGCTCAAGCTGCATATGTAGCAGAGGATGGCCTTATGGGACATCAGTGAGAGGAGGGGCCCTTGGTCCTGTGAAGGCTTGATGCCCCAATGTAGGGAAATGCCAGAACAGGGAAGTGGGAGTGGGTTAGTGAGCAGGGAGAGGGGGGATGGAATAGGGGGATTTCGGAGGGGAAATGAGGAAAGGGGATAAAAATTGAAATGTAAATAAAGAAAATATCTAACAAAAAAAGAAAAGAAAATTATGCAAATTAAATTAGGTCAGCACAAGAAGGGAAACTAAAAACATATGCTAAGAAAAGATACTAAAATTCTACTCAGTAAAGAGAAAAAAATGAGGAAAAGAAAAAAAATTTCAAGACAGAGTTTTCCTTTTGAGTTCTTTGATAATGGCATCTGTGAGGTAGAGGGATGGTCAGGTTGAATTGGAGTCTCTTCTCTTTTTGCTATTCAAGGTGATGCTGAGCCTGGCTTGGACTGAGGCCTCTTGGGAAGGGTCTTCCTGCTCCTTCACACTGAGAGCTTCCTTTCCTGGCACACATGAAGCTGAGGTCCTAGAGGGAACCGTGCTTTCCAAAGAACTCCCTTCCTACAAGGCTGACCGACTGGAGGGGCTGGAATGTTGCAGGACTAACTACAACTTCTCTTGTGCTATCTTTAGCCCCCTGAATGCCCATTTCTTACCCTCTCCGTGTCTGATGGGACACACTTGTTGCTAACAGGTGAAGCCTTTTCTAAGGTATTCACCTAACAGACTGTTAGCTCCCACCAAGGAAAGGCTAAGCGTACTGTCAGACAGTGAAAGGGGCTACCCGAGAGAGTTAACCTTTCAACCTGATGGTCCCACCAACATATTGGAAAAGCGCTTTGACTTATGACTTGTTGTTGATGTTGTTATTGTTGTTGTTCTATACAGAACTTCACAAAAAAACTTTGGAAACTTTGCAAAACTGTTATTAGGATAGATCTGAGCCAATCTGGACATGTGTTTCTGGGCTATTGCTCCAAGAGAAACTAATTCTTGTCCCTTTTGAGGTGCGGGCCCTGTTTCTGAATGGACACATGTCAGAAGCCGTTCACGCACACACTTAGTTTTGTGGATTTGGAAGGCTCACTCTTGCTCCCAAGAGTCCTCAGTTTGTAGCCCCCACTGCAGTGGATAACAGACGAGATCTTAGAAAGTGCCACTGAGTTTAGTAGAGAACGAAGGAAGCAAACAGCCCCAAGGCCTGCACTGGAGCTCCAGGCTCAGCTCTTGCAGAGCAGGATCTGCCATAAACATCTCCTGGGAGGGAGCAGGATGCAGACATCAGATGCTCCTGTGGACCAAATTACTAGCAAATTGCCAGCAGAGAGGCAAGTTTGGAGGCTGAGCCACCCACTAACCATGGATTGCAACTGTCTGTCTCCATCACTCTCTTTAGATGACGGGGCTCCTCACTGCAGAGCCACCAGCCACCACACCCCTCAGAGATAGGAGTCCCCTGCCACCTGGGTTCTCAGTCCATGTCAGGTTCTTCCTTATCCACATTGGTAGTCACCCAGTGACTACCCACCCAGAGAGAGGTATTCAAGGCTCCAGGGCATGTGACTGTTCCTTATCTTCATAGGTGCAGAGTAGCATGCTCAGTCTTCAACAAAGGGCTCTTTTTCAAGATGGCCCCTGGCTTTGCTCTTAGCGATATGGGGTTGTGACAGAATAGATTTCTTGTCTAATGCTAGCCTGTCCTGAATGTCACCCTCGAGATAAATCCTGCAGTGTGTTGAGAGCTGTGGGAGTGGAGAGAGTTCTGTGGCTGGAGCTGTCCATCTCTTTTCAAGGGGGGTTGTCTAGCATAAGTGGTTCTGGTGCTAGGAACCTGGGGTGATTATACTGTGCACCTCTTTGATTCTCTGTGCTTTTTACCTATGCCATCACCTCTCGAGACTTCTGACTATCCTCCTCGCTTCAGAACAGAGTCCTCCCTTGTCTTGATCATTGTCTTTCAAGGGTATCTCAGATGCATCTTCTCACCCACAAATGTCCTCGGGTAGTCTTTTATCATCTCCAGTAGCTGTGGCCATCTAACCACCCCCAGCCGGAAGCAGGTGCTGCTTGTTGTTAGGAAGCGCGTACCCTATACTCTCCCTTTAGTGCTCACCCGCGCCCAAACGTCATTGGCATCCCTGTCTCCCCCACTTAAATAATAAATAGACCCCACAAGGGCATAGGCAGGAGACGTAAAAATTTTTGCCATAATAATCAGTGACCAAAACCTCAGATTAAACATGTAAGCAGTCAGGCATATTTCTAGCAGCGCTCATCTGTGTTATGTCACATGACTTTATTACAACCTTGATTCTGAACACACAACATGTGTGCTTTGCACTGTGCATGTTGTTTGCACTTACAGCACCTCAGCTCAAGGTCAGGATTATTGTAGGTCATGAACAGTAGTGTTTTACTGTACATGGTTTTCTTCTCTTTTGGAAGATGCAATTGTTGAATTATATTGACTGAATGTTTGTTGTTAAAAATTGCTGTTTGAGTTGTTGACTGAGTTTCATTTTGAGATAGTCACTAATTGAATTTTGGCTTGGGATGAGAATAGAATCTCCAGCAAATTCTGAAGTGACCTAAATGTACTTCTGCTATTTTGTTCTGTGCATTCATAGGAAGCAATATTCTCACTTTTGATTTTTTTTTTATAAAATAGAAATATTGATCAACTTTGAACAATGTTGAAAGACAGTATCTAAAATTCAGCTAAGATTTAATCCTGGCATAATTTATATATATATATATATATTTTAAAAACCCAACATAAAGTTTATGTAGAATCACAAGAGATCTCAGATAGTTGAAACAAGTTTTGAAAGAACAAGGTCTGAATTCTACACTTTTAGATTTTAAAACCTACTACAAACATATAAACTAGATGATCCTGGCACAAAGACAGACAAACAGACCAATAAGATGGACTCCAAAAATGAACCCATGCATGAACCCAGTCAAATGAGTCTCAACAAATGTGTTATGACCACACAACAGAAAAGGCTCATCTCTTTGACAAATGATGATGAGGAAGTCCAACATCTGCACATAAAAGAATGAATTTGTGTTTTATATCAAATGTCACTCAGAATAAATAAGCAAGTAACAATAAGGGAAGGCAACAGAAAATACTTCCTGGCATTCGGTTGGGCTTAATACTGAGAACATAAGCAATAAAAGTAAGACAGGATACTTTGGACTAAATAAACCCAATGTGCGGGAGCCAAAGGACACAATCAATAGAGTAAAATGACAACAGAGTAAACAGAGAGTAGAGGGAAGGGTTTGCAAGCCATAGACCTGATAAGGAAAGAGCTAATATCTAAAATTTATAAAGAACTCTTATCCATCCACTAAAAGCTCAATTGTCTGATTGAAAAGTGGGCAGACTTGGTGTGGTGATCTGTTCTACAGTTCAGCACTTATGAGGCAGAAGGATTAAGAGCAGGAGGCCAGCTTAGGCTACACTGTAAACTCAAGGCCAGCCTGAGCTGCATCTCAGGTGTTGTCCCTGAAAAGGGAACGAAAGATTCTCTCCAAAGGAAATATTCAAATAGTAACAAACATAGACAGGTGGGTAGCATTGCTGATGGTTGGGGAAACTTAAAAAAAAAAAAAAA
>NW_022196915.1:52967471-52968303 GCF_008632895.1 Mastomys coucha
AAAAAAAAAAAAAAAACACCACCACAACAAAAAGACAAAATAAAAAAACCCATTAAGATGGCTATGGTGACATAAAAATCCTAGGAAGTAAAAAGAGTTGGCATGGAATAGATACAGGCAATCAGAACATGTTTCCATGGGAAAACAGTGTGGTGGTCACTCAGAGATCTAAGGGGCAATGCATATCAGTAGTAATTCCACTCTGGGGCATATACTCCAAGGAATGCAAAAAATGGTATCTCAAAGAAGTCTCTATACACTCGTATTCACCGTCACATTGGGAGCAGCCAGCAAGTGGAAGCAAAACAACGTTCAGTGATGGATAAGTGGGTAGACAGAATGTGGTTTTGCCACGGACTGGGATTTCTTACAGGGTCCCTTGTTCCGCAGGACAGGACGATGGGTTCTGGCCAGGTGTGCACGGGATTCGGCTTTGACAGACTAGACACGAGTGGTGTAAGGTCTGAGTGTATTTCTTTAAAAATTGACATGAGGCTTTTACAATTGTTGCAAAAGAGAAATGAAAAATCTGGCAGCTCAGTAGTCAAGGTACATCTGAGGCCACCTAAAACACATTAGGTCTAAAAAATCAGCCATCTCCTAAAGACTGGCGCAGCACCCCTGGGCTCTGAGCACGCTTGGGCCGCATGGGCCCGGCTGGAGTCCCGGGGGGGGGGGGGGGGGAGCTGTGGGTGCGCGAGCCAGGAGGATAGAGGCTTGAATCTCAATGCTGAATGCTCGATCTCGAATGCTCACTCTCTTGAATCTCAACTGGTGCTGAACTTCCCCCCACCCCCCGCCCGGCCCAAGCGCTCTGGGCCCGGGGCGGGGG
>NW_022196915.1:52968313-52973805 GCF_008632895.1 Mastomys coucha
GGGGGGGGGGGGGCTGCTAGCCTACCTAAATTCTAGTTCTAGTCCCAGTGCTAGTGAGTCCGAATGCTGAATGCAGACTGCAGAATCTAGAATGCTGAATGCTCTATGCTGTCTCTTTCTGTAAGCTCTAATGCCCTACCCATAATGCTGGAGACAATTAGTTAAAATGGCTTAACATTCCCAGCCAGGGTTTGACTAGGACCTTGGAACATTGGTGAAGGTCAGAGAGCAATATTCGAATTTTCTCTTTCTAGCTGTTAAGAAATGATATCTTGGTGGGCCCCTAGCACACAAGTACGAGGACATATCTGGGCTACCTCTGAGTTTGGGGTGCCAGGCGACAATGCAGAGGCAGGAGACTGACTTTCCTTGAAGTTTACGCCTCAAATACTGCCCTCACGCAAAGTGTGCGTGGCATGGTTTAAACATGCAAGGGACTTTATATTAAAGTGGAGAAAATGACAAACTGGACTGGAGCAGGGACAAACCTTGAGGTGTCCTTGGGGGTCTGCTCTTCCTGGAGCCCTGATTTGTCACCATCTGTCTATGTGTGAGATGTTTTAGTGATAGCTGAAGGTTAGTCACAAAAAGGTAAATGCAGTGTGCATCCATCCACTTCCAAAAGGGATCCGGAGTACTCAAGTACATAGAGACAAAAGTGCAACAGTGGTTTCTAGGGAGCAGAAAGCGGGGACTTGGTTAATGTGTAGATGGAAAGCTTTGTAGATAATGGGCTTTGCATAGCAAAGAAAAATACCAGACACTGCCCAACTGTACCCCCCACACACAAAGAATCAAAGCGTTTGATATTGTGTGTATTATACAACTACAATTTTTAAATGCAAAAAGGTAAAAGAGAAAATGTAAATTTTTATGTGACATCACTAATATGTGACTCCAGTCAGTTCCATCATAGACCAATAAGAGTTATTTGTTCATTTCTTTGCTTTTTTTTTTTTTTTCTTGACAGGGTTTCTCTATGTAGTCCTGGCTGTCCTGGAACTCACTATGTAGACCAGGCTGGCCTCAAACTCAGAAATCTACCTGTCTCTGCCTCCCAAGTGCTGGGATTAAAGGCATACACCACTACTGTCTGGCTTCATTTCTTTTCTTTTGAGACAGGATTTCTTTATTTCTATCCAGACAAGAAGTGTGGCACTGGCACAGTCACTTTCTGAAGTGGTAGGAAAGACCAGAAAGACCAGTTGCTTCATAACTAACCTTGGGGGCCTTATGTGTGCTTATAGTTTAAAAGATTGTAAGTGATACATATGACAGACAGAATCAAAGATGTCTGCGGGCCGTTTAGCCCAGAGGCAGTCGGTTTCCTACCATTGGTACATCCCTAGTCACTTGTTACAATGTGTGTTTTTTTTTTAAGATTTATTTTATGTTTATGAGTACACTGTTGCTGTCTTTAGACACACTGAAAGAGAGCATCAGATCCCATTACAGATGGGTGTGAGCCACCATCTGGTTGCTGGGAATTAAACTCAGGACCTCTGAGCCATCTCTCCAGCCCTATAATGTGTTTTCTGTAAGATCATGTTTTCCCTCCCAGCCCCAAGCTTCCAGAACAACGACTCTGAGACTTAAATATATTTACAAATGCCTTGGCCGAATGCTCTGGATTGTTCCCTGACTGCCTTATAACTTAATCATCCTGCTATTCTATTCCAAGTTCTGCCATGTGGCTGATTACCTGGTCTTCAGTTACTTGTGACCATCTCCTCTATGTCTGGGGCTAAATCCTTCTTCTTGTGCCTGTCTCTCCCCCAGAATCCTTTCTCTGAGCTGAAACTTCCATTTCCCTGTTTCCTACCTAAGCTAATAGGTTAATAGCATTTTTATTGACAGGTGATTCTTCTCTACAGTACAAGAGATTCTCTCTACGATTTGTATTGTACATCGCTTGTTAGGGACACCCTCCCTGCCTTAGAGCAGCTAAGCACCCTTCATCCTCCTACGCAGACTCCAGGCTTTAGAAAAGGTCTAAGCCATGGAGTCTTCATTGAGAGGATCAGGCTACTCTGTTTTCCTTACAGGTTTCCCTGGCAACTGATGAATAAGCTCTGCTGACTCTGCAAGCACTGGCTGCCTGTGTTTAAAGATGCTATCAGCAACTCTCCTGCTGAGCTGATCTTCTTCTGCCTGTAATACTTTCTGTCACCTGAAATGGACAGAACCATACTAATAATGAGCACTAGCCTTTTCTCCGTTTACTTGTGCTACTTAAACACTTGCATGTAAAGTGGATTCCCTGTAGACAGCACGTAGTAAGGCCTTGCCTTTTCATGTAATAGAACAATCCTTGCTTTTATCCCTTGATCTCCGCTTTAAACAGAAAAGAAGAGAAAGAGGAAGGGAGGCTAGAAGGCAGGTAGGCATGTATTCCTTCTCGCCAGGGTTTCAGCAGGTACCCAAAAGTTCAAGCCTTGGAAACTCAATCCCTAAGTTCAGTTGCTATTTGAAATGAGGCTTGTAGGAGGAGGTTCCTCAAATGAGGTGATAAGGGCAAAGCCCTGTCCTTGTTAACTTTCTATTCCTCTGATAGAAACCATGGCCAAAAGCACTCTGGTGAGGAAAGGATTTATTTGGCTTACATGTCCCTGGTCCTGGCCGGCTGAGGGATGCCAAGGCAGGGAAACTCAAAGCAGAAACTGAAGAGGGCACCATGGATGTGTACTGCTTAATAGTTTGCTCCTCATGACTGACTCAAATTGCTTCTTTATACAACCTCTTGCCCAGGGGGCTAGAATGGGGTGGGGGGAATAGTTCACAGGGGACTACGCTTTCCCAAATCAGTCAAGCTTCCCAGAGATTTTCCCACAGAACCATCTTATGAATGGGTTTCTCCATACAATGTTGTCTCCCTTCAGGTTCCCTCTTTCCAAATGACTCCGGCTTTCGTTAAGTTGACAAAATTAACCAGCATGAGCTCCCATAACAACACCAGTGGCTTTCCTAGGAGGAAGTAAGATCTGAGCTGGCACACTTGCCTGTCTGCTCTCTGTCTCATCATGATGCAGCAGGACAGGCTGGCGCCCGGTTCTTGGTTCTTGAGCTTTGCTGCCTCTGGAACCTCTATTCTATATAAAGCATCTTGTCTGTGGTTCTAGCAAGAGGAATAGGAAATAGACCCAAACCACTGCCTTTTGTCTTAGCACCTAGTCATGGCTTACCTAGTGCAGTATTTTTTTAAAAAAAAATATATACTTCATATGATTCCAAGGAGTTTGGAAATCTGCAGTCCCTTGCTTAATTAGCGTGTATGCTGGGGAAAGATAGTAGCGGAAGGCTACAAATATCAAATAAGAATGGGCAGCTGGGAACATTCAGCCTGCCCTTCTTGACAAGAATCCAGCGTGGATTTTTTTTTTTTTAAAGTGTCCCTGTGTAACCCAGGCTGATCTCAAACTCTTGATCCTTCTGCCTCAGCCTCCCAAGTGCTGAGATTACAAGCATGCTCACCACGACTTTCTCATTCTGGCTTTAATGGAGAACTGCCTGATGCCACGAGCATGCTTCCATTTTAATTTCGTTCTCACACGCCCTTTTCACGGAGACCACCATTTTACACAGGGACTCATGTATCCAACCACGAGCCGGGAATCGCTACTCCTCAGGTCTTCCCGCTACCTTGAGGCGGCAGTAAACCCGACCGAAGTCAGCGGACGACCTATGTGAGGGTTTTGAGAAACCATTCTCAGTGCTGCATGACCCAGCGACTGTTTTGGACCCAGGTTCGGATCCAACCTAGGGAGCTAAGGAGTTAAACCATGAACGTCCCTTTCCATCTATACTAGGAGTCTGAGATGTCGGGAATTGCTTAAGGATGGCGGCCCGTAGCTTCATTTCCTATTTGACAACGGAAATCCCACACTGCGGTGGGACAACAGATCCTTCCGCCTAGGAGCTAGCGGAGACCCGGGACCACACCTCCTCCGGGAGACCCTGCGCAAGGCGGAAGTGGGCGGGTCCGCTTCCTCAAAGCCCATCCGTGATTGGCTGGAGCCGCCTTAGCTCCCAGATCTTCATCAGGGACAACGCCCTCAGGCTAGGCATGAAGGCGGCGACCGCGGTGGTGGTGACGGCTGCTGCTCCGGCGATGGAGCCGGGCCCCTCTGTGTCCCCGGGGCCTTCGCGCTCCTTCAAAGAGGAGCTGCTGTGTGCGGTGTGCTACGACCCGTTCCGCGACGCAGTGACTCTGCGCTGCGGCCACAACTTCTGCCGCCGGTGCGTGAGCGGCTGCTGGGAGGTGCAGACGACGCCCTCGTGCCCGGTGTGCAAGGAACGAGCGGTGCCCGGGGAGCTGCGCACCAACCACACGCTCAATAACCTGGTGGAGACCTTGCTGCGCGAGGAGGCCGAGGGCGCTCGCTGGACCGGTCGCCGGTCCCCGCGCCCCTGCCGCGCGCACCGCGCCCCGCTCACGCTCTTCTGCCTGGAGGACAAGGAGCTGCTGTGCTGTGCTTGCCAGGCCGACGCCCGGCACCAGGAGCATCGTGTGCAGCCCATCAAGGACACTGCGCAGGACTTCCGGGTGAGCACCGCGCCAGCCCGCCCTGGGGACCCCCGGACTGCCCCTTCCCCTCCCCCATCTGGCCTAGCAACCATCTTGCCCGCTGTCCAGGCCGGTCTGAACAATGCTGGAGTAGTACCGTCTTCAGACAACTTGGGCTTGGCGCGGTCAGTTTAGAAATGGAAAAGGCCAGGACCTAGCTGGGTTCCAAGGCCTTGAGATTTCCCCAGCTCAGCAGTGCCCCCACGGGTTACAGAGCCACAAGAAAGGCCTGTGGCGCTGGCCTGCTGCCTTACTCCCATTACTCTTTTAGTATCCAAATATCTGGAGTTCCAGTGGCTATAATTAAACCAAGAGCAGCTGACACAGCAAAACTAGCATGGCGGGGAAGGGTGGGTGTCGGTGCTGCAGGAGATCACGCTAGGCAAGTACTTTACCTCGCAGCTGCACCCCAAGCTAATTTTGGTTTTGAGCCAAACTCCTAAATTAGCCAGGCTGGCCATGAACTTTTCTTTGCTTGCCTCAGCCTTGAGAGTGGCTGAGATTACAGGCCTGTGGCACCAGGCCCAGTGAAAAAGTCTTTGTTCTAAAACAGAAAAAAAAAATTTTTTAAGTAAACAAGGTCAGACATTTTCGATAACAATTTGATCTAATCGCTTAGAAATGCATGCGCTTTTGCTTTACAAAACACTCATACTGGCATAGCAACTGATTTTTTTTTTTTTAAGGGTTTCTGAAATGTCCATTTTGCTCTGGCAATGTCTTGTTAGTTTTCTCTGTTAAAGTCACGGATGTCCTGAAGCAGCAAGATTTGTTTCGTCAGCTACTAATACATGGGTCAGACCCACAGTTGGGAGGGCCCAGGGTTAGCTGGGCCTGGGCTAGCGAAGAGCCTTGACATAGCGAAGAGGAGGTACTGCATGAGCCCAAGGTGCCTGATCTTCAGACACCCTTTCTCCACTTTGTGAAA
>NW_022196915.1:52973815-52980489 GCF_008632895.1 Mastomys coucha
GCAGTTGATGGCAGCTCCCTACAGAGTGGAGGCAGAGCAGATGGGTACCATCTACATGCATGTACCTCCAGTTATCCATCAGATTAGCTCAGCGGTGGTTCATAGTGCCTGTCCCCTCGTTCACTAGCAGAAGTGCTAGATCTCTATTTGGCGTAGCCAAAATAGACAGCCTAGAGGCTTGGATCCTGGTTCGAGTTCCCTGGGGCTAGCAAAGGTACAGATTAGCATGGGTGCCGTCCTCAGAATGGGGTAAAGCATCAACTGAAGAAGGCCTGTGAGCCAGGGGACAGAGCGTGGGCCTGGAGACTGCCTTCTGTTCTTGCTGGCTGCGTTGTATTGATTAGGAGGCGATGCTGAGGGGTGCTGGAAGTGAGATGGGTGGTAATAATTCGCACTCTCAGGGAGCTCCTAGCAAAACTATGAAGAACCTAGAGGTGGAGGTGGCTAGAGGAGGCTTTTGCAAGAAGATGCAGCAGCATGTCGAAGATTCTAGAAGAGAGAAAGCTTCGGACACCAGATGAGGCTAGGAGGCTAAAGTCTTATTCCTCATCTTAGAATGGTGGCTCGAGGCCAGAGGGTGTTCAGTGTGAGTGAGCCTTAAAGAGCACGAGTGGGCTGATCTGAAAGATCCCAGGAGTTCTCAAAGCTGTGTGCTCAGCCAGATGCAGTGTGGCCTATTCATGTACTCATTTGTGAAATAAACGTAACTGAGGACACCTTTGATTCTTACACTCTGTTCTAGCTATTATGGCTGCTTAAGTCCATAAGACGGCCCCTCTGTCTTAGTCAATTTCATCTTGACACAGCCTAGGGTTCGTCTGAGGGGATTGCCCAGAATGGATCAGCCAATCAGAGAGATTGTCTAGATTGATGATGAGTGTGGGAGGGCCCAGTACATTGGTCCTGCCTGGGTAGTGTAAGGCCAACGTGGGCTCTTCCAAACCAGTCAGAGGGGCTGTCTTATAGACAGCATACCTCCGTTATTTCCATAATTTCTACACTAGCTCTTGCTTGATTTCCTGCCCTGACATCCCTCAGTGGTGGTGTATGACTGGGAACTATAAGCTGTAAGAGACCCTTTCTTCCCAGAGTTGCTTTTGGTTGTCACGGCAACAGAAACCAAACAAGAACACTGTTTGCAGTAGGTGACATTTCAGAGGAGTTGGTGAGGCAGTCATTAGATAAGCTGGTTCAGTGTGGTTGGGTATGGGTGTGGATTGTTAAGGGAGCAGACAGCATAGGACAGCCCACTATGAGGTAAGAATGGTGAGATTGTTAGACTAAGCTTGGCCCTGCCGGGTACCCTCGGGAACCCCAGAGGTGGGTGCTTAGAAAGATCCCTTTGGCCTCTCTGTTGAAAATCCAGCAGCAGTAATCTTTGAGGACTTCCTACTCTGTTAGATGCCCTGAAGTATTAACAGAATTTAATATCCACAGAAACCCTGAAGCTTGTGTGATGGTTAATCTTGACTGTGGCAGTAAAGTACAACTTCTTGAGTGTCTGCAGGTGTTCCAAGAATGAGACCCTGACCCTGTCAGTGAATCCTTTCACAGGTTCATCACCTCCTTAGGTAGGAGGTAGGACGTAGCTCGAGGAAGGCAGTTTGTGGAACTGTTCTTGGAGGCTGTGTCTAAAAGCTCCTTTCTCGGCTCCTTGCCCACGCCTGTTCCACCACCCCTACTCCCACCCCTTTGAGGGACCCAGCTGACACTTTCAGAACATTAAAATGAAGAATTCTTTTCTTTGGTTGTCCTGTTGGGTTTGTGGTTCCCAGTCCTGCAAAAGTAATAAAGGTCATGTGTATTGGTTTTTCTATCACTACTGTGGGGCAGACACATTCATGGGACACTGAGGGGGATGTTGATGAGCTGGGACTTTGTCCTAACGCAGCGGGAGGAAGAGTGACAAGAACATGTCATAGCGGATCAATCCAGAGCTCAACAAAGAACCTGAATGCTCAGAGGAACCTTAGGGAGTCTTCAAGTCCAGTGTTCACAGGTTTGGATAGACACACGTTGTGGTGTGTGTATATGTGCATGGGCTAGAAGTGGACAGAGGTAGGAGGCAGCCTTTCCTTGATCTCTCCCTTTAAATTTGACACTGGGCCTCCCTCACACTAGCTCTGAAGCTCCATGTTTGAGCTAGGCTTGGCCTTTGGACTCCAGGGATCCAGACCACAGGTATGTGGGTGCTCTTGAGGTTCTCCTACTTGGGCCACACATACTTTACTGGCTGACTTACCTCCCCAACCCTGTCTTTCTTCTCAAAGGAAAACATATCCCAGCGGTATGGCTTAGGTGTGCTAAGAGTTCCTCATATAAGCAGTAACCAAAAGAAGGTGACATACTGCGTCTCAGTAAAACTAAAATCAGTGTAATTCTAGCTGGGAGATTAGTTTGGGGTTGTTTGCATTCGTGAAATTAAATCTTTGTCCTTGGCAAAGAACTGTTAGGTGAAATTTCCGTTTACTTTCTTTCGAGCAACAACCTAGCTAATCCAAATTTAGGTTCACGCTCTTGGAGAGAGTAGGGTCCTTCCCCTGTGTACTTCCGATTCCCTTCTCTGGAATGGACTCTAATGTACTTACTGGTGAGAGCTAGTGCGATCAAGTGACCCATAGTGTGTGGATGAGTAAAGGCCGGGGCAGAGTGAGTGCTCAGTGGACAGAGGTTGATATTATAATTAACATTGGATTTGTGTCTGGAAAAGTCTATAACATTTATGGAATGTGGAGAGGAAAGGATAAAAGTGGAGAGACGTTAATAGGCCTTGTATACAAAAGGTAGGAAGAACCCAATTTAAAACTCAAAAGTGTTTCTTCCAAATTCCAGCTTAGCAGCAACAATTAAAAATTTAAAAGCATTGAGGGGATAGAGAGATGCCTAGGCGGTTAGGAGCACTGGCTGCCCTTACAGAGGACCTGAGTCTTGTTCCCAGCACCACATGGCAGCTCACAGCAATCTGAAACTCCAGTTCCAAGGAATCATATTCTCTTCTGGGCACTGGGCACCAGTCACAAATGCAGTTCACTGGCACATGCAGACGAAACACCCACACACATAAAATAAAAATCTTCAAAAAACCAAGTGTTGCCAGGCGGTGGTGGCACACGCCTTTAATCCTGAGGCCAGCCTGGTCTACAGAGTGAGTTCCAGGACAGCCAGGACTATACAGAGAAACCCTGTCTTGAAAAAACAAAAAACAAAAAAACCAAGTGTTTGGGTACCTTCCTTAAATTGATATTTATGTGTTCGTTAAAACAAAAGTGATTTTATATTTTAAAATTAAGCAGGATGCAAGAGAGATGGCTAAATGGGTAAGTACTTACTGAGTGCTTGGCTCAAGTTCAAATTACCAGAACTAATATAAGAAGTAAGATCACATGATTACCTGAACTTTAGCTCTGTTGTGGGGCAGAATAAGGAGATTCATAGGAATTGCTGGGTACTGGCCTAGCTCTAGACTTAATGAAATACTTTGTCTCGATTATGATAGACCAAGGATTAGGGGACATTGAAGGAAAGCCCCCAGTCAATGGGTTTGCTGTGAGTCTGTCTCCTAGGATTGTCAAGAGTGACCCCCATGTCTCGCCAATGACTTCCTGAGCATAAGTTCAACAGGGGCAACATGAGTGGATGTTCCAGAGTGGATGGGGGAGAGATCAGAGCCTCAGCCCTACACAAAGAACTACAGGCAGCCGATGTGGTGGAGTGTAGTTCCTGGGGGGGTGTGGGGGGGCGGAGAGCACACTAACTGGTTATCCAGTACCAAATATTCACCCCTGAAAGACACATATACACACAAGTAACGTTACACAGACTGAGCAGGTTTATTTAGGAGATTATATGTATATAAACATATGCATATGATGATATGTGAAAAGGGCTATGAATTTGAAAGGAAGCAAGGAGGGCTTGTCGAGAAAGGGAAGGGGTAATGGTGTAATTCTCTAAAAAACAAAAACAAATAATAGATGATGATGGGAATGAAAAGAATGAGACACCTACCTACACAGCTTTCAAGAATGTGCAGCCAGCCGGGCAGTGGTGGCACACACCTTTAATCCCAGCACTTGGGAGGCAGAGGCAGGCAGATTTCTGAGTTCCAGGCCAGCCTGGTCTACAGAGTGAGTTCCAGGACAGCCAGGGCTGTACAGAGAAACCCTGTTTCGAAAGACAAAACAAAAAAAGAATGTGTAGCTTTCAAGAGCATGTGGGGGCACACATGCCACAGAATACATTGAACCACCCCCCCATACACACACACCCCAAAGAAAAAGTAGGAAGGACAAGAGTTGGGTGTGATTGCTTATGTCCGTGACCCCACCACTTGGCAGAAGGATCACTGTGAGCCACATAGTGAGTTTAGGCTAGCCTGTGCTCTGTAGTAAGCCCCATGTCAGAAAGTAAAACAAATAGAAAAACCACGAGTCTGCTGTGTTTCCTGTCCTAGCACCATTAAAGGGAAAGGTAGATGTGGAGCCATGTGTAGGTGAGATCTCATTTGAATATTTTACCTCTTGGAAAATGACTGGAGCAGTCCATACTGACAGCCCTTTTCATGAAGGCCATAGAAAAGTCCAACTGGGAAGATTCCAGAGTGAACCAGTGGCCATGGCACCTTGATGGTATCCCCACAGTTCTAGCCTTCTAGGAGCTGGCTGTTTCGTGTACTATGGCATGTTGGACAGAGCTCCACTTCTGGAACCCCTGAGCCCTGCTCCCCACTTGCATCAGGTGTCTCTTCAGTGCTGGGTTAGAGACCTGAGCTGGGAAGTGGTGCAGTTCGAGGTTATGCTGAACTTGCCACTCTGCCCACAAGCACTTGGAGCACACTGGCTTCCCTGGCTTGTGCTTGGACTCCACAGAGGAACTCCAGTGCTGACTTGTCCTGTATTCCCTACGTTAGGCCAAGTGTAAGAACATGGAGCATGTACTTCGAGAGAAAGCAAAAGCCTTCTGGGCCCTCAGGCGCACCTATGAGGCCATCGCTAAGCACAACGAGGTGAGTGTGCTTTGTTTAAATATTTAATCTCCATGGAGCTTTCTACCCCACCTTTGGTTATTCAGTTCCTAGATAAATGCCAACTTCTATATTTATAATAAGCCTTAATTAGCACTAAAGCTGGGTACATAACTATCCTAGCTATGAGAATTTACTTCCCATCAATAACCCTGAGTTTAACGTGTTGTGTTCCATCGAGGCAGCTCTTAGCTCCAATTGGCCAGCCTTCTTGGCCATGTTTTCATGATTCTACTCTAGGTCTGTCTTCTGTCTCTCCTTTTTCGTGGTCTCTTCCTCTGACACTAAGCTCAGGAACCAAAAAGACCTGCCCAGCTACAGGCTGTTGGCATCTTCATTCACCAATCAGGGATAACTTGGGGGAAAAGGTTACATAGAGTCTAGGTATGAATTATCTTGGCCCTGGAGCCAACCAGGCCTTAGGGGCCAGTATTTAACATTACAATACATAGCAAAGGACCAAGCCTCCACAGGGCTGGGCCAGGTGGGAAGTGTGGGACATTGGCCCACCCACCTCTGTCACACCTGCAGCATTGAGTTGCTTTGCTGAAAGCGGCCCCCAGCTGGGCCATCCCAAACCCATACTCTGACCTTGCTGGCTTCTCCCTGCTCTGGTGCAGGTGCAGACGACTTGGCTGGAAGGCCGCATCCGGGATGAGTTTGACAAGCTCCGAGATTTCCTGAGGGTGGAGGAACAGGCCACCTTGGATGCCATGAAGGAAGAGAGCAGAAAGAAGCACCTGCAGGCTGAGGAGAAGATGAAGCAGCTGGCAGAGCAGACCGAGGCGCTGGCCCGTGAGATTGAGCGTCTGCAGATGGAGATGAAGGAAGATGACATGACCTTCCTCATGGTAAGAGGCTCATCATCTGACCCGAGGGTGGGATCAGGGTCAGGGGCCCTGGTCGACGGCCTTTCTGTGGATGGCGGAGGACCTTATTGGCATGCCTTGTGGCAGAGCAAGGCTTGGCGGTTGAGAATATCCTCCTACCTCCACTTCCACCCTTTACTGTTGCTGCCTACTTGTTCATTGCTTGGTTGTCTCTACCTGTAATGAAATAGTAAAATTGTGTGCTACTTTAAGCTTTAACATTTGTATTACATTTTTATTTATTTACTGTAGATGAGTGTCTAAGGGTTCATTTACTATGAAGAGACACCATAACCACAGCGACTCTTATAAATATCTAGTTGGGGCTGGCTTACAGTTAAGAAGTTTAGTCCATTATCATCATGGTGGGAAGCATGGCAGCACACAAGCAGATATGGTGATGGAGAGGTAGTGGAGAGTTCTACATCTCTATCAGCAGGCAGCAGGAAGAGAGAGGAAGCCACTGGGTCTGGCTTGAGCTTCTGAAATCTAAAAGCCCATTCCCTGTGACACACTTCCTCCAACAAGGCCACGCCTCCAATAATGCCCCTCTCTATGGACCTTTGGGGGCCATTTCAAACCGCCACTATGGCTACACATTGCAAAGTGCCTGTATGGAAGCCAGTCAGTTTTCTTTTACTATGTGGGTCCCAGGGACCAAACTGAGGTTACTAGGCTTGACAGCAAGCACCGTAACCTGCTGAGCTATTTAGCTGGCCCTGTTTTCTTGTTTGTTGCTTTGTTGCTTGTTTTCTCCTTTGTCTCCTTTTCCTCTTCCCTCC
>NW_022196915.1:52981834-52982868 GCF_008632895.1 Mastomys coucha
GTAGAGAAACAATCAACTAACCAACCAACCAACCTAAAAAAAAAAGCAGCTTAGTGGCCTGCCAGCCTAGCCTGCTTGGTGAGATCCAGGGCACTGAAAGACACTGCCAGAGAACAAGGCAGATAGCAGCTGAAGAATACGCTGTGCTTTACCCCTGGCTCCACGAGACAGATGTATGAGTGCATGGACCTGCACACTCACATGTGTGTGCAGACACGCATGTACCCACGCACACGAGTGCGCAGAAAAGAAATTCTGTTCTTCCTTTAAAACATGATTCTTTTTTGTTTTGTTTTGTTTTGTTTTGTTTTTCAAGACAGGGTTTCTCTGTGTAGCCCTGGCTGTCCTGGTACTCACTCTGTAGACCAGGCTGGCCTCGAACTCAGAAATCCACCTGCCTCTGCCTCCCAAGTGCTGGGATTAAAGGTGTGCACCACCACCGCCCAGCAACATGATTCATTTTCTTTCTTCCCTTTATTGATTTTTGTCCTTCCTTGCAGAGAGGTTTCCTAGACTTGAAAGCTAGTTTACCAGTCAGTCCCTTTTGACAGGCGAGTGTATCCCTCGTGCATTGCATTTTACCTATTTAGTTGTCCTTCCATTTTCGCTTGAGTTACTTCTGCTTTGGCCTTTTATGGGCAGTAAGACTCTAAGCAAGCGCGCACGTGCGTGTGTGCGTGTGTGCGTGCGTGCGTGTACTGGATTTGCGTGGACATGTACTTTTGAATATGTACCCATAGGATTTCTGGATTACTTGATAATTCTGCTTTAACCCATTAAGGGCTGCTAGGCAGTTTTACCAAAGTAGCCACACTATTTTGTCTTGCTACCAGCAGAGTCTGAGAGTCAAGTTTCTGTACCTCTTGGGCACTTCTTTTCTCCATAGCCTGCCTTGTGAGTGACTTGTGGTCTCATTGTCCTTCAGTGTGTGTTCTCCAGGTAGCTGATGACACTGGGCATCTGTCTTTTCAGTGGCTTCATGGACATTACTAGCTCATCCTTAAGATGTCCATGTAATTTCTTTATACAGTTTT
>NW_022196915.1:52982878-53029453 GCF_008632895.1 Mastomys coucha
GAGTTTACTCTGTAGACCAGGCTGGCCTTGAACTCAGAGCTCTACCTGCCTCTGCCTCCTGAGTACTGGAACTAAAGATGTGTGCTTACGTGCCCAGGTATACAGTTTCCAGAAGGGTTTGTCTGTTCGTTGCCTAGCTGTGAGAGTTCGTTCCTTTTGTGCTCCAGCGTAGCTCTTCTCTCTGTCTTAGCTTTGCATTTAGATCTTACACGTACTTTAAGGGTGTCTTGTCTCGGTGTGGTTTTGTTTTTAGCCTGACACAAGGCAGAGGCTTTGCTCGCTTTGGTTGACCTGCATATCTGCTGAGAAGACAGTGCTGTTAACTTACCTTGGTTCCTGACAAACTCCGACGTCGTCTAGACTGTCACTTCTGTCCTCATCACTCCCACTACCTCCATCACAGCAGCTTGTGTAACAAGTGCGAAGTTTGGGAGTACGAGTCCTCCAACTTGGTGGTTTTCAAGGTTGCTTTTATTCAGCGTTTCCTGAAACTCCATATGAATTTTAGGATCAGTTCTAAGTTTTGCCAAAGAAGACCCTGGGCCTCCTGTATACTGAGCAAGGTCTCCCTCCCATGGCCGCATCCTCACCCTGGGACTTCCAAGGGGTGACATTGAGTTTGAGATGAGATCCCATGGGATATGTGACAGCTGAATGATGTTATCCATGAGTGTGTGGCATCTGGCAACTCTTGGTCAGAAATTTCCTCCTTAGTCTGTGTCTCTGATTTTTTTTTTTTTTTCCAGAAACACAAGAGCCGAAAACGCCGGTAAGTGTTCAAACCTGATGGGGACACGAGAGGTAGAACAGATAAAAAGCCGGCGCTCCACTGTCCAGTGGCGGAAGGGCTAGGCAGGTGTGGTATCCAACTGGGTAGAATGCAGAGGGAGCAGTAGAGGCCAGCCAAGGGGAGCTCTTTAAAGGCATTCCAGTTCTGGTTGGCATGGAGGCAGAGAGTTGTTTCGGAACATAGAGGGTCCATACTCTCCACAGGGATTTACAGCACCAGGCACATGACTCATGTTTCTCAGTCGTCAACAGGCTTGGTTTTTGGCTGGCTTCCTACCTCTGGGAAAGAGCTTTGGCATACTTTGCTGTGGGTGGATGGGCTTGCTGGGCTCTCCTGGATGGGTAAGGAAGAGTTGTGTCCTGACAGAAGATGATTGTAAGTGCTCTGGGCTGTGATGGGTTCCCAGTCTCTGCAGGAGCTTGGCAAAGGCCACATAACACCATGGCTCTTTTGAATTCAAGCCATTAAGGCCCTTCCAGCTTGGATCTCTCATGAGCCTAAGTGTGATTTCTATCCATGAGGATGGCAGAACCTCCCTTTGTATCTCCCAGCTGTTCAGGATTGAACCTTCCTGCTGAATCCTGAAGGCTGGGGCAGCCCAATGGGCTCCTGTCTTGGGACAGGATGTCCAAGAAACTTTGGTCTGAGACAAGAGAAGCAGTCCTGTTGCTGGCTTGTAGTAAATGCAGCCAGAGGTCCTGGCCCTGGCCCTGGCCCCATCCCCGTCCAATGTCTGGCCTTCCTTTACCAGGCTCTTCTGCACCGTGGAGCCAGCTCCTCTCCAGCCTGGCTTGCTAATGGATGCATGCAAGTATCTGGAGTCCCTGCAGTACCGAGTCTGGAAGAAGATGCTTGGGTCTGTCGAATCTGGTAAGGACACGCAGCAAAGTGCTCCAGAAGAATGGAGACCATCCTGTGCTGCACAGACCTGGCCAAGCTTCTCAGCTCTTCTCTCTGCAGCCCTTTCTAGGTGGGGCCAAGGCCTTCCTGCTCTGACCCACTTGAGAAAGGCTAACTCTCCTTTCTGTCTTTATAACTCCAAACATTCATGTTTAGAAAGACCCCCAACTCCGGGTTATTTCTCCTGAAGTCACTCCAGCCCTCTCCTGCCAGTGTGCCCTGGTTTTATACCCAAAAGTGGCATCAACCCAGGGGAATGTTACTTGATCATCTTAGGTGTCCTGGGAGTGTGTAAACCTTCCTACTTTGTAGTCCCTGCCTGTGTTAGTCTCCTTGGCTGCTGTAACAGAGAACCATAAATTGGCTTACAAAATCTGTTACCAAGTTCTTGGAGGCTAAAAGCTCATTCCCGAGAAATAGTCAAAACTGTGCTCCTCTGATCTGTGGGAAGGCCCTTAGACTTCAGCATTTGCTGCATTGCTTGAGTATCCTTGGGATGAAACTGCCAAACTGGCCCCTGCCTTGGTCACATGACATAGATAGTCTCTTGCTCTCTCACTGTGCCTATCTCTGACCCATTTCTAAATAAGGTTATATCCTGAGGTACTAGTGTTTGGGACTTACACATATCTTTTTGGGGGCTGGGGGTAGTTTGACTTGTATGACCCCAGCAGCCCAGGGCAGCTCCCTGCATGCATTAGGGTACGTGGGACCTCAGCCAGCTTGGCAGAAGTAGGGTGTCCAGTTTGCTGACTCTCTCTTCTCTCTCTGTCCCTAGTGCCCTTCAGCTTGGATCCCAACACAGCTGCTGGCTGGCTCAAAGTGGCTGATGACCTCACGAGTGTCATCAACCATGGCTACCGTGTGCAGGTGGAGAATCCAGAGCGCTTCTCCTCGGCACCCTGCCTGCTGGGCTCTCAAGTTTTCTCGAAGGGCTCCCACTCTTGGGAGGTGGATGTGGGTGGCCTGCCGACCTGGCGAGTGGGCGTGGTACGGGTACAGGCACATGCACAGGCACAGGCTCAGTCTGATGTAGGTGGTGAAGGCCACTCACACAGCTGCTATCACGATACACGCTCAGGCTTCTGGTACCTGTGCCGCACACAGGGTGTGGATGGAGACCACTGCATGACTTCTGACACCGCCACAGCACCTCTGGTCCAGGCCATGCCGCGGCGTCTGCGTGTGGAGCTGGAGTGTGAGGAGGGCGAGCTGTCCTTCTATGACTCTGAGCGCCACTGCCATCTGTACACCTTCCATGCCCACTTCGGGGAGGTGAGGCCCTACTTCTACCTGGGGGCCTCTCGAGGTGATGGTCCCCCAGAACCTCTGCGAATCTGCCACCTGCGTGTCTCCATCAAAGAAGAGCTGGACATATGAGCTGCGGAGTTGGTAGCCCATCACTGACACCCATGCAGCGTCCTGTATCTTATCTTAGCTTTTCTGTAGCTCCAAAGTTAGGAGCCACCCGGAGGTGCTTGGCTGAGCCTAGGCTCTGTCTACAGTCATGCTACCTTCAGGATGTGGGTTTTCTGGTTTCCTTTGTTCTTGGATTGCTGGTATATCGTTTTCTTGTAGGATGGCATTATAATGTAGGTGTGACTATTTTTAGAGATGATGAAGCTAGCCTATCAGGAGATGCCTCTTGTTGAGTCCGTTTGTCATTTATGTTTCCCAGGAAGAGGTCCTTGTCAGTCCACACAGGGAAGCCCCAGGATGGGGTTGAGACAAGAGTGAGCAAAGCCTTCACCTAGGCTCTCCTACTCTAGCAGGACAAGTTAGGCATTGGCCAGCCTAACTCAGCAAGCATGTGGTCTGAAACCCAGGAGTTCCCCTGTCCGTCCCTAGGACAGGATTGTCCTTGACTTTCTCTGTGGGAACTCTGTAGGGTGTGAGGTACTCTGGAATACAGCTCAGAGCTTGTGAGTGTCACAGGAGAGGCAGCTCTAGGGCTTTTGGCAGTGGCTAAGGATTGACCAGTTTCAAGTCAGTGGCATAGAGGCCAAGCACCAGAATGCAGTGAGTGAGAAGGCAGCTGGTGCTGGCTGGGGCAGGAGCCCCACTCTGCTGCTCAGTCTGAGGCTAACTTCCTGTTGACACGGAATCGATACTGATTGGCCAGTTCACGCTTTGAAAGTTTCCTCTGGAATTGTCCAGTTTTCTAGAACACTTTTTAAAAAATTAACTTTTTGCCCTCTTTCTCTCTCGGGGCCTGTGTTTCCACATCTGTGAGTTGACACTAGTCCTTGGAAATTACTGGAGGAAGGTATGAGAAGGGCCCTCAGTGGATGCTGCTTCAGTCGGGAACTGTTCGTCTGGAAGGCCAGTCCTGTCCTCGCTGCCCTTGTCTCCACTGGCTTCTACCTGCTTGTTTTTGCTCTGCTCTCTGCAGATTTCACCCCAACTTTTCCTATATGTGCCCCTCTACCTTTTCTTTCTCAGTCATACCTATAGATGGAGTCTAATTGCCAACTAACCAAATCCCAAGAGGTGTCGTGAGGAAAACCATCTCAGGGGTGCCCTGTCGTAGTCAAGACCTAGGATCTAGCATTCCTAGTTTCAGCCAGCACCCCTCATTACATAAGACTTGTTTTAAACCATGCCGCTTACCCACTAATTGGCTCTAAGTGGGTCATGTGCATTGATTATCCAACAAGTGGAGACACAGAAGAAACCCTGGTGCAGGCCAGGCCGGGAGCAGGGGCAGTGTCGGCAAGCCAGCTTATGTCAGATGCTCGGGCACCATGGGTGTGAAAGGTACACCTGGTCTGATGTATGTGTTTGCTTTCTCTAGAAGAAACTCTGAAATTCCTATTACAATAAGTTTTTAAAAAGTTTTTCTTTTCTTTTAAAATTTTCACCTTAACTCTTTTTAAGTAGGATAATTTCAATGACCTAGTCTTTTAGAAAAATTTTACTTGCCCCACAACTGACATGTTCCTCTCAGAGCTTTTGTAAACACAAACCTCTGTTGTAACTTGTACCTGACCTGACCCTTCCCATTGTAAGATTTCCATCATGTGCAGTGAATGTGCTGTATAGCTTGTTAGTTGGTGGACATTTGGCTGGTTGCAGTATGTTTAGCTATTATGAGTTCTGCTGCTATGAAATTTGTGTGCAAGTTTTGTGTGGATGTGTCTTTTTTGATTTTCTGACATATACCTTGGAGTCTGGTTTCCAGGTCATATGATAATTATTTTAAGCCCTTTGGGGACTTGCCAAGCTGTTTCTAAGAGAGCCGTCCTATTTTCTACTCCCACCGGCCGCAGGTGAGGGCTGGCTTGTAACAAGTTCTTGTCAGCACTATCTGCCCTCTAAGCTAGCCACACTGAGGAAGCTGGAGTATGTCTCGTTCGGCCTGTAGTTGCTATCTCTGATGGCTAGGGAGCATCTCTTCTCATATTTGCTGTGTATCTGCTTCAGAGACTTCAGCACGTTTGCCCCTTGGGTTGTCTGAACTTTTATTATCAAGTTTTACAAGTTTGTTATGCATTCTAGGTAAAAGTTCTTTGTGTCAGATGAATCACTTATAAAATTTTCCTCCTAATTCAGTGAGTTGTTGGTTTTTTTTATTGTCTTTAAAAAAAAATTTTTTTTTAAAGGGGGTGAGAGATGTCTCAGTGGTTGAGATCACTTCTCTTCCAGAGGTCCTGAATTCATTTCCTAGCACCTATGTTGGATGGCTGACAAGCACTTGTAATTCCAGCTCTAGGGGATCTGACACCTGGCACTTCCATGCATGTGTGCACACACACCCATACAGATTCATAAATAGTTTTTTTAAATGTATGCATATGCATATGTATGTGTACCGGTGCCTATAGAGGCCAGAAGAGGGCATCAGGTTCCCTGGAGAGAGAATTACAGGCTGTTGGGAGCTATCTGATACAGGTGCTAGGAAATGAACTAGGTTCCTTTGGAAGAACAACAAATGCTCTTAACTGCTGAGCCATTTCTCGAGCCCCCTTGTACTGTCTTAATGATGTCCCTTAGTATTCAGAAGTTTCAATTTGTGATATCCAGCACATTTGCCTATTTATTTTGTTGCATATCCTCAAGATCTTGGGCATTGCCCTGAAACTCATACACACAAGATCTGAATTTTGGCTCAGGGATGGGCAGCTGTTGACAGGCCCTTACCCATGAGTCTAAATTCTTTCCAACTCTCTCCTACCCATTTGTCCTCTTTTCTGTACCTTCATAAATGCTAAAGGCCACTGTCTTACTCAGGGTTTCTATTCCTGCACAAAACATCATGACCAAGAAGTAAGTTGGAGAGGAAAGGGTTTATTCAGCTTACACTTCCACATTGCTGTTGATCACCAAAGGAAGTCAGGACTGGAACACAAGCAGGTCAGGAAGCAGGAGCTGATGCAGAGGCCATGGAGGGATGTTACTTACTGGCTTGCTTCCTTATAGAATCCAAGACTACCAGCCCAGGGATGGCACCATCCACAAGGGGCCCTCCCACCTTGATCATTAATTGAGAAAATGCCTTACAGCTGGATCTCATGGAGGCATTTCCTCAACTGAAGCTCCTGTCTCTGTAATAATTCCAGCCTGTGTCAAGTTGACACACAAACCCAGCCAGTACAGTCATCCTAAGTGGCTCTATACCCAACCTTGTGTGGATTTCTCCAGTGCTGTGTTCAGAGGTCCAATTGCCTGGGCCTGCCTTTATTATTGAGGTTTACTGACTCTTACACACAGGATTCTAGCTGGGTGAATGTTGGTTTACCCTCCAGCATGCCACCTGGTACATAAAGGCTATTTTCATGACAGCGAGCTAATGAGATGGGATCTCTTGGTGCATTACCCACCTGCCCAAGCTCTCTTCATCTGTAGTGATGGAGAAGGTCTTTCAGGTCCAGACTTGGTTGTGGAGCTTCTCCACTCCAGGAGAGCCTCTCTCTTAGTTTGGGTTTCCATTGCTGTAAAGAGACACCATGACCAGGCCACCTCTTACAAAGGACAATATTCAGTTGGGGCTGGCTCACAGGTTCTTAAGTTCAGTCCATTATCACCATGGCAGGAAGCATGGCAGTGTCCAGACAGGCATGACGCTGGAACAGCTCAGAGCATCTTGTTCCAAAGGCAAACAGGAGAAGACTGCATCTCTCTTCTGCTTAGGGAGCTCAAAGCCCACCTCCACAGCGATACACTTCCTCTAATAAGGATACACCTCCTAATGGTACGGTTTCCCACGGGGCAAACCATATCCAAACTACCACATCCACTCCCTGACTCCCATAGGCTTGTTCAAGCACATGAGTCCTATGGGGGGGGGCATACCTAGCCACAGCATAATGCAAAATACATTTAGTCCAACTTCAAAAGTCCCCATAGTCTATAGCAGTCTCAACAATGTTAAAATTTCAAAGTCTCTTCTGAGATTCATCTAATCACTTAACTAATCCCGTATAAAATCAGAATTTAAAAAAGCAGATCACATACCTCCAACATCACAGGATATACATTACCATTCCCAAATGTCATAGTGAGGAAATACTGGACCAAAGCAAGACCAAAAGCCAGCTGGGCAAACTCCAAACTCTGCCATCTCCATGTCTGATGTTAAGTCTCCAACTCCTTTCATCTTTGTTGGCTGCAACAAACTACTTACTCATGGGCTGGTTCCACTCCATTAGCACCATTCCTCAACAGGTATCCCACGGCTCTGGCATCTGGAACATCTTGGGGTCTCCGTGGCAGCTTCATACATTCTTATTCCAATGTTTGGTATCCACACATGATCATGGTTCCTCCAAAGGACATAGGTCACTTCTCCAGCTCTGCCCTTTGTAGCATTCTAAGTGCTGGTTGATTCCACTCCACTGCTGCTGCTGTTCTTGGTGATGATCCCATGGTACTGGCATCTCCAATGCACTGGGGTCTTCCACTGTAACTCGGCTTCCCCAGTAGCCTTTCATAAGCTCCCTTCATGGTGCTCAGCCTCAGCTCCTTTGCATGATCCCATCAGTCCTGCTCAATTGCAACTGAGGCTGTACCTTCACTCATGACCTTCCCTGGCCTCTCACAGTGCTAGGCTTCAGCTGCTCTCCATGATCCCTTCATGCACTCAAAACCAGAAACACCTGGGTGACTCTTACACATTACCAAGTCCAGCTGCAGCACAAGGTACAACTTTGGCTGTCTTTGAAACACAGCTTCGTTGTGCTCTCAGAAAACACTTCCCAGAATATTTCACCTCAGTGATGCTGGTCTCTTCTTAATCACCAATAATTTCTTAGCTCCAGCTAACCACCATCAATTATCCCAGTAGTTCCTTCAGTTCTTGACTCTAAAGCCAGAGCCACATGGCCAAAGCCACTGAGTTCTACTGCCTGCTGGAACTGGAAAAGCATCCCCCCTCGTTCTATTACATTATCGTCAGTTTTCTGCTTTCCAACCCCTTTCCTGCCTAAGCTTGGCAGTCCTGAAACTTTTTCTGTACATTGGTCTTGAACTTGGTGATCTGTATGGCTATGTCTCCTGAATACTGAAGTTAAAGGCCTGTACCACCACACCTAGATTTTAGCTTTTCTTCTCCTAGAACTTGCTCTGTCCCAGGCTGACCTTGAATCAAGAGATCTGTTTGTCTTTGTCTTTTGGGATTAAAGGTGTGTACCACCATGCCTGGGCCTAAGCTTTTCTTAGCCACTATTCCTCAATATCCTGATCAAAAGCCTGAGTCTTCCAGCCCCAAGATCTGGGCCATAGTGTGCACTCCATTTCTGGATTGTAGTTCATTCCAGATTAAAAGTCCAAATGAAAACAATGACCAGGTAATGACATCTAACATGATATACCTATTCCTGTTCAACTACAAACACAAACAATAAGCTTAGCTGGGTGGAATCTTGCCCTGAGACCACTACTCCCTTAATCTGTTTGTCTCTTTGTACACAGGATTCGGCTCCATTTCACTCTCTAGTGCCCCTTTGTTACATGAATCATACATTTTGTATTTTTCCTTCCTAAGCTTGCTATGCTTGATCAAAACACTCTTCATGAGATCAAACCAGAGGACAAAGTCATGTTGGACTTTTTTGAGGCTTCCTTTGTCAGTGCAGTTAATTGAAATCTGTTTACCTTAGCCTCAGGGAGATTCTTCCGTCTTCCGCACTGGGCAAAGCTTGAGCTTAGGGGCCTCAAAGCCCACCCCCACAGTGACATACTTCTTCTAACAAGGCTATATCTCCTCCAATAAGGGCACACCTCCTTAGTGTCACTTCCCATGGGCAAAGTGTATTCAAACCGCCACAGCCCCTTACTGGGTCATCCTTGAGTTTCCACTGGCCGTTTTCCCATCAGCTCCCTCTTACTTTTTGGAGGGTGGGGTTTCAGAAGAATATGATCTTTGCTTCAATATCAGAACAAGAGAAGTCTCTGGGACTCTGGCTAAAGAGTAGACAGGGTCGGAATTTATTATTTATTTATGGCCAGATGTTTGTTTGTTTGTTTGTTTGAGACTGAGTCGCTCACAGGTCTGGCTGGCCTGGAACTGGACGGCCTCACAGAGATGTGCCTGTCTGTGTCTTCCAAATGCTGAGAGTGGGGTTGTGTGCAACCACATTCAGACCAAAATTTTGTTATTTTGAAAAGATGTGTTTATATTGCTTAGGTTTGTATGTGTGTGCCTGCAGAGCCTAGAAAGGGGTGTTAGATCATTTGAAGAGTTACAGGTTACATGGGTGCTGGGTCTGAACTCCATTCTCAGAGCAGCGAGTTCTCTTAGAGTGATCTCCAACCCTGAAGGAGTTTTATGAACTTGAGAACATGATGACCCCTCTCAGCATGCTCCTGCCCCTTGGTCTCCATCTCTCTGCCACTGTGACTTGGCCATCCTGCTGTTAATTTTTATAGTGAGTGCAGGAGCCACATGGCTGCCTGTCAGTCCTAGATCCAGCAGTGTCATAGCTTTCAGGTGGCTATCGTGTGATTATCCAGCTGGGTACCACTGTTGGGTGGCCTGGGGAGAAACACAGTTCATCCCAGATAGGGCACAGACCACAGATAAGATTCTATCTGCTGGATCAGTGATTTGGGGGGTTACTTTAGATACATGGGTCAATCTGTGGCAGCCGTGTCACCTTTAAAGTCTGCCCAAGGGTAGGTAAACAGCTCAAAAGCTGCATTGCTGGCACTTCCTGCGCAACTCATGGGCAGCTCCATCAAAGAATCTCTCTCTAACAATGGTGTACCACTTACATTACCCTGGGGAGGGGCCGTGTGATCTTGGTTCTTGAACTTAACTTGGTCTTGAAAGGTTTTGTTTCTGTTTACTTTTTAAAAGTCGTATTTATTTACATCGTGGATAGTTGGTTGCGTGCGTGATATGCATCGTAATGGAGGCCAGAGGCCAGCTTGTAGAGCTTTTGGTTCTCCTCACCATGTAGGTCCTGGGAATCCAACTCAGGTTTGGCAGCAAGGGCCACTGCCCCTGAGATGTCTCACCAACCCCTCTTGCAAAGTTTTTGTGAGGTTAGAGAGCTTTATGAGAATCCCTATACTTTCTAGAAGAGACCATTTCAACTTGTGGAAAATGGCCAGTCCGCCACCACATAAGGATGTTTCTGTCAAAGATGGGCCCATATGAAGATCATGTAAGTGGGGTAAAAATGTGTGTGTGTGTCTGCCTGTCCGTCTGTCTAGAGGTCCATCTTGGATGTCATTCCTTAGGAACCATCTACTGTTTCTTAAAGTATTCTTTTTGTTTGTTTGTTTTGTTTTGTTTTTGAGACAGGGTTTCTCTGTGTAGTCCTGGCTGTCCTAGAACTCACTCTGTAGACCAGGCTGGCCTCGAACTCAGAAATCTGCCTGCCTCTGCCTCCCAAGTACTGAGATTAAAAGCATGCGCCACTACCACCTGGCCCATCTACTGTTTCTTGAGACAGGCTCCCTCAGTGGCCTGGAACTCACTTGGCTATCCTGGCTGGCTAACAAGCCCTTGAGATCCACCTGCTTTTGCCTTGTGTGTACCTGCAGAGGCTAAAAAAGGGTGTTAGATCACCTGAAGATAGAGTTACAGGTTACATGGGTGCTGGGTCTGAACTCCATTCTCAGAGCAGTGAGTTCTCTTAGAGTGATCTCCAACTCTGAAGGAGTTTTATGGACTTAAGAACATGAGAACATTAACATCAAACTATGAGTTGGAAAGCCTCTCCTGCCCAGGACTGACTGACAAGTTTTACCGTCTGGTTTTCTCCCTGTGCCTTTCAGTGCTTAGCCCCACAGATGCTTGCAGGATTGGTACAATGGTAAGTGTATGGACAAGGGGCAGCAGTCTGTTGCAGCATCTAGGGAGATTGCACAAAAACATCACGTAAGGATCTATCTCAGGTGATGACCCCATTACTAAGCAACCTACGGCTTGTCTAGTTGGAATCGTGCACCATGTCCTTATAATTTCAAGGCAGTTATGTCCTTGAAAGCACCATAAAACAGACACCAAGCCTGCTGTGGTAATGTACACCTTTGAACCTAGCACTCAGGAGGCAGAGGCAGGCAGATCTGGGAGTTCAAAGCCAGCCAGGACTGCGTCGTGAGACCCTGTCTTTAAAAAGGCAGGCGGGCAAAACCAGTGCCTTCATTTGGGAAAGGAGATCGGCACACAGAATGTAAAGCTCAGAAGCCTGGACCTAGGTGCTAGCCTTGCGGTGGACAAGCTACCAGGTCTTCACAGCATTTCTCACAAGGGTCTAAGGATAACAGTATCTACCCTGAGCGGTTAGAGGATTCATTGAGGTGGTTTAGAGTAAAAAGGCCAAGTGTGCTATCTTAAAGCCCTGTACAGGTTTCTCACATGCTATAGTTAATTCTTCAGAAGGTGGCACAACACATGCTATATTTTGAAATCATGATTTCTCAGTAACAAATCCCAGAAACAAGGGAGAGATTGAGAACTATGTTGTCAGAAACACATTCAAAAAAAAAAATCCCCCTGCAGTTTAACAAGGACATATATTTATAATCTGGGGGTGCAGGTCTGTAATTGCAGTTACTTGAAGCTGAGACAGGAGGATCATAATCTCAGCGTGGGATCATCTCCAAATCAAAAGAGCCTTGTGGATAGAGTGGAGTGGTGGAGAGTCCTTGCCTTGTGGGGACAGAGCCCCACATGGAAGCCCTACTGTCACGAGAAAGTTCACATTTCAGGAACTGGGGAAGCCATTAGATTGTAATAAATATAAGGTCCAGAGTTAAACATACAGGTGTGCGGTGTATGAAACCACGGCCTCTCAAATGTGTGTGCGCGATTAGATTATGTTCACGTGATTGTAACTCCAAAGGTACGGAATGTTCTAGAACAGTCTCACTGCATACTGACTCTCCCAGGCAGGCCATTGTATCAGTTTTCTTCTTAGTCTTCTGAGAGGCTGTGTTTGTGGTGCATACTCTATCAATGAGTGACTTCTGTAGGCACATAACATGCACCGTAACTTAAAAGCAGACCTGCCCTAGATCTAACCAACCTGGCCAGGAGCGGGAAGCTCAAAATGAAGAATGCTGTTAAAATACGTGAAGATACTCCTTCTCTGTAGGGAGGGCGTATCCTGTATGGTTTCAGGCAAAGTTCACCTGGAAGATGCCACACTTTTTGCTTAAACATCACATCTTAGAGTTTTAAAAGAAAAGCTAAAGCCTTTTAAACCCAAGACCCTAAGAGATGTGTTTCAATTCCAGTCTTCACAAAGGAGTTTAGTAGCCCAGAGACTATGTATGACAGGGAATTGGGTTGGACAGCTTGGGTTCGGATTCTGCCTCAGCTGCTGTCAGACCTTAGTTTAAAGTAAAAAGGGGGAGCATTCCTACACCCCCAGCATGTGTGGCAATTATGAGGTGGTATGTACATGCAGCATGCATATATATCCACGTGAGGTCCATTCCTCAGAGGCTGTCCATCTTGATTTAGGGGACAAAGTCTCACTGGGGCCTGGGGCTTACTGGTTAGTCAACACCTACTGGCAGTGACCCTAGGGACCTGCCTGTCTCCCTCTTCCTGGCACTGAGATTAGGTGCTCACCACCAAGCCTTGCTTTTGTGTGCCAGAGGTTGATGCAGATCCTTATGGTTGTGTGGCAAGCATTTTGCCAACCAGGCAGTCTCCCCAGACCCTGGTGATGAGATTGAAGGTGAGCAAATGCGTACAGCACTAGAGTTTGGGGCCCATAAAGCAGTTGAGTTTACCATTGTGTCACTGGGCTACAGCCATAATGTCAGGCAAACTTGGACACTTGTACCGTTTTCTTTACCAGATAATTTCCAGTGCTCACACCTTGTGAACCGTAGCTGTCGCCAGCAAGAATCCATATCTTTGCAGTGGAAGGGACTGCTGATTCAAGAAGTGGGGTGTGGCAGTCACTGACTGAAGGATTGGGTTTTTTTCTCCTGAGCCCCGAGGGGAAACGACAGTGTACATCCTTTCAGACATTGCAAACCAGTGGAGGGGAGCAGAGCCTGGGGATCTGTGCATAAAATTAGTGGATCACGGAATAAAATTGTGCTGTCATTTCTGCAGTGGCTCATGAGTACACGTGAGCTGAGTGATAACACCAGATGCTGCCTCCTGCCCACTGAGGGCTGTCTTCACCCTGATTGGACAAAGACCATGGTTAGTGATAAGAGATACTGGGATCACAAAGCCTCCAGGTTTCAAGAAGAGAAAGCCTTCCCTACTGTGCCCAGCCACTCCCTTCCCCCCAGCCACACAGAAGGGCTGAGAAGATGGGTCCATATTGACAGAGACCGATGGCCCGGGGCTCTCGGGGAAGCCTTCCTGCCATTTGTCCTTGTTTGTGGTTGTCACTTGGATGGGTCTCTTCTGCCAGAAAACAGGGCTGGGGAATGCAGGAGATGTGGTTTCCATGGATACTGGGCTGGCTGGTATTTGCATAATTCAGTTTAAAGAACAGACAGTCTGGGAACAATGGGGACCCAGAGGAACATAAAGGTACATAGGGAAGAGTCAGGGATGGGGAGCTGGGCTCCACCTCATCCCTTTTGCAGGGGTGCATTTGAATCTGTACACTCCCAACTCTCTGTCTGTGGCAGCATGGACAGGGTGGAGCATAAACAATGTCCCCACAAGAAACCATAGCACATACTGGGGCTGAGTCAATACTGACTGCCACCCTAGAGCCTAGTCATTGGTACAGGCTACCCTTCCTTAAAAAACTAATAAACTAGGACAACTAAAACAATATAAGCTGTCTATATTGTTCTAGTCCCCACCTCTCTCAAGCTACCATCTCTGGTAGCTAAAGTAAAGAAAAGCCACAGGTAAGGGAGACCTCTGGCATGTCTTTAGAAGGCCCAGAAGCACCCTGAAGCAGCTTTGGTGTCCTGGATGAACAAGAGCAGAGAGAGAAAAGGTAGCCAGTGAAATCAGGCCAGGAAACAGAAGTCCTACAGCCCTGACACCCGCAGAAAAGACCTCCCAAACAGACAGGCAGAAGACTAAGAGAAACTGAGGAAGAAACGTGGAAGGCAGCTCCAGTAATGTGGTGAGAGAGGGAAAAGAACCAAATACAGGAGAAAATGGAGAGCAGAAAATGGCAGTTTAATTTAAAACCCACAGTGACAGATATTGAAGTTGCTTATCATATCCCAACAGACCAGCATTTATTTTGAATTATAGGTCACAAAACACCAACATCTAGAGGAACACTTCGAAAGGATCACAACAAGAAATGCGTACAAAGCAATGACAGGAACGAAATGAATGCAGAGCATCCTGTTCTACCAGAAAGCAAAGAGCAGGGCAGCAAGAAGGAATGCCAAGGTTCTGAATCTGCTAGAATTCCAAGTCACTTCGTTTATGAACTGTGTGTGTGTGTGTGTGTGTGTGTGTGTGTGTGTGTGTGTGTGCTCGTGTGGGCCTGCCATAGGACACGTGGAAGTCAGAGAACCATTCCCAGGAGTCAGTTCTCCTCTGCTCCCTTTTGGGAGCTTCAGATCAAACAGATGGTCGGACCTGAGTGCAAAGGCATCTGTCTACTGAGCCGTTCCCCTGGCCCTTGATAGGTTATTTTCAGAGAGTACCTGGACACCAGGAAACTGGGCGTGGTGTGGCTTGCCCATCGACCCAGTAATTCAGGAGGCTGAAGGAGGATCTTGAATTCAAGAGCCAGCTTGTGGTACTGAACAGACACCCATCTCAAAACAACAGCAAATAGAAAAAGAGGGCGGGGCAAACACACACTCAAGTCCCCTTAGGATTTTTACTTTAAAAACACAGTTTCCAAAATATGAAAAAGTAGAAGACATAATCCATATACCAAGACTAAAAGATAAGTAAATACAAGATCACAAAAGAAAATATGCCAACAAATAGGATTTTTATTTATTTATTTATTTTTATTTTTATTTTTATTTTTATTTATTTATTTATTTTTTTTAGAGTTTTCAAAATTAAGCCAGGTGTCATGACTCATGTCAGTAATCCTAATGCTCGGGAGACTGAGGCAAGAACATGGCCAGCAGAGTTAACGGTATGAGACCCTGCCCAAGAGATAAGACAGGATCCTATTTTTCTAAAGAAACACTTACTTTTTATTATTTGTACTTTATCTGAATGCATTTTTTTTTGCCTGAGTATATTATCTGTCTACCATGTACATGTAGTGCTTATGGCATGCAGATCCCCTGGAACTGGAATCACAGGTATTTGTAAGCTACCATGTTGGTACTAGGAACCAAACTTAGTATTAAGTACACAGTTGCTCTCTTCAGACACACCAGAAGAGGGCAACGGATCCCATTACAGATGGTTGTGAGCCACCATGTGGTTGCTGGGAATTGAACTCAGGACCTCTAGAACAGTCAGTGCGCTTAACTGCTGAGCCATCTCAAAGCCCAGAACCAAACTTAGATCCTCTACAAGAGCAGTAAGTGCTCGTTACCCTTGAGCTGTCTCTCCAACCACCAGGCAAATTTTTTTAATTAAAAACTAATACTTGTGGCTGGAGAGATGGAGCTCAGAGGTTAAGAGTTTTTACTGTTCTTGTAGAGAACCCAGGTCTGATTTCCAGCACATACACCTGATGGCTTACAATTATCTCTAACTCCAGTTCCAGGAGATCTAGCATTCTCTTTGGCCTCGGTGGGTACAAGGCACAAGTGTAATGCATATACATATATCTGGGAAAACCCTCACACACATAAAAGTAAATAGTTTTTAAAGGATTCTCAAATTAGGTATAAAAGTACTATAATCAATTGCTTTAATTTTCTTTTTTAAAATAAATGATTGATGAACTACAGTAGCAGGTGTTGGCATTTCTTCTAGGCTTCGTCCCACAGTTACCTAGCAACAGCCACTATAAAAGGGGCTGCTTCCCCCTCCTCTCTCTCTTGCACCTGCTCTTCTGCTCTTGCTCTCTTCCCCTCTTCCCCTCTTCCCCCTCCATCCCTTCTCTCCCCATCCCCTCCCCACTCTCTCTCCATGTGTTCATGACCAGCCTCTATTCCACCCCTCTCTCTTTTTCTCTTTCTCTCTCTGTGTGTGCGCCTTTCTCTGTTTTTTTCCTACCCCCTCAACTCCCCTCCCCATACCCTAAGTAAACTCTATTCTGTACTGTACCATCGTATGGCTGGTACCTCAGCACAGGCCCACAGAGGTACCCTCTCCCCCCACATCATACCTGCCTCCACCAAACACATTCCTGGCTTCTTTTTCTTTTTTCTTTTTATAAAACACAACAGCAGGGAGTCTAGTTCCTCACTATGCAGACTCAAGAAAAAAGAAAATGAGATTCTTGATAATTTCAGACAATAATTAACAAGTTTGGAATAAAATATAAAGCTAGTTTTTAATTTTAAAGCATCAAAACATACAAGGCGAGTCCAGTCATCTACTAGAAGTTTGCTTATGTAGTTATCTCGAGTCTTCGGAGTCACCTGAAGACAGCAGACTGTTTCAAGTCTGGGAACGGGAACCGAATGGCTCCCTTCACACAGCAGTGCCTTCCCAGAGCCCTGTCTTGTTCATATCGTGCATGTGCAGTTCTCCGATGACAGCATGGCTTGCGATTCTGTCATTCTCCTTCAAATAGCCATGTGCAGTTGCCTGGTTGGCATGCAGCTCTCACTGGGTGTTAGCCCTGGTTAGAGGGAGGCTCCTGCAATCCACTATGTCTTCCAGCAATGCGACCCATCATCGTTAACATTTATTGTCACCATTTTCAGGGACCTTGATGATTTTCATGTCTCATTGACTCACAGGATGACATCACCACCAGCTTTTTCCAAAAACTGTCAACACCTTTTCTATCAGCAATATTGATCAGAAAATATAATGGGAATAAGATTATTTGACAATAACAACTAAAAATAGCAGGATCTTTACCCAAGATTTCTTTAAAAGTGTGTGTGTGTGTGTGTGTGTGTGTGTGTGTGTGTGTGTGTATGTGTTACTGAGGATTAAAACAAGCATGGTGGCTTGAATAAAGAATGAATGATGCCCCTCCCCTCCCCGCCCTCCACCATGTTGATGGTGCTGCTTGGGGACCTTATGAAACTTTAGGAGCTGGTGCTTTCCTCGCCCTGCTGAAGGAAAGCTTTGAGGGTTTATAGCCTTGTCCAACTTCCTGCTTCCCTCTGCTCCCCGTGTGTAGACAACGATGATCAGCAGGCTTCCAGCTCCTGCCAGGAGACCTGCCTGCTGCCATGCCTTCCAGACTTAATGCTCACTCCCTCTGGAACCATAAACCAAAAGAAACTGTCTTCTGTAAGTTGCTGTTGGTCATGTGTTTCATCGCAGCAGCCAAACAGTAGCTAATTCACCCAAGGTCTCATGCACACCGTGGAGGGCTATGTCCCCCAAGCTACATCTTCAGGCCTTGTCTTTAAATTGTTATTTTGGGTCAGAGTCTTCATAAATTTCCAAGGCTAGCCTGAACTTCAGATCTTCCTGCAAAACTCCCAAGGAGCTACTATCACAGGTGAGCCCCATCGTGCCTTGCCGAATTAAATTCTAAAGCAAGTACAAAACCTTACTGGAATGTTTAAAGCCACATCTCAGAGCAAGTAGACATGGTGCTCAAAATGGCTAGAGGCTTTGGAGTTGAAAAGGTGATTTTAACTTAACTGGAAATAATATGAAAAGGTCAGTAAAATATTTTAGGGAAATGATCACCTTATTATGATTCTATCAAAGGAAACATTTAACTGTGTACAAAAGATCCATTCTTTCTTTTTTTTCCCTCAAAAGATCCATTTTTCCCTAAAAGATCTGTTCTTGTTCATTATTGATTTGAAACAAGAAAGTTGAAAAATCATTAAATATCCAAGAGTAGGGGGAATAGTTAAATTATGCTTTATACTGAAATATGGGGCCACTTAATAAAAACTAAGAATAATTCAAGTCAGGAGAAATTGATTATTTGGCTGAAGCAAATATTCAGTAGTAATAACTGTGCTGCCAAATAAATTGGGATTGAAGGGAAGAGACAAAATTGTTATAATGGATTTGTTATTGCCTTTTCAATCCAGACATTTTCAATTTAGTTAATTATCTGTTATTTAGCATACCTATCGATACCCTGCTTTCTTTCCTTTTCCCCTACTGCCCTTGGTCATTGTGTGCTTAGTTGAGAAATCACCACGTCTTGGGACAGAAAAAGATAACCAGAACTGGAAACCAGAGCCTGGGACTGGGAGATTAAATGGTGGCAGGTGGCCTGGAGACAGCTGGGCTTTAAGGCTGAGAGGGGACAGCCTGGTCACCAGCTAGAGGGGCAGGTCCATTGCAAAGCCCCGGAGCGGAGGGGCTAGGAGAGCAAACAAAAGAAACAACCCTGTGTGGAGGCACCTGAAGAAAAGCACGGTGCAGACCCCTCCACCCCCATTCAAAAACCCGAGGCTGGAAGAGGGGCGGGGCCGCCGCTGGTCACCATCAGCTCCCCCAACTCAGGCTACAGCGACCTGATCTGCGTTGTGGGGTGTCCATCCCCGCAGAGCCGCCCCGCCACGTTAACAGATACTCAAGTGGCCCAGGGGCCTCACCCAGGCAGCAGGGCTTAGTGAACAGGGACGCCATTATTGGCTGCAGCTACTAGCATGATGTCATCATCACCCAATCTGAAGTCAGTGCCCCTCCCAGGCTAGAGAATTAATTAGGAGTCAATTAACTCTTCCTGCAGTGGAGTCCAGTAGAATACCAAGGTTTTGTAAGGTTTAGGGTGTGTGCGCACGCGCGTTAAGACATAAACGGATGTTTATTCAGGATATTGTTGAGAGGATAATCTAGGATATTATTAACCGTTTTGTTCTACTTTGTGTGTGTGTGTGTGTGTGTGTGTGTGTGTGTGTGTGTGTGTTGGGTGTGTGTGTGTTTGTCTTTGGTTTTGTTTCATTTTGTTTTTGAGACAAGGCCTTGCTGTGTGTAGTCCACTGTAGCCTAGGACTCAAAATCTTTGCGACTCACCTTTCCAAGAGCTGGGATTACTAGAGTGCACCTCTACTTCCAGTCTACAATGAAATATGTTAAGCCCTTTTCTGTATTTAAACTCAAGTGTGAAGTGCCTTACAGAATTTTGCTCTCATACTTCTGGCAGCCTCTTAACTTGACATTTACTGTGAGAAATCCCCTTTGCATTTATTCTTTAGATTCCTAGTAGCTAGCTGATGCGGAATGGACATTCCATAGGTTCACACCCGCTTCCACCGTATAAACGTGTGCAGTCAATGTTACTTGCTGCAAAGAATTGAACCACATGGGTGATGGTTTGTTTTTTAAATGCCAGACTGAGTGTTTTAAAGTTGGCTGAAATGAACACAGTTGTGGATACATCACACTGTAAGATGCCTGATCAGTTAGCTATTCATTTAGGATCAATTTCTAGAAGACAAACTTGTCAAAGATGAAAATTCTTGTTGCCATGAGCTGGGGATCCAGCGCTAGCCCAGCATAAGCAAGGTCCTAAGGCCTTTTCCTACGGCAAACACAACAAAGCAAAAACAACAAACAGGAAAGCAAAGAAACCACGTGTTACCAGGTTGCTTTGCAAAATTACAATCTGTGAGCACCTCTGATTCTCCACATTGTAATCAAATTTGAGATTATCTCTGATAATCTCGTGTATGATGAGAGCCCATGTGTAAGTTTTAGCTTTCCATTTCCTTTATTACCAGGATTTTGGCTGTTTTGAGCCCTGGCCAGCCTCCTAGTGATTCTCTGGATTATCTCTGCCCGCTTTGGTACCAGTCAGGGCAGCTTTGTTTTGTATTAACTCTTAGTGAACTTCCACTTTAGCCTGCCTAACTTTTTGGAATTTTTTCCCACATAAGTGACTGGATTGGTTTCTGTTAGGCTGTCTTTGCCCTCAGTGCCCTGTATCCTTAGGGCACCTAAATGCATCTCCTTTTTTCTTTGTGTCACACTGTATGTATAGCATGTTCCATTTACAAGATCACAGCCATCCTTGCTGTTAAATCTGTGACCACTTTTAAAATCTCTCTTTTTTTTAATTCACTTTACATCCTGATCACTGCCCTCCCTTGCCAGTCCTCCTTCACAAGTCCCTCCCCCCACTTTTATCTTACATGATTATTAGTCAATCCAATTAGTTTCTTCCTATAATTTTAAATTTTAATTAATTTTTGTTAAAGTAATTAAGGTTTTAGTTAAGAGTTTGTTAAGATTTCCTTCTGAAAATTTTTAAATTAATAATACTCACTCGGGCACAAAGTGAATGTTCAAGGGAGAATACTGGGAAGTTCCTCTGGCTCCTGTGTCTTTATTCTAACAATAACAGTCATTACTACTGGTTTATTGGGTATTTTTTTCCAGAGATATTGTGCTGGAAAGTTTTATGTCAACTTGGCACAAATTAGAGTCATTTTGGAAGAGGAAATCTCGATTTAGAAAATATTCCCAGCAGATTGGCGTGTGGGCAAGCCTGCATGCCATGCATTTTCTTGGTTGATGATTGATGTGGCCGGACTCAGCTCGTTTGGGCAGTTACACCCCTGGCCTGGCATCCCAGGTGCTATAAGAAAGCAGACTGAGAATAAGGAAGGCTCCCAGGAATTAATGCAGGTGACCTTAGCCGAATGCTCAATGATTGGGATATGGAACCTGAAGAGACCACCTCCAGATACCAAACAGGACTCCCAGTGGAGGCATGGGGATACCAACCCACCTACAAAACTTTTGACCCAAAATTAATCCATTCTAAAAGAAATGCAGGGACAAAGATGGAGCAGAGACTGAAGGAATAACTGACCAATGACCGGTCCATTTTGAGACCCATCTCATGGACAGGCTCCAACCCCTCACACTATCAATGATGCTATGTTATGTTTAGACAGGATCCTAACATAGGCTCTACTCAGCATCTGACTGGGACAGATGCAGATATACCTACAGACAAATATTGGATAGAGGTCAAGGACCCCTATGGAAGAGTTAGGAAGGCTTGAAGGCCCTCAAGAAGATGGCAGCCCCACAGGAAGACCAACAGTGTCAACTAGCCTGGACCCCTGGGAGCTCCCAGAGATTGAGCCACCAACCAAAAAACTTGTACAGGCTGGTCCAAGGTCCCTGACACATATAGCAGAGGGCTGCCATGTCTGGTCTCAGTGGGAGAGGCTGTGCTGTGTCTAATCCTGCAGAGACTTGATGCTCCAAGGTGGGAGGATGGGGGGAGGTTGCCCTCTCAGAGGTGAAGGGGAGGGGAGGGTGGAAGGGACTCTGCCATAGGGGACTGGAGGGGGGAATGTTATGGATATAAATAAATAAATAAATAAATTTTAAAAGAAGGAAAGAAAGCAGATTGAGCAAGCCATGACCACAAGCCAGTCAGCAGCAGCTGCTCATGGCCTCTGCTTCAGTTTCCACCTTCAGATTTCTGTCTTCAGTTCCTGTCCTGACTTCCTTTCGAGACAAACTGCAATGTGGAAATGTGAGCAAAATAAGCCCTTTCTTCCTCACGTCATGGTGCTTTATCACATCAATATAAACCCTAAGTAAGACAGATAACCTGAAAAATAAGCGCATCATTTTTTTGCAATCTACAAAACATCAAAGATGATAAGTATTTTTGTTTTCCTTCATACACACACACACACACACACACACACACACAGAGAGAGAGAGAGAGAGAGAGAGAGAGAGAGAGAGAGAGAGAGAGAGAGAGAGAGTCTCTTCCAGATCATATCTCACTTAATACATATATGGCTAATTCATCTTTCTTTCTAAACGTCCATTTGTTATTCCAGTGTATGGAATGTATCCTTTCCTTGGTTATGTGCTCACTTTGTTTTTGAGAGAAGTTATTTCTAATATTTACTATTATTACACATAAAGCTACAGTATCAGTCCTGCATGTATCAATCAAGTCTGTGAGTTGTTTCTTTTTATTGAGTGAGTTTGGCCTATATGTAATAAATATCCCTGCAGACAAGCTTGGTGACATGCTGTGTCAGATTTATACTTCAGTTTCTACTCGTATTTCTTCTGATCTTTCATGTTTTGCTGTGTGTGTGTGTGTGTGTGTGAGTGTGTGTGTGTGTGTTTTATTCCTGGCTGGGTGATTCTTCTAAGAAAAGGGATAGTTTCAGTCTATGGTTTTGGTAAATGCCATCTCTCACCAAAACTAACGTGACAAATACATGTTACTTACAAATCAGAAAGCAAAATGAACCGTCTGGTTTTGTCCGGTTTTCAGACAGTGTCTCACTATATAGCCCAAGCTGGACCTGAACTCATGGAAACTGATCTGCCTTTATCGCCTAAGCACCGTACCGCCTCCCTAAGATGTAGAAGGAATGAATCAGTAAACCCTGACTGAAAGGGGTACAGTGGCCCACGCATGCGCAACAGTAGATTCCATGCCCGCTAACCTCTAAAGCCTGCCTGACACCTAATGATGACAGAGCACGTGACCAGAACAACCAATCAGATGGTGCCAACTACATGGACTGAGCGGTCGTGGGCCAATGAGGCCCAAGGTGGAGGGTATAAAGACTTGCCCAGTTCCTGCAATGAATGAGTGTGCTTTTGTCACTTGCCCAACTTCCAGAGTCTAAGTCATTGACTCTGAGCCTGCTTACCCTGCCCCCAAGGGTCTCGGTTGAGGTCGCAAGCCACACGAAGATAATTAAGAATAATTAAGATAATTAAGAAAATGTGCAAAGCTGCTCGATTGTGTAAAGTGGGTACCATAGCGACACCCTCCCCTTACTCAGAGTCTTTGTTCTATACTTGTCCGTGACCATCAGGGCTTTATCGTGGAGAGCCCTATAATTTAGGAATCCTGACTTCCCTGCGTGCTCCATTCCAAAAGCTGCCACCTTTACGTGTTGTTTATCAGTATCGCCCTCATGTGCATTGGGAAATGGGTGAGATGACTGTTTACTGCGTTAGGGAAGGCATCCCGGAGGAGATGACTGTGTGCGCTGGGAAATCACTGAGCAGCCGGAGCTGGCTTGAGAGGCAGAGGAAGTCAACCTGGGCACGAGGAAGGCACGTGCGCTTGACTGTGGGCAGCAGGAAAAACACTGTGGCATCTTTGGAGACCGCAGCGTTTCTCCAGAGTGAGAGTATACAGGGTGGGCAGAACAGCGTGGAGACTGAGTGAAGAATTCCTGTTTTGTTGGCATTATTGAGAGCCCAAGGTGGACAGAAAGGGGAGGAAGGGTGAACTCCCTCTCTCTCCATCTTCTCCTGTCCATGGACATTGGAGCTCCTCCTCCTCAGGCCTAGGATTTACAGTAACTACTTCCCAAATTCTACATACTGAATCCTAGTAGGGCTACCCCTCCCTCTTTCCTGGTTTCAGCCTTTCCCACAGACTGATCCTCTAGCTTGCAGACTGCAGATCATAGGACTCCTCAGCTGTCAGAACCTTGTAATTTATTTTTTAAATTTATTCTTCTCTCATAAGACACATCCTGACCACACTTTTCCAGCCCCCTCCACGTCTCCCAGCCCCTTCCCACTCCCTCTTTCCTCCAGATCCACACCTCTTACATTTACCTTCAGAAAAGAGCAGGCCTCCCAGAGACAGAAATTGAGTGTGGCATAACTGAAGATACAGTAAGACTCCTATTAAAGCTGGACAAGGCAACGCAGTAGAAGGGAAGGGGTCCCAAGAGCAGGCAAAAGAGTCAGAGACACCCTCACTCCCACACTTAGGAGTCCCACAAGAACACCAAGCTGTACAACCATAACGTATATGCAGAAGGCCTAGTGCGGACACATGCAGGCTCTGCAGCTGCCGCTTGAGTCTCTGAACCCCTTTGAGCCCTGGTTAATTGGTTCTGTGTGCTGTGTTCTCTTGGTGTCTTTGACCCTGCTGTGTCCTACAATCCTTCCTCCTCATCTTCCTCAGGATTCCCTGACCTAATGTTTGGCTGTGGGTCTCTGCATCTACTCCCATCAGTTGCTGACTGAAGCCTTCAGATGACAACCAGGTTAGCTACTGATCTCTTCTTTTGGCTGCTGTGGCCTGCCGTGATCTTTTTTATGGTGAATTTTAGTTTTAGCCATAGCCATAGCCATAGCCATAGCCATAGCCATAGCCATAGCCATATCTATAGCCACATCCTCATCTGTAACAGGTTCCATTTCTCTGGAAAGCCCAGCTCACACAGTGTGTCTGATTATATGTGGCAGTAGTTGGGGGGTAGAGGAGAAAGTGCTGCCTATGGATGGCTCTGTGGTTTGAATTTTTTCCTGTGGTTGTTGGGGATCTACTGAAAGTTTTAAAGGAGAGTCGGGGTGTATTAGGGAACATATTTCCCTCTTTCTTTCCCTAGGCCCTACCCTAGTGAAGTCATTCTCTGTGTGAGGACAGGCTGTAATAACAGCATACTCGACAGACATGATGCTCATTACCAGGTGACCTGAAACTGGCTCTGTTCCCTGGAGTACCTGCCCACAGTGTCCCTTGGAGGATGAGAGCATCTTTGGAGTCCCTAGTGCCTTAGCCAACCAGGATGAAGTCATGCCTAATGTCACCTGCATCTTCCTGCCCCAGGGACAATGCTCCCTGTCTCTTCTCAGACAAAGGGCATGCCCACAGGCTGGGGATGGTCAGGGGCTGAGTGGTGTGGAGAGCCAGAATGTCGCCATGAGAGAAGTGTGTGTAGCCAAGGTCAAAGAGCAGTGTATGCAGCCAAGAGGAACTCCTACCTATGTTTAGTCTGTAGAGGAAATTTCTCAAAAAGAGCTTTGTTTGCTCAAGTGTTTATAAGCTGGAGCTGCAGGAATAAACTTTGAGTCTTGACCAGGATCAGGCTTGACTCAACTCCTTGTGTCTGTGTCTCTTCAATCCTCACTCTCCCTCATTCATGTTCTAGGTTGACGTGTACCTGCAGGCCGGGTTGAGTAGAGAGTAACTCATTGATGTACTCCACTTTTCAGGTCAGCCCTGGGAGGATTGGTGAAGCATCATAATGGCATCTCAGGCCCTTCTGCTTTGAGCTTCTCTCCCAGAGCTAAGCTTCTCTAGCAGACCCAAGCTTCTCTACCTAGATGCCATCAAAAATGAAAGCAATGAAACAAAACCAAGAACAGTGCAGTACAGTTGTCTCCTGTATCCCTGGCCCCATATCCACAGATTCAAGCATCTTTTTTTATGTTCTTCAGTTTGTAAGCCTCTGCCAGACACTGAGGCATATGCAGGGAATATCGAGTTTCTATTATTAGAGGCATGGTGGTCTCTTGCTTCTGAGGACCTCACAGTCCTCCGTCAGAATAGGTAAAACACTTTGTGAAAGCTTAGTGTCAACCTTCTGCTTTTGACCTGACAGCAGTTAAGGGAAGAAGGAAAGACAGGAGGAAGGATAGATAGGGAAGAAGGAAGAAAGCTTCACACGGGCCCATCTCATCTGTGTAGCTTTATAGGCTGGCACAGATGATGGCCTATGTAAACTGTCTACTCCTGAGTCTACTGCAGTAAAGACCCAGAAAGCTTTGGTTCACAGCCCATCTGCACAACAGAGCAAGATGACCCAGGGCAGTTAGTTAACATCCTTGAGACTTAGTCTCCTCCTCTGTAGAAGAACAATAGTCATTCTCCTACCACATGCATTTATTGTAGAAATAAAAGATGAGAATCTACAGCAAGATCAATGTGGAGAACTTGAATCCTGGAGGGATGAGGATTCAGCTGTGGTTGGTAGTGTCTCAGGCTGAGAGCAAAAGGCAACCAGACCCAGCCTTATGATTGACAAACTGAAAATGGCTTCCTGAAGCCTGAGATTAAAGGCTGTTCTATCAGTTACTTTTACGGTACTGTACCTAAAACACATGACAGAAACAATTAAATGGAGGAAAGATGCATTTTGGCTCATGGTTTTAGGGTATTTCAGTCCACCATGGAGGGGTCATGCTATTATTCATGGGAGTACTTGTGGCAGTGTCTGGGGAAATGGAGATTTGTAGTGGAGGCCTCTCACATCATCATGGACTAGGGAGCAGAGAGTATGAAAGGAACCAGAGACTGGATATTGGATGTCACTATTAAAGGCCTTCCACTATTGATGTACTTCTATCAGCTAGTGTATTAGTCAGGGTTCTCTAAAGTAACAGAACATATAGAATGAATCTCTCTCTCTCTCTCTCTGTCTCTCCCTCTAAATCCCATTATATATGCATATATATAATTACATTATGCACACACATACATATATACTTGTATGTATATATAATGGGATTTATAGGAATGACTTATAGTCTGCAGTCAAGTCCATCTCATCCAACAATGGCTGGCTATGAATGGAAAGTCTAGGAATCCAGTAGTTTCTCAGTTCATAAGGCTTGTTGTCAGTATGCGCTGGAATCCTGGAGAAGTAGGTTCTAATGCCAGTGAAAGAATGGACTTGCTAGCAAGGTGAGGGCAAGCAGGCAAAGAGCAAAACCTCCCTTCTTTCATGTCCTTAAGGTGTGGCCAGATTAAAGGTGTGTCTTCCCGCCTCAGATCCAATAAGAAGTTGTCTTCCTATATCCAAAGGTCTGTACTAGAAGTGGATTCACGTACCTCAAACCAAGCAGAAAAGCTCTCATAGGTATGACCTCCATTTCTGGATTGTAGTTCATTCCACTTGTAGTCAAGTTGACAGCCAAGAATAGCCATCATTGCTAGCACTTTTTGAAGGCTCCATGATCTACAATCTCACCACCAGCAGGTGAGCCTGTTGGGGTGTTTCAGATACAAATAGTAGCAGGGGCTGAGATCCATTTCTTACATTTCTCAGATTACCCCTTTCTGTGAGAAGTTAGAGATCCAAGGCGACGGGACTAGAAGGAAGGTTGCTCTGAGGTGTGATCTAGGCCTTCTGTGAATCCCACCTTTCCTCCCAAGGCCTCAAACCCCTATTACTTGCCACCCTGAGAGTGCATAAGCATGGTAACCAGCTATCTGTCTCTGACACCATGGCTAAGGAGACACCTGGAGTAGCTTCTATGTGACACTGGGAGCTGGGAGGTCACTGTGGACTGGCCTGAAAACCGTAGCACTTGAATAACAACTTTGTTTCAGAAGAGAGAGTATCCTCTAAGGAAGGATTAAACATGGCCTGTGAAGTACAGCCTGGAGTTGTCTTTGATTCTGCCCAAAGGGTAGGAGTTTCTAAGAGGAGAGGAAGTGCCATGAAGGAGCTGGTATGTACCTCCATCATGCACAGGTGCTGCCAGAGGACTCTAGTCAGCAAGACTAAATCCACTTACCCCTCAGCTCCCACAGGGATGAAACTGCAAGAGAGAAGGGCCAGGAAATGGAGGAGAGGGTGTGGAAAGCTGAAGACCTCCAAGTCAACTTTAGATGCCCAAATGCATCTGGGCCGGAGACGGCAAAAGTGGAACGTCAAACCCAGATGGACACTTGTGTGTACATACTGATTATTAAACTGTGGATATTGAGATCATATGTTATTTGAATACAGACAAGGCCATGAGGTGACCTGGAGCTTCCCTCCAGGGATAAGGCCATCTTCCCAAGACATCATCCTGTCAATACTAAGGTTTTGCATGGGCTGGGTCAGCTTCCCCTCTACGGCCACCTGGTGAATCCATACGCCTTCCTCCACCCAGAAGACAGCCAATGGTCTCTTTCATCAGCCTCCCCTTGGTCGAGCTATGCTTGGCTAATAGATCAGTGTAAGCTTAAAGCACTCAGTGTGATACCTATAGCATCATCAAGTAACAACTGAAACCTGATTAATTAGCAAATCAATCGCTTCAGGTATCGTATTCATTTTGTTGGTGTGAATCCTTAAGACTAACCCTTCTCTTACACACCACAGATATTCCTCTCTGTAATCACCTCACCCATCATCCTGTCCTCAGCACTTGCTTCCCATTGACCCACAGAGCCTCAACCATGCCTTGGAACACCCAGAGCCACATGGTGTATTTATTCTCTTTTGACCCTGGCTCAACTATTTCCCTTGGGTAGGGGAAGAAGAGTACACATCTCATCCCAGGATGATATGATAGTACCTGCCATCCATTTTTGTTGCGTTGGGGCAACACTAGTCTTTTAATCATAGACATAGATGTGCATAATGCTATAGACATGTTGTACTACCACATAGCATTTGGTTATTTCAAAATCATAGAGCTAATCAATAATGAAATCTACTCATGAATTTGGAAAGTTTTGACAACTATGTCAACATGCATACTCCTCACCACAATCAAAATTTGCCCCTTTCCATCTCCCCTAATATATGCCCCCCCCAATGTCCTTTCTTCCCTTTCTGTCTGTCCCTCTTGCCCCTCTCAGGCCACCATTCAACCCTTGCCCATGCCTGGTGACCCCTGATGGCCTTCTCACCACTACCGATGGAATTACATCTCCTAGGCAAGTGGTTCTCACCTTCCTAACTATTGATATGCTTTAATACAGTTCCTTGTGTTGTAGTGATTCCCCCAACCATAAAATTATTTTTATTGTTGCTTCATAAGTGTAATTTTGCCACCATCATGAATTGTAAATACCTGTGTTCTCTGATGATCTTAAAGGGGTCAAGACCACAGGTCAAGGACTTCTGTCCTAGACACTCACAGAAATGGAATTATATTCTGCAATTCCGTTTGCTAATTGAAATCAGCCTGATGTGTGACCTTGACCTTGCTGATTATAGTCCCATTGGCTCATAACCTATTTGTCTCCTCTCTCACGTACCTGTCTCTGGTTCTCTGTTAATACCTTATTTATTGTGCTAGCACATGAAAATGCCATCGACTTTCTGTATGTGGATGTTTCTAATCTCCTTTTGGTTTTAGATACAGATTATTTCTTTTATAAATGCATGCATTTTTAAGATGATCATGCTTGGGTTGGTATCATTGCTCTAAATTGGTTTTGCTCCCTTTGACCAGAGTGGGACAGACCCTAACCCTGCACAGGAAGATGGAGGAAGGTTGAAGTGGCTCTCCAGCAACCACTATAAGGGGTTGTATGTGTTTTTCCTGCATTTTCCTTTCCTATTCTTCTGGGTCCCTTCGGTAAACTTTAATCTAGGAGGGGCATCCAACCTTTTGACATTGCAATGTGATGTTGTCAGATATGAATGTATTGGGCCACATCCATGGCTGCCTCGGGATGCATAACTGTTCATGGACTCTGGATTGTATGCACCGGGCAGGGAGGAGTTCAAATTGGCCTCCCACTCACTGATCTCTCTGAGATCCCGAACAAGTCAGGGAAGGAATGCATCAGAACTGACTCCAACTCACGAGTTCTACAATATTCCCTTCAAAGGGAAGCATACAGCACATAGAAACGGATGGCAGAGGAGGGTGGGCTCACTTCCCTGCCACTCAAGTAGCTCTGGCATTTCTCAGGGCGTCATCCCCTGGGAAGTCTGCCGTGGACCAGAAGCACTTCTCTCTTTAGGCAGACACTGCTTAAAGACACTGTTCTTAGGGGCTGGAAAGATGGCTCAGTGGTTAAGAGCACTGACTGCTCTTCCAGAGGTCCTGAGTTCAATTCCCAGCAACCACATGGTGGCTCACAATCATCTGTAATGGGATCTAATGCCCTCTTCTGGTGTGTCTGAAGACAGCTACAGTGGACTCACATCCATAAAGTAAATAATATTTTTTTTAAAAAAGACACTGTTCTTGTTCCACTTGTCTTGCTTTGTTTGATCCAGCTAAATTTAAGTGCTGTGCCACCAGCAATGACCTTCTGTTCAATGACATTTCTTTAATGAACACTGTACTGTTTTATCCTAAGTTTCTAACTTCCTTGATGGAATACACACATGGGAATTCAGTAACTCTTCATTATTCCCACCCCCAACACATCCCCACAGAGTTATACATTCTGTGGTCAAAACATATACTTGTTCTAAACTGACCCGGATAGGTTCTTTAGCCTGGAAATTTTGAAATTAGGATAGAGATGGCCTACTCTGTGACTCTGTCCCCAAGAAACATGGGATAGGTGTCCTGAAAGGCTGAGCTGGAGCCAGTGCAGGGTGGCTGCCGGCCATAAAGATAGAAGGATGTGGCCTTTTAAATGCAGTTACAGAATGGAGGTAAATGCAAAGTGTGTGTGCAGTGGGAGGTTACACAAGCAAGAGATTAAAGAGGAAGGGGTGGGGTAGATTTCCAGGTTCTGTTTGGTGACACTTCTCTAAACTTAATGAATTTCTTGCTTTAGTTTCCAGTGGTTTGGGGTAGCCTCTGGTTCATCTACAGCAAAATGAACTCTGAATAAGATGCAGCCTGCCGTCAGGAAATCAAGCTGCCCAGAACCTCACAGCTGACCTATGTCAGAGGCCTGGGAACGACAGGATTCCACCATGCTGGGGACGGAAGATGGTGCCAGTGACACCCAGCTGGAGATAGCTGGCGCGATGGCATCTGCTGGGTTAAGAACTTAGGCTGCTTTGCCACTGAGACGGAGAAGTCAGCCTTTGTGTCAGAGTCCTCTTGGGGCTCCAGCAAGGTGCATGAGAGAGATACCCAGTCTGAAGCCGACAGGCTAAAGTGGCTAGGAAAATCGGGTCGGTTATGCAAGCCTGCTCCCGATGCCCCTCCTGCTGGAGGTATAGAATGGGGTACCACTCAGAGTCTGTTCTGGAAGTTAATCACAGGACCGGCTGAGCTGCGGCAGTGACACCCTGCAGCAACCTACATCGAGAACTAAATTTGGCACACCACTTATGAAACAGTCAGGTTCTGGCAATTGGATCAAGGACATAGGGGCAGGGCCAGGGGAGCTGGGGAACCCTATGCTTTCCCAGTTCCTCTCCAGTTCATCTGTGGGTGCTGGGTGAGGGTGGGATACCTCCTGCCACCAGGCCAAGAAGCACACTGCAAGACTTAGCTTGGGATGCTCCGCATCCCTCATGAGATTGACACAGACTTTCTCCACTGGCGCCCTAGGGCAAAATGCATTATGCAGACAGGGACCCAGCCCTTTCGGCTCCTGTCAAAAAGCTGAGACCTGCAAGCACAGGTTAAACAGCTGTGGAGAGTTACCTTTCAGCTAAGGTGGCCTCTCTAAGTTAGATTGATGGACTGTCAATTAAGATTTATCTAGGCATTGTGCTGCGAGAAAAATGTTAGCCTGGAGAATAGGATTTTTCTTTTAAAACTCATATCAATACATAAGAGGCAGGCTGATGCCCACAGGCAAGATTCAGAGGCCCAAGCCTGGGGGCTGCCAGCTCCCCTCAGAAGACTTCTGTGGACACAGCCACCCTGTTCCACATACATACCAAAGTCCTTCCAGGATGGCTCAGAGGACCCTGGACAAGGAGATATCCTTGCATCGCCCTGAATGATGCTACTGGCTAACCAAGGAAGCAGCTCCAGGTATGGAGGGATTCATCACCACACACTTGGCTCTATCAGGTGCTGAGCCTGAGGTAGTTTGCACTTCCAGGAGGACCACACCGTGTGATGCTGACTTGAGGTTCCTGTGTGCCATCCCTGTAGCTGTGCCCAGACCCTTCTGCAGCAGATGAGCCTCCAGGTGATGGGTCATTACCATTTCCCCAGAGACTGGGCAGGCTGGGGCTGGGCTGTTGGAGAAGGGCTCTTGTCTGGGACCAGGGCTTCACTCTCACAGTGGCACGAACAAAAAGTGCCCCACCCTCATAGCTTTGGATGTTTGAAGACTTAGTTCCCAGTTAGTGGCACTGTCTGGGGAGGTTTAGTGAGAAACATGCCACTGGGGACAGATGTGGAGAATTTCAAGTTTGCCCTCTCTGCTTTGTGTCCGTGTTTCAAGATGTGTGCCCCAGCTTTCTGCTACTACTGCTCCCTTCAAGGTGGACACTTATCCTTCTGGAACCATAATCCCCAATAAACTGACTCGCCTGGAAGCTGCTTCGGCTATGGTGTTTTATCACCGCAACAGAAAAGCTAGCAGTCTTCTGCAATGGGAGCTGGTGAAGGAATTATGCAGGTGGGTCTGTACAGGTGACTGTACCGCCATGCGTGAGGTGTGGACTCTTGGGCTGAGCAAGGCTGCCTGCTTTGTTTTTCCTCAGTTCAAATTGGATCGGAGAGATAGCTAGGGGATTTCTCTCTGTGGTCCAACACTAAGAATATCAGTGCCACAGTGCCCTAGAACATTAGCCAGTGGAAACAATGACCTGCAAAGAAAGAGTGTGGGGGCAGAGGGAGAAAGAGAAGAAGGGGGGGCATGATTCACTTTCTTCTCTCCCTCCCTCCATTCTTCCCTCTCTCCCTTCCTCCTTTCCTCTTATCTTTCCTTTCTCTCTCCCAACCTCCCTCCCTCCCTCTGTCCCTTCCTTCTTTCCTTCCTTGAGATAGGCTCTCATATAACCCAGGCTGGCTTCAAACATCCCATGTAGCTAAGGATGACTTTGAACTTCTGATTCTCCTGCCTCCACCTCCTGAGTGCTGGCTGAGATTACAGCCCTATGCTGCCAACATGACTGATGTTTGCAGTGCTCAGAATGGCGTCCGGGGCCTCACGCATATTCAATCTACCAATCCCAGCCCGTGACTGATTCTTGAGTAGATCCCTCTGCTGGGTATGAAACAGTCTGCACTCATTTCCTTCTCTCTCTCTCTCTCTCTCTCTCTCTTTCTCTCTCTCTCTCTCTCTCTCTCTAATAATGTTTAATTCTGAAATACAGATTCAGAAGAATTTCCAGAGTACAGAAAGACCCACATTCTCTACACTGAGTTCCAATAACTATAGCAACTTACGTTTCCATAGCACAGGGTCAAAACCAGAAAACTCACATAGGTGTTAGGTGCAGGGGCAGTCCGTGCTGCTTATCATGGGTGTCGGCTTTCACACGATCCACAGTCAGGATGAAGAGTGGATTCCATGAAGATTTATTGTCCCACCACAATCATTCCCAATCCCTGCAACCTGCCAATCTTCTCCCCTTCCACAATCCTGTCATTTTGTGACTGTCTTGTAAATGAAATCATCTGGTTTGTGACTTTTTGAGATTTTCTTCTCTCTCTTACTCAGAATCATTTCCTAAAGATCCACTCAAGTTGTCTATTCATTTTTATTGCTGAATAGTATTCCATGGGATGACTATACCACAGTTTTCTTAGTCATTCACCTATTGAGAGACATCTTATTTCCACTTTGGGGCTATTAAAAAGAAAACTTACAAACATATTGTACATAGATTTTTGCAAGAATATGACTTTTCATTCTCTGGGAATAATGTTCAAGAGTGCAATTGCTTGAACATTTGGCTAATGGATGGTTATTCAAGAAACAGCCAAACTATTTTCTGAAGCAGTTGTATCATTTTACATTTCTACCAGTAGTCGTGGAGACTTAGTCTCTCTTAGTTCCTACCTGCATTTGGTATTTTAAGCTTTTATTTATTTATTGTTAATCGATTAGTTAATTTTTGTTTGTGTGTTTTGAGACAGAGTCTCTATGCCTTTCCCAGGTCAGCCTCAAACTCTACATCTTCCTGTCTCAGCCTCTTGCATGCTGGGATTGCAGGCACGTACCACAATGCTCACCCTCTTTAGCTGTTGTAGTACGTTTTTAATGAAGGCTTGGAGAGATTGGTCAACAGTTAAGAAATTTGCTGTTACAGAGTGTTCTGGTTTGATTCCCAGCACCCACATTAGGCAGCTCACACCCATCTCTGTAACTCCAGCTCCAGGGGATCCAACACTCTCTCCCAGCCTCCTTAGCCACCTGCACTCAATTATGTGCTCTGTGTGTAAGGACAGTCTCAAGAGCTGACACTTACTGAGGCCATTCTTTGTGCCAGCTGCTGTTCTCAGTAACACACAGGTCTCCTATTCCTTGAAAAGAGCAGTTTTTATAAACGCAATCTGCTTTTGTTACAAACAAAACTACAAACTGCTCTCCTGACTTAGTTTACAGACCCAACAGCACAAATTAATTGCTCCCATCATTCAACAAGGCTTAACGGCGAGTGAGCTGTGTTCATTTGTGTGTCTGCTGGCTGAAAGAGAATTTAAAGTGTCACAAGGGCTCATGAGTCAGAGCAGACACTCTTCCAGTGAAGCAAGCATCCACATTTAACAATGACATCATATGTACATGTTGTTATTCACACTGAGAAACTCACTGACAACGGTCAGCTCCATAAAGTCTGCCTAAAGAAACCCTGAGACTTCAGCTCCCTCATAAGCAAAGGAAGAAAAGCACCATCAGATTATGAATTAGAGTTTTAGATATTGCATTGGTCCAAGGCAAATGAATACAAGGTTATCAGACTTAATTGAATTCTTGTGTCAGGCTAAGATCCTATTTTCTGAGGGTTGACAGAGGTTCAAGTTTCTATGATGCTCCAGAGGTTGACTGTCTTTCAGCAGAACTACCCCAGATGCAGGCAAAGGTGACTGGGTACTGTTCTATACCAAGGGTGGTGAATCAGTTTTCTAAGAGGCACCTGCCCCCAGGATCCCTGGCTAGAAATAAATGACTTGGGTCTCCACGATGCAGCCAGGCAGCAGGTGGAGATCTGAGGGCTGAGTGTCCTTGTTATAGCACACTCTATGTATAGCACAGAGCTATGACAGGTGGCACCACAGAGGCCATGGTGTGCTCTGTACATCATGGGTTCCACAACCTCTGGACTGGGCTCCAGCTGCCACATCTGAGCATTGGTCACTATCTCCTTGGCCCACTTGGAAGCTGGCTTGGAAGGTACAGTGACAGCCTCATGCAACCTGTCTTTCTCAGCCAGGCTGGACGGAGAGAGGAGCAGTTTCCAGCCAGCTTTCTGTATCTGTCTCTAGCCTAAGTCTCACCCTGCTAACCTCCTAGCTCTGACCTTGCTTATCTCTTTTGTGGCCTTGGCTTTCTTTGGATTTGATGGTTGGTACATATTCCTACAAAAATTGTGCCTTTCCATTGCCTTATCATTTTAGATCACCTCAAGGAAACCACGTCAGTCAGCCATCCAGTAAGACTCCCGGCAGTGGCTCTGCCTGCCTTACCTTTCTCTCCCTTTCTATTTGTTCATCTTGTGTGTCTCAAAACTCAGATGGAGGCCTCACACCCTAACAGGTGCACTGTTTGAAGTGTCTTTGTTACAAATGGTGTGAGTAACAAATCCCCTTACAGAGTAACTGCTATGTGTGTAGTGTGCATGCTTGTGTGCGCACACACGTGTGTGTGTGTGTGTGTGTGTGTGTGTGCAAGTGTGTGCGGTGACCACAGCCTATCATTCGCACAATAGCTAGATGATTCTAGAGAAGAGGCAGCTCTCTTCTCACTTCCCTTTCCCACTCCTGTCCTTTGCCTTGGGTAATGGTGGCCTGTCTCTTTTCATCTTACCCTTGCCCCTACTCCACCCTCCTTCACAGGCAGGGCGACATCAGACCACCCTTCCTTCTCTTGGTAGCAGCAGAGAGCTGATTGGCTACCATTGTCATGGCAACCCACTCTCTTTCATCTCCCTCCCTCCATTGCCAGAGCTAGCTAATCTGTGTGGTGTGTGGAGTTCCAGACTCCTTGGGCTGGGAAGGGCAGACCGGGGAGGGGAAAGGGCTCTCTTGATAGCCATGCAGCCACACTTTGTGGTGTGCTTAAATTTGGACCCCAGTCTGGTATGCTAAGGGACGCCTCTGAGTCTGATCTGGGTCCTCAGCTGGTGGCATGTGGCAATGCTCATTGAATTTCAGTCCAAATGGCATTCCTCTCTGGCTGCACTCCTGAAGGTGATGCCTAGAAGAACAGCCAGATGTGTTCTGAAACCCAAGGCTCCTCCCATGCATTATAAGGTTAGCTTTGTCTCCTGATGTTAATCTGGGGGTTTGGAAATGTCTGTCCAAAAGAGACACTAGCAGAATAACACAGGGTGATGGGCAGAGAGAAACCAACCCATGCATTGTGGCTGTGGAAGGGAGATGAAGGATGAATGTCAGGATCAGAGACTCTAAGACAGTCGACCTGTGGGCTTCATGTGGCAGCCACCACTTCAGATATTCATGAATGCTGTTGCTGTTAAAAACTCCCCTCAAACCTGGGTGTGGTAGCATATACCTTTCATCCCAGCACTCACATGAGAGGAAAGAGGCAGGTGGATCTCTGTGAGTTCAAGGCCAGCCTGGTCCACATAGTGATTTGCAGGCCATCCAGGGCTACATAGCAAGACCATGTCTCAAACAACAACCAAAAAGAAAAAAAAAATTCCTCATCTCAACATCTGGGCTGAATTCAAGGTGATTTGTGTGTTCTCAGTCTATCGGGCAGTAGGGGATGAGGATGCTTGATGCCAATCAATACCCAGCAAACCTTCCTCAGAGATATTAAAACACATGAAAGGAGGAAGTCTAACGCAGGAGGATAGATACTGTATGATCGCTTACACTAAGCACATGGGACAGGCATCTTTATTGAGCTGTGCAGGAGACAGAGGTTGGCGAAGGTGGATATAAGGTTTGAGGTTATGGATGGAAGTTAGGAGGGACGAGAGAGTTCTGAAGATGGGTGGTGACAAGCTTTTCACAGCACAGTGGCTGCGCAACCACGGAATGGGAGTAGTTAAAAGAGTAAAGGTCACAGGTTGAATATATTACAACAAAATATTGCACTCTTCTAAGAAAAGGGAATGAAGGAAGGCTGGTAGTGAGGACAGGGGAGTCATGGGAGGGGGCTGCAGAGAGGCACTTGGAGGGAGAGTTTTGCTCCACAGGGCCATTTGTCCTTCCGCCTGCACCTGCTGTCTGCAGTGGACAGGCAATGTGTGATCAGCTGATGCATTTGCACAGAGGGTCCCCTGAGTCCCCGAGGAAAGCTACCACCAGTGATCCATCTCTGCCCTCCAGGAATCCACCACATTTAGGAATGTCCCTGGTGTAATGATCTCCAGTTTAATTTCCTACCTGTGGCTCCCTCTGATTAGCCAAGTGGGCTGTGAAGGGACATTAGTGCTACGTAGATTCTGTAAAAGAGAGGGAGGGACGTGTTTTTTGGGGGGGCAGAGGGAAACCCTGCATTTCTGGGACACCTGTGAGGCTAGAGCCCTCACCAGCTCCTGGGGGGTCTTCAGCTTCACCGTCCCATCTAAAGCATCCTCCACATGTGTCAGCTTTTCTGATGGAGCTGGGAGCAGCCACCAAGTCTTCAGAGGGGCTGTATTGAAGGTTCATCTGCTCTTTATATTGCTCCTCTCGATTCCATATTCTCCTTCCTCCAGATTTGAAGACCTAAAGATTGCTCAAGTCACCCATCCTTCCCCTAGCTAGAAAGCTGTCAGCTGTGCTTGAATCTCTACCTCTTCATACCACACCCTCTCCTGCCTCCTGGCCATCCTCACCTCCTCTGTTTCCCCAGCCCTACAGGCAGCCGGTGCGTGTGGGGCGCGGGATGGTGGGGGGCAAGCAGGCTCTTTGTCTGACATCATCTTCCACTCCCCAGCCTTCTAAGAGTTACTCACTCAGGCAATCCCGGCTCCACCAGAGGAGACTGTCCAATTGCCAAGCAACCCACTGCTAGCCAATCAGGGAGCTTGGAGGTGATGTCATGGCGAGAGCCCAGCAGTGGTGCTGATGTTTAGAGAAGCCCAAGGTACCACTAATTGAAGGAGTGAGAAGAGAACAGCTCGCTTCGGAAATCGGACTGCAGGTAAGTAGAACTGAGATACGGACAATCGGGGATGGGGTGGGGGCGGGAGGTTTAAACAAAAGAAAGAAACAAAACAGCAGCCACAGAGGAGAGAGAAAAAAGAAGGGTCTGGTGTCTATTGTGTTGTCTTTGGTTTCACTGAGTGGATTAAACTTTGTCAAATCCTAGGGGGAAGCAGGGCGAGGCAAAATGATGGCGCTTGAAGAGGGGCGAGGGTGGGCTCGGGGCATCATTTTTGTTCCAGATGAGTGGGATATGTTGGAGACTCAAGCTGAGTTATTTCTGCATTAAAAAAAAAAATGTTTGGTTTTGGGAGAGGAAGGTTAGCTGGAGCTCAGCTTCCCCTGTGGCTGCTCTGACTGAAGACCCTATTTCAGGGGAAGAAACTCTGTGACATTTTCATCTGTTCTTCTTGTTTTTGCTTTTCGGCACTGTCTTGTCTTTCTCCCTTAGTTCTGAGCAGTCTTGCTTTTTCTCTCTTGGTCCTAAGGATACAGTGAGATCATCCCCTCTTGCTTGCCCCGCCCCACCCTGAGGTTAGCCTAATTCTAACTGGCTCAGCAACTGGCTCTAAGGCAGAGGATGCAAGCTTGCAGGACTGCCACACCCAGGCTCTCTGATCTTGACCACTCACAGCTAGCCCCCTTCAGGCTCAGCCCATAGCCCCAGCTAGGAGTTTTAGCATCCCCCCCTCCATACAGGGACCCAAAGCTTTGATGTCCAGCCGATAGCTGTGTTCCCACGTGGCAGTGCTGTCTTTGTTTTATATCTGCCCAGGTGTGGAGGAACCTCATTGTCCTCAGCCTGGACAGTTCTTGGGGATACCTTAGAGGATAGGTCAGTCAGCCTTAGGTCACCTTCTGAAGACCCCAGACGGGGATACCCTATACCCCAACACCAAACAGCAGATGGGATGACCTGGTGGTGACCTGCTTGAGTTCTGGGGGGGGGGGGGAAGGGTAGAGATGGAATGTGTGAGAATTTGTCTCCCCTAAGGTTGGGTCTCTGGGGGGAGGGTGCAGTGGGAGTTCTCCCTCGGATGGGTGCTTGGGAGATGAGATCATGCATCAGATGTGGAAATAATGATAGCAGTGGAGGGAAGCAAAGGCAGACGGGGCAGGTCAATGTACAGTCAGAAGGCAGCCACAGCCTCCTGGTCCCATGCCCTTGCCACCAGCCCACCTTACTCCCTGCTTGTGGATAAAGCTGTGTTCTTGGTCTTTCCCAAGATGTTGAGATCCCTCTAGCCTGCTCCAGACTTCTTTTCCCCAGCTCCACCCATTGGGAGCTTTACCTGCTAGGTGGGTCCACCATAGAATCTGCTGCCTTGTGCAAGTGAGATCCCCGTCCCTGATGGCATCGGGGAAGCTGGATGGCCATCCAGCAGAGAGATAGATACTAGACATCTTTATATTACTGTGGAGGCTAATCCAGACCAGGGCTGAAATCTAACTAGTATAATGAAATCAATTTTGTAGAATGTAACTGATATTTAAAAAATAAAATTAGACCTGATAGAGTAGAGGGGAAAAATAAAAAGAGAACACACCTTGTATAATGGCTCGTGTTTCTTGTCCCTATTTAATTCTATATTTCTAGCTAGTGATATATTTGTGTAAAAATGTGTTGCTATCCAAATACATATGTGTATTCTTGTGGCATTTATATGCTGGATCATGACATAAAAATCCAGCTTTTATTGTGGATTCCAATCAATAAAGAGTTGAGAATCATCGGGCTAAGTGACTTTTGCTTCTTTCTTCTAGTCACAAGCCTACATTTTTATGAAAAATTCACCAGGCTGAGCTTTTCTTTTTTTCTGGTTAAAAAATTTTAAAATTTTAATTATAGTAAAATGTAACGAACATAAAAATGACCATTTTCATTATTCTGAGTGGACAATGTTGTCTATAAAATGTTCAGAAGTCTTTTTGCCCTGCAGATTGAGACAGTGAACCTGTTAAATACCCACTCCTCAGTGGCAACTGCCCCTGCCCCTGATTGACAACCACTGCTCTGCTGTCCACTTCTGAATGTGGCCCTGCCAGGTGCCCCAGAGCAATGGAATTGCACATTATTTTCTGGCTTCTTTTACTTTTTATCATGTCCTCTGTTTTCATCCATGTGGCAAACTGTATGCCCTGCTTCTGCCTAGCAGTTAAGTGACCCAGAGTGACAACAGAATCTCAGTCTTGTTTAACCAATGGGTATTCATTCAGGGATGTCCCGTGTTCTGGAGTATTACTAAAGCTAGAGAAGTGTGAGAGTATAGCACCCACACCCAGCACACTGTTGAACAGACATACCACAGTTGCTCGCCTTGTTCATGGTTTCACCTTTCTTTGTCTCAGCTACCCAAGATCCATTCCATCCAAAAATATTACAGGGGAATTTTTAGGAGAAAAAAAAAAAAACAAATCAGAAGTTTTAAAGTAACTTTTTACCAATATGTTACATTTTTTATTTAATAATTACTGTTGTTGCTCTTTAATTGTGTCTTCTGTATAGATTCAACTTTATTCTAAATATATATATATATGTATATACATATATATATATATATATGGAATTGGAGTATGATGTATAGAGAGTGGGCCGTTGTCTGTGGTTCCACACTTCCAAGGAAGCTCTTGGAATGTATTTTCTGCAGCTCAGAAGGAAGGGATCCCGGAAGTGGGAATGACTTCTGCTTTTGTTTGGATTAGTAGTGAATATTCAGATTTCATTTTGGCAATGCCTTCCCCCCAACCAAAAAACAAAACAAACAAACAACAACAAAAACAGAAAAGAAAGAGAAAAGAAAAGGAAAAGAGGAATCTAAAGTCTAAGTGACTATCCCATAAACCACACTTGTTTTGTAGGAGGGAACTGGGTTAGTTGGTATTTAAAACAAGCAAGAAGGAAGGAGACTTAGAGATGTGGCTCAGTGGTAGAATGCTGTCAGTCACACCCCAGGCCCTGGGTTTAGTGGCTACTGCTCACCTGCATATTGAATAATCAAGATTATCACCAAAGAAAACCTTGTATTTTTTTTTTCCTGAAAGAGATCCTGTCTTTGTGTCCCACTTGACCAGGACTTCAATACCCAGTCCCCTAGTAACCCACAGAAACTCTGCTGTCTGCTCCACACCCTTCTGTGCTGCATCCTTCCTTGTGGAATCAGGCTAGCCAAAGCACCCTTCTGCCCCTTCAGACCTGTGCATTTCCTCAGCACCCCCACAGCCCTCCTCAGGCAACAGGACCCCATGGGAGGGGGCATACAGCTGTAATGGATGGAAGAGATTACTAGATTTGTCAAGGAGGCAATGCATATGTGTAGGGGGGAAAGTGGGAGGGACATATGTGTGTGGGTGGACACATAGATCTCTATGGCTTTCTCCTTTCTGTTGGAACTAGAATGTAAAAGTCTAAATGCTTAAAAATGCTTTAAAAAAAAAGAAGAAACTGGCAGGGGAGGGGGAGGGTATTTTTGGTTCCTCTTCCTTCCCATGGGTGGTCATCTTGTAAATGGGTGTCTGGTAGCTGTATTGCAGGGTTCAGAGTGAAATGATTACAACGTTGTAATAAACTTAAGGGCAGGGAAGAAAAATCCTAGAGGGAAACGCTGAAAGGATAAAGTTGCAGATGGAGTCACAGAGAAGTGATTGATTCTCTGTGAAAGGTTTTCCTGATGTGTAACGTTTATGTCGTGCGGTGCTGTGTATAAAGGGGTGTGTATGTATGTCCTGGGAAATGTGTGGTACACCATGTATGCTATTAAACATCCACATTGCTGCTGTTAGGAGTGAGGCCAGGAGTGTTGCTCCACGCACAGATGCCTGCAAGTGTCCTTGACCCCAGGGCCTTACCCTGGGTCTGGGCCACACTCTTGCATCCCAGCTAGCATGCCTGAATGGGAGCTCCTGCCCAGAACCTAACTTCTGGCACTGATTCCTCTGTATATATTGAACTGGGAATAAAAATAGCCCAAGATGTCCCATCACAGTGCATCATTTGGGGCTGTAGGTTTTCCGGCTGTGGTTCCCCATCTCCGGCTTGCCTCTCAGAGTGGTTGTTGGAGCTCTGACGTTTTTTGCAGACTCAGGGCTCCAGGGCTGGCAGGTCAAGTGTCCTACAAATGCACCTGAAGCTTCCCTCTGATGTCTGCTGTGTACTCTCTAGGAGTTCTTGACCATGGGCCTGGCATCCGTTCCTGTTGAAGCCCTTGGAAACATTCAACTGGTGATTCAGCAGTGACAGTTTCCCCTGAAGCTAGCCACTCAAACCATGTTTTTTCTGCCAAGTGTCCTCTACTTGTGCCCTACTTGTCCATTCTTGGTGGAGCTCTCAACACCCCCCCCTTCCTTGAGGATGCAGGCTCTGTGGGGACCCAACAGAAGGCGGCAGAGCCCCAGCAGAACTCCCAGAGGCCCTACCCTACCACACTCAGTTTCTGTCTACCACCAAACTATCTGTGGCTAGTCTAGTACCTAACAGAGGACTTAGCACAGAACCCAATACTCAAGAAATAGCGTGAAAAGAATGAAAACCACAATAAGGAAAACATAAATTATCTCCGTGTGATTTTAAATACAAATAAAATGCACACTGCCAGCCAGACAGAGCCTGGGATAGCAGGAAATTAGTAAAGCTGTTCCTCTGTGGGAACATTATTCCAGCCAGAAATGGAGATGTGTGACATTGAAGTCACTGGGGCAGCACAGAGCATCAGGGCATAGAGTAGTGTCAGCCTGGAATGGCCTCTTTCTGCACTCTTGTGGTTAGAGGAGCTAGGCTAGAATTCATTACGCCCACGCCCACGAAGTTCCCATCTTGAATCCAAGCCAGCGTCCCTATATTTGTCTTGTAGAACCCTTGCCAGAGACAGCTCTATTTAAACCACTCGGACGTGCATTAACTGCTGATCTCTCCGAAAGAGTCCACGTGGGTTTCTACACAGCCCAGTAGCAATAGCTGGGCATTTTTCACAGAGACAAAGTACTTGCCCAATCTGTCCACTGTGTGGCCAGTTTGAAATAAGCAAGGGTTGGACACATATGACCATGTCTCACTGGAGTGCCCAGAACACTGCTGTGGTTCTAGATCATTACCTGATCCCAGAAAGCCTAGAAATCCTGCCACAATATCCTACAACAGCACTCCTTTTAGATACCCATTTCCATACTGAGGAAAGGTCTTCAGACCCTGAGGGGCTGTTGTCCCGTTCAAGAAGGTGGAAAGGGCCCAGGACAAAGGGGGAAGGCTCACACACTGGGACCCAGGACCTCACACTCGGTGTTCTCTTGTACCAACTGCTCACTGTAGGATCTCTTGTCCCCAGGGAGCACAGGATTGACCCCTTGAGTGGGACAGATGTATGTAGTCATGTGCACTGCAATACCTTGGGGCTACCTCGCTTCTTCTCACTCTACACGGCAGTCTTTATCTAGCTGTCACACGAAGGTCTCATATGCTCTTCATGGGGAACTGTCAGCCTTGTGATGGCCTGTTTACCTCTGATAGCATATGAAGGGCTCCATCTTTCCAATCTAGCCATCTTTTCTTCTCTCTTCCTGCAGGAAGCTCCATTTCCAGTCAACAACCTTGACTCTGCCTCTTCACTATCAGCCACACCCACCTAATTTGCTTCATTTGCTGTGTCTGATTGTGTTCTTGGTTGCCCGGTTTCATGGTATCAGTCACAGATTTGGTCTCTTAAATATGCTAGTGTTTTAATGCAGCAACAGAAAAGTGTGATTATCGGGTGCTTCTGTACACAGCCACTTAGATGCTGGCATTGTGTGAGGATCAGTTTACAAATGGGACAACAGTGCTGGGTGTGACCCAGTCTAGGTAGGTCCTCCATGCTTTGAACCTTGTTATGGCTTCCAATCACTCTTCCTAGCCTTGTCCCTAAGCTGGTACCACCAGATACACTTCTTGGCAGTAATGTTAGATCCTGTGAACAGAGACAGACCTCCCAATGAGACATACATAAACCCAACTCCCAGCTCAGCTCCTTATGACCTATGTAACTTGGTGCAATCTACCTCACTTTGCTGGACGTTGATGTCCTCATTCTCCTAGATTAAGTTGAGCTGTAGCTGCAACTCTTCTGGAACATCACCCTCCATCTCTGCTCTCACTGAAAACATGCCAATGGCTTGAAAACAAAATAGGTATAAACTCCCCCGGTGTGAAAGTGTCTCTCTGCCATCTTTCTGCTTCTATTCTGGTGTTCAAGGCACCTATCTGCACGAAGCCCAATGGGTCTCCTCTGTTCCTGAATATGCATAGTTCACACTTCAGCACAGCCAAGTTCCAAAGCCCATGCATAGTTCTAAGCACAAGGAGCCCAACTTGCATAATGGCAGCCTGGGACAAGCTGTCTTCTTGAGTTTGATAGCAGATACTTGAGTCCCCTTATCATGGGTTACCCTGCAGTCCCTGCAGCATGGGAACTGGGTGGTCAGGAGTCTCTTATTTTTGAGACCCAGTTTGGGTCATGTTTCATGCAGGAGCCCAGAAACCACCCTTCCGAATCCTTGTTATTTCTGCAGTGACTGTTGAGTGACTGTGTCACACTGATCTTTAGAGCTGGGTGTGTGCTCAGCTTTCTCCTGCTCAAGGGCTGGGATTGGACTCTGCCTTAACAGTAAGCATGGGGAGAGGCTTCGGATGGGCTTGGAGTGTGCTTAGCATGAGGGCTGCCATCTGATGCTCAGCTGCCTGAGGTCTTGGGCAGTATTTCTTCCTGATAGGTAAACTCTGCCTCCCCACCCCCTAGCCCCCCCCCCCCGCTTCTGCTAGCTACCGTTAGTTACCTCTTCATCTATGAGTTCTAGCATCCTGTGCTCTGACCTGTGGTGTAACCCTCCCTCCTCCTCTTCCTGGCAGCTGTAGGCACACCCAGCAGTCCCTACCTCTAGGCTGTGTGTTGTTATGACAAGATGACATGAGCCACATCACAGGCAGAGGGGTGAGGGTGGTATATTTGATTAGCTGCTACTAAATGCTGATGCCACAGGCTAATAATGGGGAAAGCCAGGCTCCCTGTTGTGACTGCCACCCCCAAGGGCTTAACGTGGCTTTGTATCGCTGTGCTTTCTAGAAAGCTTCGCCTGTGTTATCTTCTGTAACCTTTCTCAGAGTGCCTCTTGAGTCTTGACTACAATAGAAATGATATATCAACAGGAGAATTTTTGAAGGATCCCATTTATCTCTGGGTCCAAGCACACAGATTATATTGAGGAGTAAATCAGACAATGTAAAAGAACTAGCTGTTGAGATGCAGTGGCGGAATCGTGGATTTGAATTTTGGGTTTGTCATGTACTGAGAATATTTGGGATGACACATACCCCCAGCACACAGCAGAGTAATGAAAGTTCAAAATCAACTTGTTCAAAGATTCTAGGGAGAATCCATCCCTGCATCTTCTGGCTTCAGGGATCTCTAGGTATTCCTTGGCTTTATGACCACATCATTTTGGATCTCTGCCTCTGTCCTTCACGTGTCAGTCATAAGCCTTTGAGAGTCAGGTGTGTTCTCATCTTGAAGTTATCAGTCACATCGACAGTGGTCCATTGTCCACATGAAGTCACACTCACAATGTTAGGGTGCGTGCACACTACTTATTCAACCCAGGGTATGGAATGGGCTTGGAAATGTCATCTTATTCTGCTGAGCCTTGACATCTTCATCTATGGAAGAGCATTTCTACCCCTCCAGACAGCAACTGTGATGCTTGGTGTGAGTGCATAATGAAATGAATGTTCTGTGACTTTGAGTTTTAACTGTGCAGGTTAGAACCTCACAGTGCTGAGGTCTGTAACAAGTTCCTTGTCCCATTGTCACCACTGCCCCCCAACCCCAGACTCCATTTCCCTGTCCTGGTCTTTCTTCTCTGACTCTCCATCATTCTGTGTTCCCATGACTCATAGCCGAAGTTTTTCTCATATGGAAAGTACTTCTATACATAGTTGAAAAAAAAAATCTCCTCCTACTTCTAGGCTAGACTGGCTTTTTTTTGAATCCTTGGGACCATGAAGGACAAGCAGCAGGCATCTCACTCTTCCATTTGCCACTGGAGAAAAGCTTATAATTTAGAAGATCTGGGTCTGGACCCAGAGCTTTGTGGCCTTAGGCAGTATCCTAATGTCTCTGGGCCTCAGGTTCTTCATCTGAATGCAAAGAAGGTGGCGTTTGCCTCATCTGCACAACCCAGGCTCATGTGTAGGGCAACTGGGAGAGAGTTGAAAGTGTTTCATTTGTGTAGAGTCTTGTCACTCCAGCCCAGGCTGAGGACAGGCCCCTTCCCTCAGAACTGCACTTGTTCACTCCTCTTCTTTCTCAGATGTGTGTTTTCTTGCTCTTCTCCCTGTTCCCAAATGCCAGTCCCTGTCTGACCTATCATCCAAGGTCTTAGGTCTCTGCCTCTCCTGGCTCAAGTTTCTCATCTAGTCATCCTATTTTTCAATCACTTTTGACCTAAATGAATGCCAAGCCCATGATCAAGGACTTTGTCCTCAGGCAGCAGGCCTGGCTCCATATTCAGGGACTCACTGGTACCATCAGGACCAGCCTGACACCATGGGAAAAAAGGCCTATTGTGTTGGCAGAAGGCGGCCCTGGCAGGATCCTTGGCTTGAGAATAGAGAACAGAGCCCTCTAAGAGCAGCTGATCTTGCTTCAAGCCTGTGCTCTTTTACTCTCTCTTAGCCTTGACAAAAGGGGGTGTCATCCTCACTTGCGGGGCTGGCAGGAACAACCCCGATGCAGGGGGCAGAGGAAGGGTGCTTCCTGGGTGCTGGGCAGAACTTATCCCATTTTACAGGTGCAGCTCTGTGCAGAATGAAGACTGGAAGCACAAGGTCTGGGTA
>NW_022196915.1:53029494-53046999 GCF_008632895.1 Mastomys coucha
CTGGGTATGCAACATGATTAGTGAGATGTCACCTAGCATCAACTCTGTACTAGTCTAGTGTTGAGGCTGGAACTGAGCCCACTGCTGGCCCAGGGCCTCCTATCTACATAGCTCCCAGAGGGCAGGCACAATTGCTATATAAAGACAAGGATCTCATCCTCCTGAGAACAAAATAGTAGTAGCCTCCTGGCTCACTTCACTCTCCACTGGCACAGTGACCACCAAAGGTGGCCAAGTATCAAGAGGTTAGCATGCCAAGCACTCACTACTGGCTGTCAGTGGGGCCCTGTCCCCTCCCATCTCCTAAGTACTCACAGACACTCCTCTCTTGACCTTCCTATCTCTTTTTGGTCCTCTCCTATCTTGCCATATCCAGCTTAAGAACAACCCTGCTTCCATGCAGGGTCCACTTGGCAGATCTCTTTGTCTCATCTTTTAAGGCTCATTTCAGGGTCTCCTTAGACCCCCCTCAGCCTCTTGTTAAGGAGAGATTCTTGTCTCCAGTCCTAAGATGGCCCCTCATGTCCATGTATGTCTCTGCACTAACATAATTATTATGATGGTTTACCTTAATGTGTGTGTGTGTGTGTGTCTCCTCTTATGGTCCAGGGTCATTTTCAGTGGATCCAAGGAGCCAAACTGGTGGTTCATAGAGGATAAAGTAGGAGGGCATCTCAAAGTGAGTTTCCTACTTGACTCCTGTCTGAGTTGGCTGGAGGGAGGTCTAGGGTGGAGAGATTTAGACAGCTATTTAATTTATAAACATTTCCAGGCAAATTTGACTGAGGCCTTGCCTCTCACCTTCACCCTGACCTTGAGCCAGGCTATTATACTGCACATGGGGACAGATAAACACCCCTAAGAAATAAAGTTGGGGGAACCCTTATTTCTATGTCCAGTGCCTCAAGTCAATTGTGAAAGGATCCTTGTTGTGTGATCTGAACTTGCCTGGGCAGATGTGGAGGAGCGGGAGGAGAAAGTGAAAATCGGAGGGGAGAGGGCCTGTAGATCGTAACAGATGCAGTATCCCCAAGATTCCCTCAGTGCTTAAAAGGACAATCTTTATGGTAAGAGCCTGTCGATGTGAGCTATTCTCTCTTTCTTAGGATTGTGATCCAGTTCCAAGCTGGTGAGAAACGTTCCCTGGGACTTTTGGTCAATTCAGCCACCAGATTCTAGCCAACATGACCCTCGCAGGTAGGTACATGCACCAGCCCGTGATGGACACCATACTACAAGCCGTTTCTGTGTGTCTCTCTGTGTGTGTTCATGTGTACTAAGGGTGCATGTGTATGTATGACACATACATATGTGCATGGCATACATGTGTGTGCAAATGCATGTAGAAGTCAAAGGACAACCTCAGATGTCCTTTCTCTGGTTTTTTTAAAGAAAGGGTCTTTCATTGGATGGAAGCATGTTGATCTTCTTATTCCTGCCTCCCCAGTGGCTTTTCCATGTGAATGCTGAGCATTAGAACTTGTGTTTGCAAGGCAAATACTTTACCAGCTTTCCAGCCCTATTTCTCTATGTATGTGTATTTATAAATGCCCAGAAAGAAAGGGTAGAGAAGCCAAAAGGCAAAGTCATTTCTGGGTGGTGGGTGGGGTCACAACTGGATTCTTCTTCCTCATTTGTTCCATGTGTACTATTTGATTTTAAAATAATGCCTTTATAATAGTGTTGAAACTATGCTTTCAAGTTTATAAGAGAAAATGAACACTGGGCTGTGTACTGAGGGAGTCCCTTATGTTATAAATAAATCACGGTGCAATGGGGAAGGACTTGCAGAGGCCCCCATGATGACCTGTGACCTCCAGAGAGACTCAGTTGTGTCAAGGGTACATTTCTACTCTGTGGGCAGCTTCTCCCTGGTTTGATGCCTGTGCTGGGAAGATTTGAGGAGACTCCCAGCCTGACCCCTTCTACAGTGGGCATAGACTTCAAGGAGAGTAGCAATGAAGTCTCCCTATTAATCTCTTTACCTTTTAGGCAGCAATATCAAGTACTTTCACAAGAGCAAAGTATAGATTTCCTACAACCTAATATAAAAGCCCTGGTTTATCCTTGAGTGGGAGTAGGAGATGGAGGGCCAGGGTCAGGGCTGCACTTGGGATCTTTACTTGAGGGTACTTAGCATTTGGTAGTAACAGAGGATGGGGTCATTTGGGTGAGTGAGAACATCAAATTTCAAGTGTGAGATGTCCCAGGCTTGGGAGCTAGAAAGGCTGGGCGGACTCACAGAAGTCAATCCCTGTTTCCTGGGACTGATGAGCCCATCATCACTGGTGTACTCTCTTGTAGCCTATAAGGAGAAGATGAAGGAACTCCCACTAGTGTCTCTGTTCTGCTCCTGCTTCTTGTCTGACCCCCTGAATAAATCATCCTACAAATATGAAGGTGAGTGGGGGCTCCGCTGGGATAGGAAAGGGTGGAGGCTTCTGTGTCTTGTGTTTGTGGGTGTCCCCCATTGAATCCTATCTCGTAAAACTGTCCTGGTCATGGTGTGTCTTCTTTCCTAGAGTCTGAGGGGTCTGAGCCCAGGGGATGTGGCCTAGATGCTAGGCAACCACCAGGGATCTGGATTGGGCCTTCCTGGAGCACTTGCTCCTAGAGTCCCTTTTGCACATTCCTTGACGCCACAGAGGATGCCAGAATAAGGCAGGATGTTCTGAGATTCTCTCCATGGAGACACAGAACAGAAAAGAAAACTTGGTGTATTCACCAGGCCTTCTAGGGACAGATAGAGATGCTCCCAGTCAGGTCCAAGGTGGGAATAGTACTTCCAGCCTGGATGGTGACAGTGGTGCTGCTGTCTGAGTCCCAAGACCTATCAGAGAGTACTGGATTGCCATGCTCTCAGGAGTGGTCAAGGGACAGATAGGTCATCTCTTCATTTCTGTTTGCAGGAAAGGGATGGGTTTGGTCTGTCAATAAGAGAGATGGGTGTTTGGATGACCTGAGACTGTTTTTTCCATTTAGGCTGGTGTGGGAGACAGTGTAGGAGGAAAGGTCAAAGCCAGCGGAAAGGCAGTGCTGACTGGAGAGAAAGAAGAGAACAGGGTAGGCCGGAGCCAGGGGTGAGGTCCACAGGCCATCAGAGGGACAGGGCAAAGAGGGGATAGGGGTGGGGGTGGGTGAAATGAACTGGTGTCTGACACCAGCAAGGAACAACAGCAGCTGGTGTTGCTGTGGCTGTTATCATAAATCACAGCTCCTGGGATCCTCAAATCTTACTCTGTCAAAGTCACTGACCTTAGGGTCCAATATTCAGGATCAACCAAACCCCTAGTGATTGGTGTGCCTTGGGACTCCCAGCTTCCCTGTGTCTGTGTGCATGTTTGCATGCTTGTTGGGGCCCCAGCTACTCCTCAGAAGGTGACCAGCCCCAACTCTGCCCTCCATAGCAGATACAGTAGACCTGAACTGGTGTGTCATCTCTGATATGGAAGTCATCGAGCTGAACAAGTGCACCTCGGGCCAGTCCTTTGAAGTCATCCTGAAGCCACCTTCCTTTGATGGGGTGCCTGAGTTTAATGCCTCCCTCCCAAGACGGCGAGACCCATCATTAGAAGAGATCCAGAAGAAGCTAGAAGCAGCGGAGGAGCGTAGGAAGGTTAGTGCAGCCCCATATCTCTTCCTTCTATCCCAGTGGAAGCAGGAAGGATATTTAGAGAGCACCTTCTGAGTGCCTGGGCATAGACCAGTAATTCCCAATGTTCCTAGCACCGCAACTCTTTAATATAGTTCCTCATGTTATGATTATCCTCCACACCATAAATGTATCCCATTGCTCTTCATATCTTCATAATTATATTTTTGCTATTATTATGAATTGTAATGGAACTATCTGATATGCACCCCCAAAGTGGTAGCGGCCCACATGTTGAGAACCACTGGAGTAGACTAAGACACTACCTGAAGGAAATGAGACTATGAATGTGCACTGGGTGAGCTTATAGTTTGGCTAATGGCTAAGGTATCACAGTCCTCTCAGAGCTGGCTTTGTACGCAGCTTCCTTGTTCCCCATTGATTTTTGTGCCTCAGCTCAGATGCCATTTTAATGTGAGTGTTTCTTCATCTTTCAAGAAAAAAGAAAAAAAATAGCTTTCTCTGTTTAATTGTGTGCTCCCTCCCTATATATCCATGGCATTTATCACATGTAGGTCTGGGTTGTGTTATTTATTTATTTATTTATTTACTTATTTGGTTTTTCAAATCAAGGTTTCTCTGTGTAGCCCTGGCTGTCCTGGAACTCACTCTGTAGACCAGGCTGGCCTCAAATTCAGAAATGTGCCTGCTTCTGCCTCCCAAGTGTTGGGATTAAAGGCATGCACCATTACTGCCTGGCCTGTTATTTATTAATACACGTGTTTATTTCTACTAGGCTAATTTTCTCCCTTCCATGGTGTCTGAAGTTGTGAGGGCCTTGAAGTTCATATAAGATCACTTAGCACTTGTGAATGAATGAGCGGAAGAACAGATGAGGAAAATTCAGAAGAGAGATTCAGAAGCTATTTAAGAAAGGGCCAGTAAAGTCAAAGGCGATGGAACATTTTGCAGGTGGTCCAAGCTCTCTGCCTCCGGGACAGAGGACCAAGTTCAGGGGTGCATCTCATCTGAGTGTGGCAGTCAAGCTGTGATGGTAGAAGTCCACCCTAAAGAGTCTTTCTCTTCTTGTGTTGCCCTAGTACCAGGAAGCTGAGCTCCTGAAACACCTCGCAGAGAAACGAGAGCATGAGCGAGAGGTGATCCAGAAAGCTATTGAGGAAAACAATAACTTCATCAAGATGGCAAAAGAGAAGCTGGCCCAGAAGATGGAGTCTAATAAAGAGAACCGGGAGGCCCATCTGGCCGCCATGTTGGAGCGGCTGCAAGAGAAGGTAAGCCGTGCTGGGTTGGCAGGAGGCTCCTTCCGTGGCAAGAACATACGATCTACACATCACTCTGGAGGAAGTAACCTCTGCAGGAATGGACATGTTTCTACCAGGCAGGGTTCTCGTTGTTCTAGGGGGATGATTTGGGAAGTCGTAGGCAAGAAGCTCACACCAAACTCTGGGTGGCCTCCGGGGATCTTCTAGGGTTTTACAATGGAAATTTCTCACTGTCTCAGGAGCTTGCTCACAACCTTCTTTTCTAGAGAAAGCCTGTCCGGTGCAAGTATCTAAGGAGAGGCACATGTCTACACATTTCTGGCTTCATCGTTGAATGGGCAGATTTGGGTTAATGAAAGATGCTAACTTGAGCATGGCTCTGAGCCAGGGATACAATGAGCTCGGTTGCCAGTACAGCAGGATACAGGATTCTCCCCAGAGCTCCTCATAAGGGCCAGAGAGTAGTAGGTATTCCTCAATAGTCTGCCTTTGTCAATAACTCAAATGTCACCTGCATACAAGCGGTGTGAGAGACTGGGGTTGGTCCTCCATGTCGTTCTTTGGAAGACATGCTGGCCTCATTCCCTGAGTCCCAGGCTGCCTCAGTTTCTCCTGCAGCTCCTGGGAAGCTTTAGCTCTGTGTTTTATTTCCAGGAGCCGCCTGCTGCGCGGTGACTCCAGGGACCGATCGGTGGCCTCGTCCCATGGTGAGCAGCGTGGTCCTTATTCCTTCCTGCCTACCCACCTAGAACCTCAGGCCCTTGGCAACAGTTACCAGAAAGATCTGGCTTCATCCAGGGATGTGAGCTGCACAGGCTGGCCAGTAGGTGGCAGCCCCATGCTCTGATGTTCAATTCCACACAGGACAGCAAGGCTTCTTTCTCCACGGAGTGCTTTAGAGGAGGGACACAATCTGAGCATGACTTTGGGCTTCTCCAGTTAATGAGAGATACTGTAGGAAAACTTAAGATTGCCTTTACCTTTTATTACTGGGTCTCATGTACTTCAGGCTGCCCTCAAATTGGCTATATAGCTGGGGATAGCCTTGAAATTCTTATCATTTTGCCTTCACCTCCAAGGTGTAGGGATTACAGGTGTGTGCTGCCAAGCCTGTTGTATGTAGGTTCTATGCAGGTGTGGGGCTTGAACCCAGGGCTTTGTACATGCAAAGTAGGCACTCTGCCAACAGAACCATATCCCCAACCCCAGGGCAAATTCTTGAGGAAACCACAGTTGGGATGGGAGAGATTATGGGTTTACAGACACAGCTTAACACATACCACAAAGCTAGATTTTATTGGAGCACTTGAACATTTCTTTATAAAACACTTTTATTTTATCATAACACGGTTATCACAAACGTTCTTAGTTCAGATAAGGAAACCATTCTAGAGGTCAAAGGGTTCTCTGAGATTCCCATGGTGATCGAACAGTAGAGCTGGCCTTGGCCTTTTTTGTCCAAGTGGCTCAGAGAGAACATCCCAGTACTATCTCACTAGCTTTTCATCAGCAAGGGGTTTCTGGAGACCAAGCAAGCAGAGGCCAGACACCCAGGGCTCCACATAGCCAACTCACTTGAAAACAGAGGTGGAGACAGAGGTAGATTGACAAGGTTGTATTTGGGACGTCAGCTGTGCACATCAGGTAGATGCTAAGAATCAAGACACCAGATCAGACATTTGAGAAGACAGTTTTCCTCTGAGACCTGATCTCCACTCATAATTACTCACTGGAGAAGGCAGGAAGCAAGATTGAGAGCTAGGTATATGTTTTCCTCTCTCCCTCACACCTCTGTCCACACATCAGGGACACCTTCAACATCAACAATGCTGTCCATGCTAGCTCTTGTGTTGTAGGTCATGACCAGAATCCCTAGGCATGAAAACCCCATCCCAGACTTACTGCCTGGATCTCTAGGGATAAAGTCTGATTCTGTGTGGACTCCAGGTCATGTGATACATATCATAGTTTGAGAACCAAACACACTGCTCTTTGCTTTCAGCCTGTGGAAATTTCAAAGGGCCACTGGAAAGATAAACTTGCTGGTGGAGGTGTATCTTAGGAACTGGTGGCCTCAGCGGCTCTATTCAAGGTTAACCTGTCATCCAGATGTGGCAACACTGGAACCTTGGAGGGGGATCATTTGGGTACCTTTTGTTTCTCACAGTAGAGACTGGGAAACACAAAGAAGTAAAACACATATATGTTCCCAGCCTACAAGGACACAGATATTTAGTGATCTGGAATTATGTGGAGGCAGGTGTGGCATGGTCCCATGAGTGGACACTTGTCACAGAGTTTGAGAGCTGAGCCAGCCGCCCATTCTAGTCCCTCTGGAAAGGTCCAAGAAGTTGAGACTTGGTTAGATGAGACAGTCAGTTAAGGTCACACAGCTGGCCGGGGGTGGGAAGGAAGATCTAGTCTTTTGGCTGAATTATGTTACAAAGCAAATGAAGGTTGTCTTCCAACACTTGCAAGGGAGTCCATTGTCTGGAGTTCAAGCACTATTTCCCAACAGTTCCCTGTCAGTATCTAACTCATGGGTCCTCCTCCTTCAGTCAGAGATTTAAAACAACCTTAGAGCTATGGGAGAGAAATGACACATCTGTAGTGTGTCAGGGATGCTGGCAACGGGCTGATTCTTTTCCCATTCCTTCTAAACTGGCTGTCCCAAGTGGCCCCTTATGTTTAGTCAAGTGACCACTCAGTCAAGTGACCATTCCAAGCACCAGGATGACCAGTGGAGGTAGAGAGAGAGCCTAGGGTGTCTTGGGGTCATTGTGAGGTGGGTCCCCTGCAGGATGTGGGGACTCACCAGTCCATGCACTCTGTGCACTTGCAGGCTTACACACCTGCTTCCCGCGTCTTACTTGCCTCCTTCCACCCCTCTTAGGATACCTTCGCTGACAGCTCTGCTCTGCCCGTGATGACCATCTTTTGCGTTCCGTTCTCTTGCCCTTTGTCCTCCCCTGGCAGCCTTGTGTGACCCACCTTTGTCCCTCCCTTCCTTCCCAGGACAAGCACGCAGAGGAGGTGCGGAAAAACAAGGAGCTGAAGGAAGAGGCCTCCAGGTAAAGCCCAGAGGCCAAGGAAGTTTCCAGGACAGCCGGACAGCTCCCGTAGCAACCTGGTTCCAGCAGCCTCGGCCGCTGGCTGCTCTCCCAACACTGGGGTTCGGGGGGAGGGGGGTGGCCAAGGGGCGTTTCCTCTGCTTTTGGTGTTTGTACATGTAAAAGATTGACCAGTGAAGCCATCCTATTTGTTTCTGGGGAACAATGATGGGGTGGGAGAGGGGACAGTGAGAGTGTGGAAAAGGAGGTGAAGATGAGCCCAGGGACATTGTAACACTGTCCACTGACTGCAGACTTGGGCCAAGGCCCCCGCTTTTCAAGGCTCTGCCTGGACATCCGGCCTCCAGGTTCCGAGTGGAGAGAAGATGAGGACTGGGGTAGAAGTTCAGAGTGAAGGGCAGAGTCCTGGCGGGGTGGTTGCTGCAGGGCCAGCAGAACAAGCCCGTCTGGATGGAGTGAGACCCGCCCTGCAGTGGGTGGGATAAGGTCTGTGTGTGTCTGTTCATTGTCATCTTTTGATCATCATGACCAATGAAACATTTACTTCGAGTCTCCAGTGTCTTTATTTCCTATATTGGCTCTTTGCAGATGGGTAGAGTGTTCTAGAAATCTGGCTTCCCACCTATCGGATGACAGGTACCTTTTAATGTTTCCATCTAGGTATCTGGAGTGCTGGATGTAGGTTAGTTTGTGCTAGACATTAGAATGATTAGAGGTTTGCTCCTTTTAAACCCCTCTTGTGGGCTGTCCCTTAGTGGCTGGAGGCCACCGAGCTGATGAGAAAAGAAATGACGTCTTTCCTGTCTATAGACTCACATCCTAGTTTAGTCCCAAGGACTCACTGTAAGAAGGACAGTCTTAGCCTGTGTAACTGCTATAACAAAATACCTTAGGCAGGGTAATGTGTGAACAACAGGGATCTACTGCTAACAGTTCCCGAGGTGGGAAGACTAAGATCAAGGTGTCTGTGGACAAGCTGCTTTCTGTTAAGAAAACATACGGCACCTTCTTGCTGTGTCCTCCTGTGGTAAAAGTGTAACAGGGGTCCACAAAGCTCTGATCCAATCCTTACCTAAATGCTCTGCCACCTGATATTATAGGGGAATGAAGTCAATTATATGACTTTTGGGGGGGAACAGTGGCATTCAGACATAGCAGAAACCCTCACAAGGGCTTGGGGGTCTAGAGGGATCACAGAATTCCAGTGAGAAGAGCTCGTTGGTTAGAAGAAAGCAGAAGAGTCCTGTACTCTGGGACACTGGGCCCAGGCTTTAGAGGTCAGCCCTCTGACCCTCTTCTGCAAGCAGGAGTCGGGTGGAGTCTGTATGAGCTAGATCCCAGGGCATCTGCACAACTGGCCTTAAACACGGTGCAGTTTTGTTTAGTTTTGCGTATAAACTCTTTACTGTTGCCTTAACATTCTCCTGGCAGTGCTGCTATACGTGTGCTTCAGTTTAGGGTAGAAAAACTGGAAGAACAAAGGTGGCAGTGAAGGCAATAGTGATGACGATGATGATAGTGGTGGTGATGATGATGTGATGATGGTGACGGTGGTGAAGGTGGTGGTGATGGTGACGGTGCTGGCAGCTCATACTTTTAGGCAGCACCTATTAGATGCCTATTTTCTAGACTTCCCACAAATGGGGCTTCATTTAATCTATGAGGAGAAAGCTGCTGCTGTCATCCCATTAGGCAGACAAGAAATTGAGGCATAGGAAGCATAAATAGATTGCCTAAATTCCCACACATAGTAAGTGGGAGAAGAGGGCTTGAATTTGCAGCTTGTTCCCAAAGTCTATATTTTTAGTCACCACACAGTACAGCTTTCTGGTGCATCTAAACTAAGCTGCAAGCCCCCAGGCAGGGTTTCTCAGACTGACTTGTGACTCACTGGCTGGTGAGACCAACTTTGTCCCACTCAGCTTCTTTTTACTTCTCTCCCTTCTGTCATGCTGGGAATGAAGAGCCATAGTCATGAGAGGGAAAGTATTTTCTGCCCAGAATTGACATAAATAAAAGCTTTAATAAAGAATAGACACCGTGGACAGACACACAGCGAGCAAATTCTCAGAGAAAGAATCACTCGTTATAGGAAGGGATTCTTATAGTGAAGGGATCTTTATGGGGAAGGGATCCTGGTAGGGAAGAGATCTTTATGGGAATGGATCCTTATAGGGAAGGATCCCTACAGGGAAGGGACTCATACAGGGAAGGGATCCTTTCTTGCAGTTAAGTTACACGGCTGCCTTTCCTGGATCATCTGTGCAGGGTCTGTTTGAACAGATAAGAGGAAGGCAGCTCATTTTCTCGTTAGGAGTAGTTGTTACAACATCACTTGTCTTTCCTAAGGCTGGCTGTTTGGATGAGGTCCTGGAGTCTTGGGAGTTAGGCTTTAAGTAGGGTAGAGGCCATGACAAATCACTATGTAGGGCTTCAAGCAGTTAATGTCTCACTGTTAGAGTATTTTGGTGTTTTACATTTTTACTTTTGGCTTTCGTGGTATGTTTTTTTTCCTTTTCCCCCTTATTCCTCCCTCCCATCCTTCCTAGTAGAACAGAAAACAACACATCAAAATTAATTTTAGTAACGGAAGTATGTTTTCCTGGAAATTACCAATTTTTATTTTGTGGCCATACTTGCAGAGCGCGGCAGAGAAACACATTTCTTCCTGAGGTTGACAACCAAAAACCATTTTGAAAGCTGCAGCTTTGGCATGAGCTTGGAGACAGGATCAGGCTGTCCAGGCTGCAGTTGTCGGGGCTTCAGGAAGCTGCTGCAGATGCCAGTGTGGAATAGAGACTGTACTTTCAATTCAGTTTCTTCTGGGTAAATAGAGACAAGAGAATAGCTTTGAGGGTCTCATTTCAAAAACTAACTCAACCATCATTGTCATCCTTCTCTGTGGACCAAAGGCCAGGATCTAGCTCCCTCAACTCTTTCTCTTCCACTTGCCCTTCACTCGACCCTCTCATCCTTCCGTATGCTTGTCCCTTGCTTGGGTTGTTCTTCCCTTCCTTGCTTGGATCCTAACGTTTCTTTAAACCCAGCTCAGATATTATGTTACTCTACTCTGTGGGAAATTCTACTTTTGCATGCTTTGGTATACACACAGTTAGTTGCTTAATCTCACCTATCAGACATGACCAGGTTTAGGGCTCTTTGTGTCCTTAGCAGTGGGTGTTTGTCTAGACTGGGATTAAGAGCATCAAGGTGACCTAAAGATAGATGAGTGAGAGGTAAGGATAAAGAAAACAGTCATAGCCCTTTCCTTAAGTTCTATGTAGGAGAAAAAAAATCTGAGGTAGGTGACAGTCTGAGAAGACAGCTCAGTTGCTGGATGTATAAATGTGAGGACCTGAGTTGGGATTCCCAGCACCCACATAAAACCCAGGCACAGTGCAGTGCTGGAGATTTGGAGACAGTGAGATCCCTGAGGCTTATTGGCTGGCCAGTCTAGCCAAATTGGTAAGTTGCAGGTTCAGTTTGAGACTCTGTCAAAAAGTTATGGTGGGGAGCAACTGAGGAAGACGCCTAGTGTTGCCCTCTGGCCTCCAACATGCACCTTCACCTGCACACACTTGCACCAACATGAACACATACACCAAAGATTGGAGGGGGCGATTATGCAGAAGGCCAAAGTTCATCTCCAGGCCAACCTGAGTCCTCAGCAATCCCTAGCCCTTGACAGAAGAACTGAACACAGGACAGATGTGTGTATCATGGAACATTTTCTGAGTCCAGGCCACTAGTAAGCAATTCCTACAGTGAAAGTGACCACAAGTCAAATGCAGCAGGAGGGGATGGAGCCACTGGAGGGTGAGTAGGGGATGGAGCCATTGGAGGGTGAGTTTATAAGAGACACGTGGTTCTCAGGTCCTCAGCTAGTGACTTTCAATTGGAAGCACTCTATAATTCTGAAGCAACAATTTTGCTTAAATCAAGGAGAGAGCACAGTGATTTCTCTGGATGACTGGAGTCTCAATGGTGGATGAGCACCAAGGGACATCCCGTTCAACTCCCAAATATATATAAATTAGAAGCCTGTTGATGATTATCTAAAGCCAAGCCTAAACTATTTTACATAGAAACAGCTTTCCCACAGTTTAGCTAAGAATCAGTATATCTCACCCAGTACACAGCCCTCCCCCGATTAAACCTCAGTGAATACTGGAATCCAAAGATATGGGAGATAAAAGCCCCAGGGCAGTAAACCAGCCTCAAGTAGGCACGAGAAGGAGTTGGGTGGAGAATCCCGCACATCCATCCCTTGTGTAGTAATTGTTGTAGAGGTTTCTACCCTACCTTAGTTATTTAAGTTCCCAGATGAAAGACACACTCACAGCCTTTCTGTTTACAGTAAGCCTTTAAACAAACAAGAGCTGGACAGATATCTACCCTCCATGCTGTCAGAATCTATTTCCTATCGATAACTCTGAGTTATTACTGTCTCATCTGTATTATCTCATCTGGGCTACTCTTAGCTCCAATTGGGCAGACCCCAGAGCCATGCTATTGTGATTCTTAACCCATGGTGCTTCTCCCTCCTCCTCTGCTCTCTTTCCTTATGGTCCTCTTCTTTCCTTCAAGCCCACAAACCCCACCTATGTCTCTTCTGCCCAGCTATTGACCGTTGGCATCTTTATTTACCAATCAGAATTATCTTGGTGGCAAGGTTACAGGGGCTACTCTAGACTCCAGGTCTTGGGAACCCTTCCATTACAAGAGACAGTAGAAGACAAAACTTCAACAATCCCTCGAGCAACAGCAAATCCCTTGAGCAACAGCAGAGAGAAACATGGAAAGGAATAGATACCCATACCCTATGTGTGAGGGACCATGGTCCTTTGTACTGTATTTATGGACAAGTCTAGAGGACTAAGGACAGAGTACAGCCCACACCTACAGCACATCTTCCTGATCTAGGAGAAATGCCTCTGCACTTGTGTAATCTACAGGGAGAGCAGGAAACTCAAGCACCAAACACAGAGCAGAATGTGGGAACATGGTGGTCCCCCCCCCCACCCCCAGTGAAGACACCACAGGAATGACACAACATGGAGTCCAAGTTCACTCGACATATTCAACATGACAGCATGATATGTCAGCACGCATCATCAAGAGAAGGCTGGCATCTAAAATGGCTCTTGTTTAGAAGTGGAAGAGATGCCAGCCCATCAGGAATCTCTTGTATGTATTTCCCAACATGAACAAAGAGGAAACATGAAAACATGGGGGCATGACTCCTCCCAAAGTTCAGAATTCTTCAGCAACTGACTCCAAAGACATTGAAATGGGTTAAGGGCTATAGAAAGAATTCAAGAATGATGTTTTTATTCATTTTGTTTTATTTGAAGAGCTTTGGGTAGAACACAGGCCCCTGTGCTTGCTATGCAAGGGGCATATGCTAATAGGTTCTTACTGTGCAGCTCAGACTGACTTCATAATTCATAATCTGGGAAGAAGCAGTGGCCTCTCCCTGAGTGCTTGGATTACTGATGTATATCACCATGCCCACCTCAGAAGAATGATACTAACTAAAACTAATGAATTCCAGTAAAATATAAAAAATAACCAAAATGAATTAAGGAAGACAGCATAGGATATGAATGAGAACTTTGGAGGGAGGGAGAGAGAGAGAGAGAGAGAGAGAGAGAGAGAGAGAGAGAGAGAGAGAAAGAGAGCTGGAAAAGGAATCCAACAGGAATCTTCAGAATGAAAAGCACAGTAAGTCAAATTAAAAAAAAAACAACTCAGTGGGAAACCACACCCAACAGACTAGATAGATCACATGACAGAGAGAGGTCAGCTTTAAAGGCAAGGTTGATAAATAAGAGCATGTAGATAATAATTAAGAAAAAAAATGAAGTGAACAGGCAAGACCTCTGGGACATGAATAAGAGACATATTTTTGGCCAGGCAGTGGTGGTGCATGCCTTTAATCCTAGCACTTAGGAGGCAAAGGCAGGCAGATTTCTGAGTTCGAGGCCAGCCTGGTCTACAGAGCGAGTTCCAGGACAGCCAGGGCTACACAGAGAAACCCTGTCTCGAAAAACAAAACAAAACAAAACAAAACAAAAAAAGAGACATAATTTTGGCGCACTAGAAGGTGCTGAAGTGTACACTAAAGGCATAGAAAATGTATTCAGTGAAATAAAGGCAGAAAATTTCTAAAATCTAAGGAAAGATATGGATGTAGGGGACATTTGTAATCCTAAGCAAATGTTGCCATATTGCAGGTTAAAGGGCAACAGTAAATAGTGAAGGAAGGTTATTGAAAGCTGTGGGAAACGCCAACTTACTTATAAAGGTAACCCCATCAGAACAGCAGAAGAGTTCATTATGGAAACTCTAAAATGGTTAGGACAGTCTGGAATGATATGTTTACTGTAGGCCCTGAAAGGAAATAACTGCTAAGTCTGGATTTCTGGAACCAGCAAAGTTGTTCTTGAGTTGAACTGAAGGATAAGCCCCTTCCAAGATGAACCTATGTTACAGTAAAGTCATTCAGTCCACTTCTGTGATGATCTCAAAAGGAGTCCAAACAGAGGAGGTAGAGAAACATGGCCACCAAAGCATAGGAAAGGACAAATCCCAATGTCAGACCACTAAATGTGCAAATAAAAGCCAAGAAAGAATCGAACATTAGAGAAATAACAAAATGAAAGGAATAAATACGTAACTCTTGATTGTATCATTCAGTGTAAATGGTCTTACTTCTCCAGTTAGAAACCACGATCTCACTCTTTACATGAAGCATCAAACTGGATGACTGACTGTCTGCAAGAAACACCTCACAGGTTGGAGAGATGACTTAGTGGTTTAAGAGTACTGGCTTCTTAAGCCCGGCAGTGGTGGCACACGCCTTTAATCCCAGCACTTGGGAGGCAGAGGTAGGCAGATTTCTGAGTTCGAGGCCAGCCTGGTCTACAGAGTGAGTTCCAGGACAGCCAGAGCTACACAGAGACAAAACAAAAACAAAACAAAACAAACAAACAAACAAAAGAGTACTAAAGAGTACTGGCTTCTCTTAAGGTTCTCAGTTCAAACCTTTTTTAATGGCATTTGATTTCCTCTTCTGTCTGATGCCTCTTCTGTCATGCAGGCATACACATTAAGAGAACACTCATATACATGGAAAATAAATAAATAAATAAACAAAACAAAATGAAACACAATAACAACAACAAAAAAGAAACACACTTCCCCAGTAGAGGCCCGAGCAGATCAAAAGGAAGGGTGGAAAAGTGATATTACAGACAAATGGAAGTCCCAGACCAGCAGGAACAGGTAAATTCATTTCCATCATAGCAGACTCCTCAAAAGTCACCAGGAGAGAGAAAGATTTCTACACACAAGCAAAGGGAATGATACATCAAGAAGATATTGCCATTATGGATATGTGCATGATGAATGTTAATGGAGCCATACTCAAAACGTAAACTCCAGTAAAGCATCGTGGAACATAGAATCCCATACATGTAGATGACTTCAGTAGTTCTCTGTCATCAGTATATAGGTCATTTAGAGAAAACCCAACAAAGAAACTGCAGAGTTAATTTATATCATAGATTCAATAGAGATAAGAGTCACATATAAATATTCCATCTAACAACTATATTCTTTTCAGTAGCTTACATGACTTTCTCCATAATAGAAATATTTTAGAGTACAAAGGCAGTCTTAAAAAAAAAAAAGAAACAAAATCATATCTGGAATGGTATCAAATTGTTAGAAAATACAACTGGCAATACTCTTAAAAGAAACTATTAGAAAATATATAACAATCATATGGAGACTGAATGTACATTTAGTGCTTAGTGGATCATTGAAGGAATTAGAGGACATTTAAAGAGTCCTGTACAAGGACTTAGCATAGAGCCCAGTGCACAAGTGTTCCATACATACTCATGCTGGCGATGGTTTCTATTGCTCTCAAGAATGACCCCAAAGTCTGCTTCCTCTTCCTTATGATGGAGCTCCAGAGGCAGAAGTGTCCCTCACTGCTTTCCTCCTAGGGACCTGTCCAGGTTCCTCCAATAGTGACTTGTCTATAAAGATTCACAAATGCTCCCAGTTTTAGTCATTGCATATGGATGCTGTGGTGGTTTGAATATGCTTGGCCCAGGAAGTAGCACTAATAGTGTGGTCTTGTTGGAGAAAGTGTGTTACTGTGGGGGTGGGCTTTGAGACTTTCCTCTTAGCCATGTGAGAGTCACTGTAATCCTGTTTGCAGTTGGATCAAGGATATAGAATGCTCGGCTCCTTCTCCAGTACCATGCCTGCCTGGATACTGCTATGCTTCCCACCATGAAGATGCCATGAAGATAATGGACTGAACCTCAGAACCTGTAAACCAGCCCCAATTAAATGTTGTCCTTTCTGAGTTGCCTTGGTCATGGTGTTTCTTCACAGCAATGGAAACCATAACTAAGATGCCCTGTGGTCAGCCTGTATCTTTCCCAGTATGAGATGTACATTTTCACCTCATGTGAATCCAAGCGGGGCTGGTCTTTTTGGCAAGTCATTTGGCAGCACAGAATTTGGCTTCTGGGATCTATTCTAAAGAAGTGCTCTGATAGCCATGTGGTGTTGGTATACACCTTTAAACCCAGCCCTCAGGAAGTAGAAGCAGGTGGATCTCTGAGTTTGAGGACAGCCTGATATACAGAGCAAGTTCCAGGTCAGCCAGAACAGCCAGAGAAACCCTGTCTAGGAAAACAAACAAAAAATGGAAGTGCTCTTATGCAGAGAGTGGACAATTGTTTATCAATGTGCTAAGTATGTTACAAACACACAACTTACACAAATGCCTAGCAATAGAGAAGCCTTTTAAAGATGTTCATAAAAATATAAGAACAGAGGGTCCTCACATAGTCTGTGGGAAACTTTTAAAAGCTTATTATTCAGTTTTAAAGGGAGATGATGGGTTAGGCATGCAGCAAGGATTCTGGAATATAAATATAAACAAGACAGGAATTTCTTATAATAGAAATGAGGTCATTAAATAGTCTGAAAATATTGCAATAATTGCATAATAAAAATATTTGTTTGGGGAAGAAGTGGAGCTGAGGGAACTGGCATGGGGAAGAGAAAGTCTCCCAGAAGGGTGAGCCTGAGCTGATGTCAGAAAGATAACAGGAAGTTCATCAGGCAGAAGATGAGAAAGGAAGGAAAAGGAGGAGAGGGGAGGAGGAGAGGGGAGAGGGAAGGGGAGAAGGGAGGGGAAAAGGAAGAGAAGAAGGGAAGAGAAGGAAGAGGAGAGGGGAAGAGAAGGAAGAGGGGAGGGGAAGAGACGGAAGAGGGGAGAGGGAGGGAAGAGAAGGGAGAGGAGAGCAGAGGGAAGGGGAGAAAGGAGAGGGGAAGAGAGGGAAGGGAAGAGGGGAGGGGAAAAGGAAGAGAAGAAGGGAAGAAAAGGAAGAGGAGAGGGGAAGAGAAGGAAGAGGGGAGAGGGAGGGAAGAGAAGAGAGAGGAGAGGGGAGGGAAAGGGAGGAGAGGAGAGGGAAGGGAAGGGGAGAAAGGAGAGGGGAGGAGAGGGAAGGGAAGGGGAGAAAGGAGAGGG
>NW_022196915.1:53047041-53051876 GCF_008632895.1 Mastomys coucha
AAAGGAGAGGGGAGGAGAGGGAAGGGAAGGGGAGAAAGGAGAGGGGAGGAGAGGGAAGGGAAGGGGAGTAAGGAGAGGGGAGGAGAGGGAAGGGAAGGGGAGTGCAGTCCTCCAGGCAGCGGCAGCAGCGAAGTGCTCAGGCAATGCCACCCACCAGGCATAAGGAATGTGACAGTGGCTCCCTAAAAGAGGGATGTGGTATAGAGTGGCCAGCATCCTCCAGTGGAACAGTCAAGAGAATGAGTATAGATTGTGAGAGGACGTATTGAGTTGGCTTCCACGATAGGAGCTGGTCTGATTTTGGTGAAGAACAACAGGAGCAGCAGGAGCAGCCACTATCACAGTCATATCTGGAGCAGCTAGTGGGGTACTCACTCACCAGCAAGAGGTAAAGGCAGGCAAGTTTCCAGAAGATGCCACCTACTTAGGGGAGGGTCTTCTCCCTTCAGGTGACAGGTCCTGAAACTACAGCTATGCCCAGAGGTGTCTCTCCCCACCGAATCCAGTCAGCAATCTAGATCAATCACCACAGGGCACTCCAGTGGGTCTCAGGAGGTCTCAGAAAGGGTCATAGGACCCAGGGTTTTTGTTCTGGCCAGGTGGGGAGGGAGGGTGGAATGATGCTGTGAGTGTTGAAAGGTCAGAGCAGGTAGACACCATAGCAGAGAGAAGGAAGCCATGACCAGAAGCTGGGCAGGTACGCAGAGAAGGCACAGGAGACCAGGCAGGTGGAGGCATGAAACATCCAGCAGGGGTCGGGTGAACAGAAGTATGAAGTTGAATAGTATCATCAGCTCCAGAGAGGGCATGGAGAGGTCACTCAAGTGTAGATGATACTGTAAGGAGGGAGATGTGCTAAGAGGAAGAGGCGAGTAGGGAGGGGCCAGCGAGTAGGGAGGGGCCAGCATGGCCATGGCTAATGGAAGGTCCTCTCTCTCTCTCTCTCTCTCTCTCTCTCTCTCTCTCTCTCTCTCTCTCTCTCTCTCTCTCTCTCTCTCTTTCTCTCTCTAGTGTATGCCTCTGATATGTCCCTGTCTGTTATTTGATTGTTACTTGCAGTGGGCATGGAGGAGGGTATCTTTAGCCTTTGGGGTTGGGGTGACATTTGAGCTAGCACAAGCAGGATAGCTCAACAGGAAGAGAAGGGTGTGCCAATGGGGCTTTGCCGGAGATGTGAGATGTGAACAAAGGCAAAGGTTTGCGTGGCTCCTAGGCGGGATTCTTGGATGGCTAATGTGCTCAGGGAAAAGGGTGTTAGGTAGGACAGGTGGAATACTGGGAAATATGCAGGGAGCAGATAAATGTGGGTGCTGCCTAGTTGGAAGGACCCTGAAGTTGGCCTTCATCAACAATTACTAAGCTGGCCCATCACTGAGTCTGTCACATGGCTCCATAGACACACTTGCCAATACAGTACCCAATTCTTCTCTATAAGAATATATCATCTCAGCTTTCTGCCAAAGGACTCAGAGAATTTTATGAGGATGAGTGAGTCAGAGAAGAGAAGGAGAGAGGCAGATCCAGTGTGTGTGTGTGTGTGTGTGTGTGTGTGTGTGCATGTAATAAGGAAAAGGAGGCCATAGATTTGAGAGGGAAGGGGAATGATACAGAAAGGGTTGGAGGAAAGAGGAGGGAGGGAAGAAATAATGTAAATACAGTATATATGTATGAAATTTAAGAATACGTTTAATAAAAGGAAAAATAAGGTTTCAGAGGAATGGGAAAAAGATGAATTTTGAGAAGTTAATTAAGACTCTGGAATACACCTGGCTTTAGGGAAGGAGAAAATTGCTTCTAAATTTATTGGTAATGCGATCTTCACACTCTTTCCTTGATCTACTTATGTGTCTTCGCTATAGGTTAGCAGCAATGGGTATTAAATGGCTTACTTGATTGAGCTTCTAAAAGTGTTAAATGTAGTTTTTATTTAATTTGAGATATATGCTTTATTAAAAAGCCAGAGGGAAACTATATAATTTAGAAATTGCATTTCATACCAGTTGCAGGAGAGTAGGAGCATGAAAGTGCCTACTATGTTCCTGTGTGGTCGATTGGTGCTCAGTCTTTATTCTTTCCCCACCTCACATTTGAAAGAAACTTTCAGAAGTTCCCCCACCTTCCAGTAAACCTTCTGTAAGTCAGGTTAGCTGAGTAGACCCTCACTGAGTGGGGAAGTTGGGAATGGCCAGGTCCATGAACTAATTGTAACTATCTTAGGATTATTTTTTAGCCCCCCAAATAGTCATTCCTTGCCCATTTCTGTGTCTCACCCAACATCTTTGTGACTAAAATATCAAACCTTTGCAATGTACTAACCTTTCTAGAATGTTTTATTTAATTTTACTTTATGTGTATTGGTATTTTGTCTGCATGCATGTCTGTGTGAAAGGGTCAGATCCCCTGAAACTGGAGTTTCAGGCAGTTGTGAACTGTCATGTGTGTGCTAGGAATTGAACTCAGGACCTCTGGAAGAGCAGTCAGTGCTCTTAACCACTGAGCCATCTCTCCAGTCCCCCAAATACATTAACTTTAGATCACCAAAGACATGCCTGCTTTGCTTTAACTCATCCACCTAAGGTTTTCACCAATGTGTTTGAAAAGTACCTCAATTTGTGACTTTCACAGTCCTGACACCTCAAAACTTCATAAAACTCTTACCACATTGCAATATGGAAGTTGAGGTCTCCCAAATCTCTGTACCCGGGGCTGTGATCACTCATATTTGGCTGCAGAATGAACTGTCTCTTGTTTTGTTGAAAGGGAGAGTTCCATTTGTATGTTGGCCCAGACCGTCATCAGAGCCAAGAGCTTGGTGGCAGTGGCTCCACTTGTCCTTCCTATCACTCCGAGGCCAGGGCAGGTCAAATGGTTCCAACAGACCCTTCTGGTAGATTCTAGAGTCCCAAGCAGCAGCACCAGGAGGACTCTAAGTTCTTCCAGAGATGCAGGCTCATTTGTGTTCACCACTGTCCTGTTTAAAGTTGCCAAGACATAGAACCAGCCTAGATGCCCATCAGGAGAGGAACGGATGATAAACATATGGTTTGCACACAGTGGAATTTTATTAGGTCATAAAGAAAGGCAAAACCTTGACACTTGCTGGAAATGGACGAAGCTATAAATTATTATCATAAGCAGAGGAGCATCTCAGACCCAGAGAGACAAAGACTGCATGGTTTCTCTCATCGTTTTTACATATGTGTCTCAGCTTAAGGGTGTGTGTATGGGTCGCAAAACTAGAATGGGAACCATGAGAGGGGAAAAGGTATTAAGGGAGGGTTAGGGAAGAGGAAGAAAGATGGTAACAGAATATATGCACGATATGAAAGGCAAGGGGACTGAGAAGGAGGTGAGAGAGGAGAAAGAGATGGAAGAGGAGGGGAGGGAGTAAGAGAGGCAGGGAAGGGGTGACAGTGGGGAGAAGGAAGGATGGGGGAAGGGGTGGGAAATGGGGCAGGGGAGGAGAGAGGGACAAGGATTAACACATCAAAGTAAGTCTGAGGATCCCATAGTGAGACCAATCACTTCATATACTGACAGAAACCAAACAAAAACAAAAACAACAAACAAACAAACAAACAACCCCAATCTATTTGGATAAAGTTAAACTAATGAAAAGGACAAATGAGGGCCCATAGTTCCTTCCCACGAGAAACTTTAAGGGCTGTGGCTTTTTTTCCTACCGGAGCTCAACTTCACTGGGGCTGAATGATTGGCCTGAGCTTTCTCATTTTAAGAAAAGGTCAAGCCACAAAGCTCCTGGGGTTTTAGTAACAAATAAAAAACAAACAAACAACACACCGTAAACAAGGGAAAGACCTCAGGCAGCCTTCTGGGGACACTAACCTTTAAAACCAGGACAGGACCTCTGGGAGGAAATGTTGGGGAAGCACACAGCTGATGGATCAGGAGGATTTGCCTCTGGGGTTACTCCAGGGTTCTTTTTTCTTGTGGGGCCCCCCCTCCATTTTCTGTCACCTAGGCTGTGTGCATCACTGGGTGGCTGGGCTCATTGTTGTCATAGGTCTTGGAGCTGGTGGCCTGAAGCTCATTCTTCAGACACTCTAGGTACTGAAAGGGTTAAAGGAGAATTTTCCACCTCAGGGCACAAAAAAGCATCCTGTTCAAAGATGTGTAAAAAGGGGAAAAAGATGCACAGAGGCCTGCTGACTGCCTCCCCCCTCCGTGTGTGTGTGTGTGTGTGTGTGTGTGTGTGTGTGTGTGTGTGTGTGTGTGTGTGATCTCAGAAGCCTGAGGCAGCCAGTGCCTTTGTGATCCCAGCATCCAGTAGGCTGGGGCAGAGGTTCACAAGTTCTAGGTCAGCCTGGGTGTCAGTCTGAGACCTTGTCCTTCTAAATCTCTAACACCCCTCCCCCAAACGAGTAAGAACCATGAAAAAAGATCAAAGCACCAAAGAAAGATTCTTGTTACACTCAGTTGCACAGGCAGGCATGCTACTGCTAAGAGAAATGGTTACTTTCATATAAAAAGTAAAGAAAACCAATGTCAATAGATTCTACTGTGGAAATTCAAGAAGCCGTGGAGCAAATCAAAGACAATGGTAACAAGAATGAAGATACAATGTGGGCCAAGAGGAGGAAGAAAGAAACACAGAAATATTGATGTTAGAGAATGTTGCACATCAGAATTCTGACATGTATAGGAATCAAATATAGAAAAAAACAATTTTAACCAATATGAATACAAGCTCAGAAATGCTTTCACTACAGAGGAAACAAGAGAAAGAATAATAACAAAATAAAGAGAACATATGTTAATAGTATCATTTTGCTATAGATGATAAGCATCCAAGAGAATAAGCATCCAGGGGAATT
>NW_022196915.1:53051886-53112137 GCF_008632895.1 Mastomys coucha
AGCTGGTCTGTGACAGTCTGGTGTATCTTCATATCCTATAATCACACTTACCAGTTTTCTAGATACATTTTTGCCATTTAAGTTTATGCAGCAGGGTCTTGCTACATCTCACAGGCTTATCTGGAGCTTGCTGTGTAGCCAGGCTGGCTTTCAACACCAGTTCCTCCTGTCTCAACCTCCCAAGTGCAGGGGTTGCAGGTGAGGGTCCCACACCCAACTTCTACACGTTCATCTTAATGCAAGTTGACAGCATTTAATGCACTTAAAGTATGTCTTTGCCAGGAGTCCACATGAACTCTAATTCATTTCTTAATATCAAACACATGTGTTTTCACATTCAAATTTTTATGTTTCCATCCCAGCTTTCTACCATGCTTTGAAGATTTGTCATTGTTTCTAGGACCCTTATTAATATAAGAATGGAATTTTATTTTCATAAAAAATTACACATAGTCACTCTCCCGCCTGATCCCTCACACCCCCAAACCTCCACACTCCCTAACTCCTTTTCTGGAAATGATGACCTTGCTCTTTCTTGGCTTTGGTTTTGGACCCCAGAGTTCACAGGGAGCTAGCACAGTACAAGAATATGACCAGCAGGTGGTGATCTTACTGTTTTTACTATGGGAACCGCCTGGAATTCTCCAGGACAGATTTGCACAAAAGAGGCAACTGCAACCATAGCTGTTACAGTTGGTAATTAGGGATAAGGTTGCCATGGTGACGAGGGGTCTTGAGATGTTTATAGCTATGCAAGAGCCGATGCCAATGAGCTATCGGATTGCTTCCTTTGATGGTAATGGCTGGCATACTGAGGTCATGCAAATGCAGGATGGTACAACCTGCATAGGAAGCTATTCTCCTGCTGCTGTAATTTATGGGATAAAAGTATCCTGTTGAGAGAAACACACACACACACACACACACACACACACACACACACACATTTGTATAAAAGTATCCTGTTGAGAGAAACACACACACACACACACACACATTTGTATGCATGCACACAAGTAAACCATATTTATCTGACTTGTTTACATTTTTCTGTATGTTTATCTCCATTCCCCACATTTCTCAATGTGATTTTCATTAAAATTCTCTGAGAAGAAAGGCTCCATTCATCTGACAAGCTCGGGAAATATTGCACGCTCATGCTCTTGGAGATTCATGGTGCATGCGAGCCAGAAAGCCTATGGAAGTCCTGTTTCACCTCCACATGCTCACCTGCTTCGTGAACCCACTTAAACAGACAATTCATTAACTCTTAGCTAATCACTCCTCATCTTCTCCCCAAGACGTTAATAGACATTCATTAAGTGCAGGTTTACTTGCAGCCTCGTGTTCACATAAGTCTCTCCAGCAATGAATGGAGCTCTGTTAAGCTAGCCTGTCAAAGGCTGTGTGGCCAAGACTCAATGTTTATTAATGGCTGCTTATGAACTCCTAAGAAATGGTTTCCAATTGAGCTATCTATCCACGGATACCACAGACTGAAATTATTCACTGTTAATGTCTTCATCCATCCATAACTTTTATTGGGTAAATGAGGCCACACCCCAGACATTGCCCACAGCATTAATAAGTCATTTATAGCTTAGCATAGAATTATTTTACATCTTGTCACATAGTCTCTGATGCTTTAAATTCAATCTTCTGCTAGTGTTTTTCCCCCCAGAGAGGCAGCCCCCTCTCCCATGAATAGCCTATTTGTGACTGATCATAAAACAGAACTTATTAAAAGAGATTTTAAAAAACAAACAAACAAAAAAAAAGGACTGAGAATTTGCTCACACATACTGTCTCCTGGGTGTGTGTCCAGGGGTCACCCTCACTGCATTTCATTGTGAAAAGGGAGGTCTCATAACTGTCCTAAGGAAGGAGGTCTGGTCCTCTCATCAGACTGTGGAAAGCACAATTGCCCTAGTCCATCTGGGCAGCTGCTGCCCCCAGCTTTAGGAACACAGCCAGTCGACACTCTTGGCTGTGCTGGTAGTGTTTTGAGTCTAAAGTACTATAGACCCACTCCAGGTGTTGAAGGCTTTTCCTTTGACTTACCCCTCTCCACATTCCCAGAAGACCACTGGGTTTTATTGCTAGGGACACTGAGAGAAGGAGGAACATTTAAAGGACAGGCAACAGTAACCAAGTGTCCAGCTCCTTGTCAACCACTTTGCTATTTATCAAATCCTTGATCAAGTTTGAGCCTTAAAGCCTATTAGATGGGTTTGACCATCTTCCCATTTTACCACAAAGAGATGAAGGCTGGAGGTGCCTTGCCTCATATGGAACAACTTGTAGAGTATAAATAAGGGGACATTTTTGACTCTAGGTTTGTCCAAATCCAAAGTCAAACAAAGGCAGCAATATTTGTAGAATCAAATTCTCCTCAAAAGAAAAAGGAGGAGGAGGGGAGGGGGAGCAAGAGGAAGAAGAAGTAGAAGAGGAGGAAGAGGAGGAGTAGTAGATAGCTTGTTTCTTTTCTTTTCTTTTTCTTTTATTTATTTATTATATGTAGGTACACTTTTGCTGTCTTCAGATGCACCAGAAGAGGGCATCAGATCTCATTACAGGTGGTTGTGAGCCACCATGTGGTTGCTGGGAATTGAACTCATGACTTTCTGAAGAGCAGTCGGTGCTCTTCCCCACTGAGCCATCTCACCAGCCCCAGCTTTTTTCTTCCATGGGAGGTAAATAAAGTCAGTCGAAAGGGGATGGTCCCTGGCTCTGTCCAGCCCTTACCACCTTTCACAACAACCACTGTTCTATTTACCATTTGTGTTAGTTCCCTTTTCCATTGCTGTGATAAAGTACCCCATCAAAGTAGTTTGAGAGAGTAAGGGTCTGTTTTCCCTCGCCCCTCTAGATCGCGGCCTATCACTGCAGAGGGAGGTCTGGAAGGCTGGAGCTTGAGTTCGCTAGTCACGTTAGTAGTCATAGTCCAAAGCAGAGAGTAGTGAAAGAATGAGCAAAGAGTACTTACTGCTCAACTTACTTCCTCCATTCTTGCAGTCTCAGATTTCAGAGAATGGCCCCACCCCCGTGGGCGTGTCTTTCTGCCTCCTGCAGTTAAGATAATCTCCCACAGCGTGCCCATCTTCCAGGTGACTTTAGATTGTCAAATTGACAATAAACGCTACCGTGCCTGCTCTTGTTCCACACATTTACTCAGTTATCAACTTATCCCGGTTTTGTTGTGTGGGCTGAACTTGTATTGGCATTTATTCATATTTTCTTAAAACCCCTTTGGTCAATTTTACACTCACAGGTTCCTTTTGATCTAGTCTCCAGTTATCTTAAAAGCTGGCAATTGCCATCTACTTAGGATCTTTTCATTACCCATGACAATCTGTCTTAGACTTCATTGATAATCAATGAGCTACTCTTTTTAATACTTAGTGGATCGACTTAATGGCTTTAATTAACAACCTACATGAAAATCAATGACCTCCATAATCAGCTATTCCAAGTTTACCTAACTTGTTAGCCAAACACATGCTTTTTGTTTTGTAACACACATATTCCTTTAGATCAGTATACCTCAACCTTGCTAATGCTGTGACCCCCTTAATACAGTTCATGTTGTAATGACCCCCCACCATAAAAATATCTCATTGCTATTTCATAAGCATAATTTTGCTACAGTTATGAATCATGGTGTAAATATCTGATATGCAGATGGTCTTAGGTGACCCCTGTGAATGGGTTGTTCTACCATCAAGAGGTCCTGACCCACAGGTTGAAAATGGCTCCTTTGGATGCAGATTTCAGCTTTTATACAAGCAACTCCCAACATGGGTCAGTAAAACATCTGGGTCTCTGCATATTTGGTTAGCTGTTGCAAGTTCACTGAAGTCTGACAGTTTGATGATCCAGATGTTAAGACATTGGGCATGTGTGGTGTCACTTGTCCTAAGCAGTTCTCTGTGACGCCGAGGTCCTTCATTAGTCCCTAATCATGTGAACTGCTCACATAACTCCTCTGTAGAAGACACCCAGTCCCTGTTTTTTTTTTAAAGATTTATTTATTTATTATATATAAGTACACTGTAGCTATCTTCAGCCACACTAGAAAAGGGCATTGGATCTTATTACAGATGGCTGTGAGCCACCATGTGTTTGCTGGGATTTGAACTCAGGACTTCTGTAAGAGCAGTCAGTGCTTTTAACCACTGAGCCATGTCTCCAGCCCCCAGACCCTGCTGTTGCAGCAGTTAAATATTGGTTAAATAAATCATGGCATCTGTTACCTATTTCTGTTTGCTTCTACTTTCTGGTCCCAGGTTGGGATTGCTAGCTCCTTTAGTCTCTAGGAAAGGAAGGTTCTTCTCTTAGTACGTTTAGCTTTCTCTTCCCTTCTTACCAAAACACATTGCTGGCAGTGACCCTGATCTAGCTCAGGAATCTGAGTACAGCCATGGCCTCTGAATATGCAGTGCCCACCAAGTCATTGTCATGGTGGAGTCTCTCCAGTCTTCTTTTCTTAAAATTCCCAGAAGTCATCACGCTTCTAAGATCTTCCATGTTTTCCGGCCCAGAGTTAAGCACACAGCTGGCATTTCTTAAATGACTACTGGCTTTCTGGAGAGTTTAATTCAGACACTCCCTTCTGGTCACTGCCTGGCTGGCTTTCGGCAAACCTCGGCTCACTTGAGCAGCAGAGCTATCTCTTTCTTCGGCAGCAGCCATTGCTCCTGGAAAGTGGCTGGTTAAAGGTGCTTCCTTATAAGATCAGAGAGAGCACAAAGCTCCTGGCTTTCTGTGAAGCACATGTGGGCATATTCCTGTGTTTTCCTCCTCCATTTTCTTTGTTTCTCTTTTCCCAATTTTCTTGGTATTCACACCTGGCTGAACAAGACTTCTTTTACTTCCCTTACCATGCAGGGAATTATCACTTTTTAAAATACAGACTCCAGGAACCAAATTCCATTGGTTTTATTCATGTTTTTCATCACTACAGAGTTAAGTGCTTTTTTTTTTGTTGTTTTTTGTTTTTTGACATCCTGTCCCTTTGAGAGCTTTCTGTTAGTACCCTCACTTATTAGGTTCTGGGCTTGGTTCTCTCGTCCTTACTATTCTGCTTTCTCTTAATGTTGTCAAGTTTTAGATTTTGGAGTACACTTGGAAGGCATGCACCCCCATTTTCTCTATTTCTGTGTTGTTTTCAGGCACTATATTTAACATTCTCATACAGCAGGGTCGATGACTGCCTCCCTTTAAGGTCTTTGCCTTTGATATAGTATCGGGAAAGTTTTCTGTTATCATTGTAAGGGTCCAAAAATCTCGGAAGGAAGACCTCAGACTCAGATATTACACAAAGACAAAGAGTGTTTATTCTGCAGAAACATCCAGCATTCGGGGGTCAACCATTCTCCTGAATGGTGACCCCAGACAAAGGTGCGCAGGCCTTCTTATAGGGGACCACTGGGGGAACTCTCTAGAAGGATTAGGCAATCTAAAACTTCATTGGTGGGTGCTAGGGGTTCACATATGGCCAGTGATCTGCATTCCTATGTCTTGAATGTTCAACCACAGGATGAGATAGGGCTGTCCAGCATAGATGGCCCATTCTGAGATAAGATAGTTTCCCATTCTTGTGGTTATCTCCAAGCAGTTTTTTCGGAGGGACTTTTATGATCTTGTTCTAGATTTTATGGTCTGTTCCTGGAGCTGGTGCCTTTTGGCTTTTTTTCAAAATCAGGCCTGGTCCTTGAATGGAGACAAATGGAGTTTATGTCGTCCTTTCATCACAAACTTGCCTACTTATGTAGTCTTTCTTCCGATTCTTTTGCATGCTATTCCTGCCCTACATTCAACTATTGTATGAGGAGATAATCTGTGGGATGTTCCTTGGGATGCAGGGTTTGAGGTAGGCTGCTGATCTTAAGTTATTTCTGACTAGTTGTGTGTGTTTAGTTGGGTTGTTTCTTTTCAAGACAAGGTTTCTCTGCATAGCCTGGCTGTTCTAGAACTTGTTCTGTAGACCAGGCTGGCCTCGAACTCAGAAATGTTGTCTGCTTTTGCCTCCCAAGTGCTGAGATGAAAAGTGTATGATAGCACTGCGACTACTTGTTCTTATACTCTTCCATTCCTCTGTGTGTGTGTGTGTGTGTGTGTGTGTGTGTGTGTGTGTGTGTGTGTAGATATACCATACATTCCCAAGTGAAGGTCACAGGATGATGCTGGGTGCCTTCCTCTACTCCTCTCCTTATTGTTTTGAGACAGAGTCTCTCACTGAACCCAAAGTTCAATATTCCAGTTAGGCTGACAGGATAGGGAGCTTCTGGGGTCTGCTTGTCTCTACCCCTGATCCCCAGTGCTGGTATTAGAGTACTGTGATCCCATTCCTGGCTTCTACAGGGGTTCTCAGATTTGAACTCAGGCTCTCTGGCTCTTGCTGTGAGCATTCTTACATGGAGCCACCTCACTAGCCTTCTTCCCACACCGAGCTGCCTGCCATGTCTTCAATACATCGTGTTTCTGTCCCATAGTTCTGTTCTTAGATTGCCTGTGTTCCATCAATCAATATTACTAATCCTCGCTCTAGTGCTATTTTCGTAGGTACCACTTTTATGTTTTAAACGAAAATAGAATATTCTAAAACTATTTCTCTCTGGCTCAAATTTATTATAGCTAACTCATGAAGTTTTTCTTTCAGAAGGATTAAAAAAATGTTGGAAATTATTTTCCATACTTTGTTGAAATTGGATAAAATAAATCAAGTTGGGGGAAACTAAAATCTTGGCACATAGAATAATTTTATTTAGAAACAATTTGCCTTTTTTTTCTCCTAGTTATTCAAGTCTGCTTGTATACCTCAATAAAGCATAATGGTTCTACAAATAATTTTTATAAACATTTTGCTAGAGCAGTTGAATACTTTTTATTTTATGTACTTTCTCTCTCATTGTTTGTAATATGATGAAAAAACCATTTATTTGTAATAGGTCATAAATTCTCACTTATTCAGAAATATGGTTTTTTTAATTTGGTGAGAGAGATATTGTTATGCCCAAGTTGCAGGGATCCACTGAGGAGTCAATTCCAATGCAAACACATAAGGGTCTTTATTATGAGCTCACAAGCAAGGACTCTCACCATTTCCATCACAGTGGGTCAGAAGTGAGAGCCTTGAATCTAGGGGTGCAAGATATTTATTGAGGTTACAACAAGCTTGAGAAATTTCCATACAAGTCAGCAAGTTACTATTTTAAAAACTGCATTTCTGGCTTAATCTGTAGGAACCAAACTCAAGGACAAAACCTCCTGACACACATGATGGCTAGGTTCTCTACTCTCTGCAGCATGTCTTAGGTTATCTCTATGTACCTGGACCCTGCTGTTGTAGCCTGACTGGCTGGTGCTGAGGTAAGGCACGATGGTGCCATAGGATGTTTGCTTGGGTGGACTTTGTGATTTTCTTCCTGGAATTGGAGTTTAGTCTCTTTGCACAAAATGGAGCTTCATCTCAAAAATGGAGCTAGTTGGGCTTTTTAATTCCCTCTTTCTTCTGGCTACTTAGGAGGCCCAATCATGGGGCTACTAAGGGTGTCAGGGGGATGTATTAAAGCTGCTCCTCCCATCCTTCAGGTGTTAGTTCTGTAAACTGGGATCTAAGTCCCTACTCTTTATTTTTATAAACCACATTACTCTGTTTAATATTCAGGGACCAAATGTTAGCAACAACAGTAGAATGAGTAGGGGGTGAGCAGGGTAGCAATCAGGGTAGTCAACTACGGGGAGGTATTAAACCATGATTGAAAACATCCTTGGGCAGCATATATCTCTTTCTGTCATTTATCTAAATTTTCTCTTACTCTAGCCAGTGAGTCCCTGATCACCCCAGAATGATTCTCATAAAAATAGCATTCCTCTTTTAGAGCAGCACATAGCCTGCCTTGCTGTAAGAACAACAAGTCTAACCCTATTGTATTCTGTACCAAAGCTTCTTCCAGGGAGTTCACTGATCTTTCTAAGTGGACTATGTCTCTTCCCAGTTCTTTAATGTCCTCATCTATGGCTGCTTTAAGTTGCCATGACTGGAACTCTGTAGGGCTAGTACGGATATGCCACTCCCTGCTCCTGCCATACCCAGACCCATCATGACGGTCGAAGTAATTGTGAGGGGTTCTCTTTTATGCCTGATAAGCCTGTTGTCCTTATCAAGCATCATCATCTTCCTCATCAGCATGATAGATGATTGATTCTTGATACTAGCTGCACCAACACACAACCTGGTTCATAATCAACACCACCACTGGGAACATTGTGAACAGCTCTTTGATTGATAACCTGTCCATGTATCCATGGGGTCAGGCTAGTCATGCAGTCCCACCATCCAAGTTCAGGAGCTATTATGTATTTGGATCCCAGTTCAGGTATTAGGGGTTGGGTTGCATTACACAGGTGCTGGTGAGAGGGAGGGACAAGTCCTATACGTAAGCCCTGTCCCATCACTGATTGTAGAGGCAAATATGTTGCTTTACTTGCTACCACCTGAGGACTTTGGATCCACAGAACTACATCATCAGAGCTATCCCCTCATAATAAGGGGACCTGGAGTTGTAACACAGCAGGAATTAGTAATGTCTGGGCAGGACTCATTAATCACCTGGAAGATGTGGTTCATTAAGATCTATAGGGGATCTTTGGGACTCTCTGAATTTGCCATTATGCCCAGAGAGGTTGGTATCAGGAGGTCACTAGGTACAGTTCTTATGGATCCTGTGTGTGGGTGAAAAGTAGCTAGTTTGGTTGGGGCTAGTATCTCGTTAGGTCCTATAGACCTCCCAGGGATGACTCTGTCCTTGCTTTCAAAGTGAACACCAGTCCTTGGTCATGCCCTGACTGATACAGCCATAATCCCCAGCTGTACCCTGCTTCCAAACCTTGGAATTTCTTTCTCTTTCCTGTAAAGGTCACTTGTATAGAATTAGAAAGGAAGCCAGGACACCTTCCAAATAGCAGGTTTGAAGCTAGCAGCTGCTGGGGAACTCTTGTGACAGTTATCAAATCATCACTAACTGGGGGCTTCCATGAGATAGTCCCAGTAGATACACAGTCCCAAGCCACACAGAAAAACTGATCAGCACCCCCACATTTGTAAATGACCACTCTTACCCTACTTTCTCTGGGGCACATGTAAAAGTCAGTGTTCCTTAGTACTGCATGTCGGATGGCATGACTGCAGCCTGGTCTTCCTCCAGCTCTTGGGGAGTAGAGAATGCAACCCCCTTTTCCTGCCCTAAATTCCAGTTGCCCTATTAGTCTCCTGTTCCCAGTCACCTATAACCTAACTCCTGGTAGCCAGGTGGCACAGGTCAAATTGTAGGGTTGGCCACCAGGTGCCTCTCAGTACTTCATTGAAGGAGCTGTTCATAATGTGGTGGTATTGATTATGAGCCAGGTTGAGGGGTTGATGTGGGTTGAGGGGGCAGGAAAGAAGAGGGAGCTCATAGTTCCTAGAATTAGCATTTCCTAAGTCCAGATCACTTTCAGTAGCCTGGCTACTGGTGTTGTCTGGGTTGAACCAGTCATGAGGAGTCTTCCTGTTCCACAGGTAGGTCTGCTGTAAGCATGTAGGTGTGATGGATATAAACTGCAATCCTACCTACCTTCAAGTAGGTAGGCATGGTTAGAAGTACAGCAAATGGGCCCTTCCAGTGTGGTTCCAAGGTCCCCTGGTGATATCTCCTCACGTTGACAAAATCACCAGGTAGGTAGCAGTGTAATTCGGGTGGGGGACCTATTTTATACAGAGTATGTGGTTTAGGCCAGACCTGCTTGTAGGACTATTGGATGGCTTTTGGGTCCTCCAAGAGGCTCTGGTCCTCAAATTTTGCAATGATTTTCATCTGCAAGTTAGGGGTGATGGGGATATCATATCAAATATGATTTCAAAGGGGATAAGTCCCATTTGATAGGGTGATTTCTGTACCCTATAGAGGGCAAAAGGAAGGAGAGCCACACAGTTACCACCAGTCTCCAAGGTTAATTTAGTAGTCTCTTTTAGAGTGCTATTCATTCTACCTACCTGCCCTGAACTTTGGGGTCTATATGCACAATACAATTTCCAATCAATCGCTAGGGCTATGGCCAAACTCTGACTTACCTTGGACACAAAAGCTAGTCTATTATCTGACCCTATCATCTGTGGGAAGCCATATTTTGGTAGGATGCCTTCGAGTAATTTCTTTGCCACCTTCTGAGCAGTATTGTGTTTGGTAGGAAACACTTGAGTCCAATAGGAAAAGGTGTCTACAGACACAAGGAGGTACCTGTACCTGTTCCCATATTTTCAATGCTTAAACTCAGTGAAATCAACTTACCAAAAAGCAACTGGTTGAAATCAACTTACCTCTCAGCCACGTCCCTTGAGTTGTGATGCTCTTAGTTGTGTTAGTGGCTTTGCAGCTGGCCACAACTTTATCAATTTTGAAACACAAATCCTGTATCTTAAGCTCTACACGATGAGTCAGATCCTGCATTCTGTGGGGGTCCATGTGAGTGGATCGGTGCATCTTGGTTAGGATTCAGTCCTCTAGATCAGCAGACAGGATTAGGTTTCTTTCTGATGACGGCCACCATCCCTCTAAGACATAAGTCATGAGCAATTTCTTGATTCATTGGAGGCCCTCTGCTATATGTTTGGGATCAGCTGGTAATCAGGGATCCACTGGGTCTGGAAATGTGATGGCTAACACAGGCTCTGCTCTCAGGGTTAACTGCTTGATCTGCTAGGTTAGTGCCTCTGGTGACTGGATCATCTCCTTTCTGATGCCCTGGGAAGTAGATAATGGCTAGTCTTTTTGGGAGCCAAAGAGCCATTAACAGGGCCAAGATTTCATCTTTATTTTTAATAGTCTTTCCTTTTGAAGTCAACAGTTTCCTTTCTCTGTAAATTGCTCCATGAACATGAGCAGCTGCTATTCATCTAGAGAGAGGTGTATCTTGTAAGCCCACTCAAGTTTCATGTATTTGTGCCAGGATTTCCACACAGTCATGAAGTGGTGTCTCCAAGTCTGGGTGAGGCAGCAGAGTAGCGAGCAGTGGGGATCTGGAAGGAAATTCTTGTAGGGTTCATCAAGAGAGTCTGCTAATGTGTCATGTGGGCATTCCTAAACCAATGGTCTGGAGGTTGCTTTAGGATTCTTTCAATGAAATGCAAAAAGCAAAAAGTTCCTAACCCAAAACATCCAGGAAATCTAGGACGCAATGAGAAAACCAAACCTAAGGATAATAGGTATAGAAGAGAGTGAAGACTCCCAATGTAATGGGCCAGTAAACATCTTCAACAAAATTATAGAAGAAAACTTCCCTAACCTAAAGAAAGAGATGCCCATGAACATACAAGAAGCCTACAGAACTCCAAATAGATGCACCAGAAAAGAAATTCCTCCTGTCACATAATAATCAAAACACCAAATGCACTAAACAAAGAAAGAATTTTAAAAGCAGTAAGGGAAAAAAGGCAAGTAACATATAAAGGCAGGCCTATCAGAATTACACCAGACTTCTCACCAGAAACTATGAAAGCTAGGAGATCCTGGGCAGATGTCATACAGACCCTAAGAGAACACAAATGCCAGCCCAGACTACTATACCCATCAAAACTCTCAATTACCATAGATGGAGAAAACAATATATTCCATGAAAAAACAAAATTTACACAATATCTTTCCACAGATCCAGCCCTACAAAGGATAATAGATGGAAAACATCAACATAAGGAGGATTCCTTCAATGGCATGGCAAGTGGTGATAACCAAACTCTGTCTCACAGTCAGCTTACTGCATCTCTTCACCAGGAGAGCCAACTGCTGCCACTATGCAGAGGCAGGGTAGCCATCCTGCAGCTATTGGATTGAGTCTTTGGACAGACAAGCTACCAGGAGGCGCCATGGTCCCAGAGGTTGGGTTAGGATCCTTTCAGCTATTCTTTTATGTTTTTCTACTAACAGGCGGGAAAGTTTAGTTACATCTGGCAGCCATAAGGCAGGGGCTGAAAGGAGGGCTTGTTTCAGTGCATCCAGGACCTTCTGATGGCTGTCAGTCCATGTGAATCCTGGCTGTTCCTTGGTGACTTCATATAAGGGGTTGGCCAATTCGGCAAACCCAGGGGCTCCTTAGGCCACAGAAGCTCGCTGTCCCCAGGAATTCCATCACTTTCCTTTCAGTTTTGGGTGTGAGGATTCTCAGGACTGTTTTTCTTTCCTGGCCTGGGGTAGCCATCTCTTACCTCCTATGAGGACATAGCCCAAATATTGCACCTCCTTTAGGCGCACTGACTTCTGCCTAGCTAGGGGTGAATGTCCCCTTTTCTAGGTCCTCTCTTACCTTCATCTTTAGTCAGCTGTTTGAGGCACCCCCTTTGATCCTCAGGCTTGGCCATTGCTGCTAATGTGATCTTGTCAAGGTTCTGATTCTGCCATTTCTCAGCCCTTATCTGTTTTTCCTCAGTACTTTCCCTATTGTAAAAACAAAACAAACAAACAAACAAAACAAAAAAACAAAAACAAAAAAACCAAAAATACCCACCTTTTCTGCCATGGCCACTAAATCATAGAGACTCTTTTTCTCCAAGCCTCTCAACTCTGAAGTTTTCTGCAAATATCTGGAGCAGACTAGTTAATAAAAGCCATTGCCACTGCTACCTTTCCTTCCTGAGACTCAGGATCCATTGGAGTGTATTGCCTAAATGTTTCCATGACTCTCTCAAGGAAGGCAGCTGGGCTCTCTTCTAGTCCTTGTCTAATATTATATACCTTGACCATATTGGTTGGCTTGCAAACTGCAGCCTTGAGAAATCCTGATTGAGTCTGGCAGTGTCTTAGTTAGGGTTTTACTGATGTGAACAGATACCATGACCAAGGCAACTCTTATAAGGACAAAATTTAATTGAGGCTGGCTTACAGGTTCAGAGGTTCAGTCCATTTTATCATCAAGGTAGGAACATGGCAGCATCAAAGCAGGAATGGTGTGGGAGAAGCTGAGAGTTCTACATCTTGTTCTGAAGGCAAACAGGAGAAGACTGGCTTCCAGGCAGCTAGGATGAGGGTCTTATGAGGATCCATGTCCCCCAGTGACACATCTCCTCCAACAAGGCTATTCCTACTCCAATAAGGGCACAGCTCCAAATAGTGCCACTCCCTGGGCCAAGCATATTCAAACTACCACAGGTGGTAAACAAGGAGTCTCCCCTTACCTTCATCAGTATTATAATCCCAATCAGGACAAGTTGTAGGGAATTCCTCATTGATTTGAATCATTTCAGTGGTAGTGACCCCTATGACACCAGGAACCAATTTCCTGGCCTCTGTCTGGATTCTCTCACTTTCTTCTGTTGTTAAGAGGACCTGTAATAATTGCTGACAGTCATCCCAAGAGGGCTGATGGGAAAAATGACAGTTTCTAGCAGAGTTATCAAGATATAGAGGTTCTCTGACAAGGGGGCATTCTGAGATTTCCAATTATACAAGTCAGTAGTTAAAAAAAAAAATAGAGATGAACCTAGTTACCTTGGTCATGACCAGGAAAGCTCTTAGGAGGAAGGTTGTAGAGTTAGCTCAACTGTTCATTCTTTTGGGGTGCCTCCTTTCTAATCTGCATTCCTTGAGTGGGCCCTGGCTCCTCTGTGGTGGGGAGGCTCTATGGCAGGGACCAGGGATTCCAGTGCAGCTCCTTCTTCTATGATAGGGTCCTGTAAGGGCTAGGAAGTGGGTTGATAGGGAGGGGGGAAATGAGGTTTTTGTTCATTCTATCCTGTAAAATAGGGTAGGATGGGTCTGAAGATTTAATTGCAGCCTGGTTCTGCGCTGGCCACTGTTGCTGAGAGCATTCTGTTATGGCCAGTACACTGGGTCTAGGTCCTGTTGGTAAGAAGGATTTAACCCAAGTTGAGGGGTTAGTAACTAAGTCCTCCTAGACCACAATATAGGGCACTTGGTCTGGGTACCCCATCTGATGTGTAAAGACCTTTCTGTGGACTTCCTGAATGATATCTAGTCGGAAGGTACCTTCAGGGTGCCATCTTACATTATAAGTAGGCCATGCAGAATTATAAAAGCTCTCCATCTTCCATTTTCTAACCTTCACTGACAAATTGTGTCTGTGGATCTTGATCTCTTTAAAATGCCATAAGACCAAGTTGATTGTGGTAGAAACAGTCTGTCCCATTTCATCTGTCTCAGTTACAGAATAGTAAAGTGCCACACACAAAACAGACAGCCACAAGGGGGTGGTAAAGGCTAGCCAGCAGATTCTTCCACTTTTATGGAGGAGAAAACGAAGACACGACCAAGGTGGTAAGGGGTGTAGCAGGGTTCTACATCTGCTAACGGGTTCCATCATTCCCAGAAATTAACACCAGAGGTACTTCATTCCCCTAGGGGCACTCAGTCCTTTATGTTAAGCTCTGGAATGTCTTCCAAGCCCCTTTGGCCAGGATCCTCCAGAGTGTCTGAGGAACCGGGGGAGGGGGAGGGGGAGGGGGATTCCGTGTCCACTTTAGTTGTCTCCCACCACGAATATTCAAGAAAAATCAGACAGCCAAGGCACACAGACACAAATCTGACAGATAAGGCACTGACACAAAGACCAAGAATGAAATATGTCCTTACCAGCCAGCCTTCTGTCCCTTTGGTTGGGAGTCCTGGGCATCTTACAGTTCTTGGCCAATGCATCAAGATGTTATGTCCAAGTCGCAGGGACTCCAAAGGCCACTGAGGAGCCAATTCCAATGCAAATGCATAAGGGTCTTTATTACGAGCTTGTGAGCAAAGACTCTCACCATCACCTTTGTAGTGGGTCAGAAGTGAGAGTCTAGGGGTGCAGGGTATCTATTATGGTTACAGCAAGCTTGAAGAATCTCCATATGGGTCAGCAAGTTAATATTTTAAAAACTGTATTTCTGGCTTAATCTATAGGAACCAAACACAAGGGCAAAACCACGTGACAAATAAGATGGCTATGTTATCTATGCTCTGCAGGATGTCTTAGGTTATCAATATGTACCTTGACCCTGCTGTTGTAGCCTGACTGCTGTTGCTAAGGGGGATGTTGCCATAGGATATTTGCTCCAGTAGACTTTGTAGTTTTCTGTCTGGAACTGGAATTTAGCCCCTTTGCACAAAATGGAGCTTCTTCTCAAAAATGGAGTTGGTTGGGCTTTATAATATATTTCCAGTTAGACAATCATGCAGCCATAAATAATGATAATTTGTTCCCAGCTTTGACATTTACACGTCTCTGTCCTTTCTTTTTCCTTCTGTCTCTCCTCCCCCTCTTCTTGTGTTTTACCTCATAGTAGCCTCAAACTCACAATGTAGTCCAAGCAGGTCTTGAATCCCTGACAATTCCCCTTTCTTAGCCTTCCAAGTGCTGGGATTCAGGCAAGTACCACTATACCAGGCCCCTTCTCTCATAGTGCACTATTGAATATATCATACAAATCTTAGACAAGTGCTATGGTATCTGATCTTAACTCATACTTCACTGGAGCACTTCAGTGTTTCAACATTAAATGTAAACAGGGTGGTGGTGGCACACACCTTTAATCCCAACACTTGGGAAGCAGAGGCAGGTGGATTTCTGAGTTCGAGGCCAGCCTGGTTTACAGAGTGAGTTCCAGGACAGCCAAGGCTACACAGAGAAACTTGTCTCAAAAAAACCAAAAAAACAAAAAACAAAAAAAAACATTAAGTGTAATGTTGGTCATGTGGTTAAGAAATATGCAGATATATTTATCATAGGCAATCAAACTGCTGGAACTAATAAATGCAACAGTAGATACCCACTTATGGCATATCTACAGGAAACACTGTACCTCTAGGATGTCCTGGGAGAGGAAGAACTAGTCCTACTCCTATGCTCTGAGGCACTCCAGCCCCCACCTTCTGGATGCACAGCCCTCACCTGTCTCTTTTGAAGCCTGCATTGCCAGTCTGAGGCTCATGCCACCTAACTTCCCTCCCCTTTTGTTCCCCCCCCCTTGCTCTGGTGGCTTTCCTGTCCTCTAGCACCTGGCCCAGCTGACTTCCTCCTGAATGGTTCATCTGCAATGCCATCACCTCTGCAGAGAACCAAGTGAAACCAGGAAGGCAGGTACATGTGGTGGGAGATCCTCGGCAGATGTTACCCTGAAGAAGCTGTGAGCTTTCCGTGGTAACTTGTGACTATGAACTTAGCCACATTCTCTTTTTTGGTTACAGAATTGTGATGCTGTTTTTGTTTTTACTTTCTCTTTTCAGTAGACATGCCAGGAATTTCTCCCTGTGTTTGGTTTTCAAAGAGCTGGCACTTGGATTAACATCTGACTCCATCTCCTGCAACAGTGACAGTCTCTTTAAACCTATCCACCTCACCACTCTGCTGACCCTTGCTGCTGACTCTCTACATTCTGCACCAAGGGCTTGGAACTTTTCTTCTTTTCTTAGCAACGACAAGAAATTGAGCATTCAGTTTCCCCTTTGTGTTTGTTTGAGATCATAAGTTTTGATCAGTTCTGTTCTTAGCTCTATCTCTATCTATCTATCTATCTATCTATCTATCTATCTATCTATCTATCTATCTCATTTTGTTTCTTTTTCTGAGAGCAGATCTTGCTTGTGGCAGCCTGGGATATTGTATGTCAACCACTACCTTCAGTTTTGTTAATAATTGTGAACTATAGTTTTGGTCTCAAAATTTATTTGTGATAAAATATTTTTACTTACCTATCAGTTAGTGGTTTCTTCTTGAATTATAACATTTTGGTATCCTTAATATAATAGTTTATAAAACTCTTTGAATGTATTGAATCATTCTGAGTTTTAACATGGGACTGGGTGCTATAATACCTCCATGGCTGACTAACAATGACAAAAAAGTTTCTATTGAATCATTTGATATACTGTATAGCTTTTGAGTCAGTCTTACTAACAATATTAACTGCTATAATTCTTTTTCAGTTTCTATTTCTAGTTATATTAAATCTATCTTCCTATTTTTGTTTAAGATTTAATTAATTTTTATTTATATGTATGTGTGTGTCTGTTTTTGTGTATGTGTTTGTCCATGGATAGATGCCCTGGAGTTGAAGTTACAGGCAGTTATGAGCTTTCATGTGGATACTGGGAACTGAATTTGGGTTCTCTGTACATGTAGTGTGTGCTCTTAATTACTGAGTCATCTCTTCAGCCCTCAATGTATTATTTTCTATAAACTTCTCTTTGTGGTTCTAACAATTTAGCTGGCTCATCCACACATGTCCACTTCAGATACTTCACTAAGTAGCTAGGAGGCATCAGGAACTCTATATATTTAGTCTGTTAGCAACACAGACTGAAAGACAGTCTTGATGCCTCTGGACTTGGATTTATATTCCAATGGGATGGAGAATTAGAACAGAAGTAGGACAGAGATAAATAAGACAAAAAAAAAACCATAATAAAAAACAGTATGATAGGTGAACTCGAGTTAAAAAAAATCAACATTAAACAAAGAGGAGATGAGGGGGTTGAAGAGATGGTTCAGGGATTGAGACCACTTGTTTGCAGGAGCCAACCAGTCAGTCAACGTGGGAAACCATGACTGGGGAGTGAGGTTGATTATAGGAAAGACAGAAAGGAAATGCAAGAGACAGGTATGGGAGGCTACTGGTGAACACCATGCCAGTGAGTGAGTGTATTTTCTCAGTGCCTTTAAAGGCAAGCAACACCAAGCATAACCAATTCCAGGAAGATAAACAATGACCACCAATGTTTTTGTGGTAAGTTTATGGTACACAGCATCTATGTTTGACTAAGGCCGTTTCCTTCAGGCTAGGACAGTTTCTCAAGTATGTATGCATAAATAAAGGAACTCGGTAGGGTATAACTCGTGTCTTAATTAAAACAAAGACAGATGTCTGCAGACTCATTCATAATTAATCACAAGCAAAAAGTCAGCCAAAGTTAATTTTGGAAGTGCTCCCCACATGTTCCTCTCCCTTTTATCTATAGAAGCCAAAGATATCTCAGCTATTAGCATAGAAATCTTTCTTAGGCATCCCCATCAAGAAGTATTGATCTCACCTGTCATTGGTACATGAATTCCAGCATTTATGCCCTGTCTTAGGTTTATCCACCTCTGAGAGAATCCCACATGTCCTTTCTTCCTTCCTTCCTTCCTTCCTTCCTTCCTTCCTTCCTTCCTTCCTTCCTTCCTTCCTTTCTTTCTCTTTTCTTTCTTCCTTTCTTTATCTATAAGAGGTACTTTTTCAGTCACAGAGCAGAAAGTTGTGCCTGTCTTAGGTTGCCATCCAAAAACATTGCTCTTACCTGTCATTGGCATACGAATAATCTTGTATTCTTGGCCTGTCTTAGGTTGAGAAGGTTCTCAAGATGATCTTACCTGACATTGACTACCAACTTCTGCTAGGAAAGATGTTGAAACTTGAATTTATGTAACTCTGCTGTGAAATCTGTAAAAATCTCTGGTGATTTTTCTCAAAAGAACAGGTAATAGACACATCATAAAAAGGATAATAAACCAAGTCCTTCTACACCCAATAAGAGATGTAAATGAGGACCATGAAGGAAAAACAGCCTGTACCTTTTTCAGAATATCATCTGCAGTGCTAGCATTGTCAAAAAAACAAAGGCTTTACATTTCTTAAACTTACAACCTCATTATGCAGGGCTAATAAATCTAAAGAAGTATTAGTATTATGCCATATTCCTTGAAGGCGCTTTTTTACTCTACTGCAATTATGCTGATTCTCATTATACATTTTTGGAGTTATACAAATCTATAGATATTGAGCATGACATTCCAAATGGCTTCTAACTTTTATTCTTTGTACCTCATCTCCCATGTGTTTATCATTTGTTCTAGCCATCTATCTAAATCCTCCTGTATGCTTAGGTCATTGGTTACATTTTTTGCAAGATGGTTAACTAGCTGTTTGTACCTCTTGTGCTAAATCTAATCCAGAAGTAGTAGCACTGGCTATAAGAGATATGAAAACAACTATACTAGCAATGATCAACCCAACCATATATTTGCTCCTTGCCAGAGCATGATCTAATTCTTCCAACATTTATAGGCCTGTTTCAGAATTCCATGGTGCAAATAAATCTACAGGAATCATAATAAAAGCTAGTTGATGTACTACCATTACAGAGTAACCATCATACAGTGAAGAAACACAATTGGACAAAAAATAATTAAAACAAGAAACATTGAGCTCATTATAAGAACCTACATCAAAGGTAACATTCCCAATTAATAAAAAATTAGGTGGGGTAACACAGGATGTTACATTTACCTTAACCACAAAACCTGTTCCTTTTTTTAGTCTATGTGGAATTATATTTCAATTTTCCATGCTTGATTTTTTTTGACAAATGCAGTGAATAACTCTATTTTATGAATAAGCTCCTACTCCTAATGAAAGGTGCTAACCATCTGCTTGATACTCTTGAATTCTCTTTATGCATAGAAACCTCAAGCTTTGATCTGAATACCAATGGAATAGCACTCTTTGAGAACACAGGTTTTTATGATCTTATTATACACTTGATCTTAGCCAAAAGGCCGAGAAACAATTATGATCTTATTATACAAAGACTTATAATATAAAGTCATATCTGTCTAACTAGAGAACCCCTTTTCCATAATGATACTTTAGGTCTTTGTTAGATAATTTTCTTTGTTGCTACAAGTTTTTTTTTTCTTTTAAATATCTGATTTTTTTTAAGGTTTATTTATTTATATGAGTACACTGTAGCTGTCATCAGACATACCAGAAGAGGGCATTGGATCCCATTACAGATGGTTGTGAGCCACCATGTGGTTGCTGGAAATTGAACTCAAGACCTCTGTAAGAGCAGTCAGTGCTCTTAACTGCAAAGCCATTTCTCCAGCCCAAACCTGTTCCATTTTTATCTACAGCAAACATAACATCATACTAGACAGCTCTGCCAATCTCCAAATATGTTTCTGAAAATGTCTAGAACCTGCCTTCTGAATGCCCACTGACATTTCCTTGTCCAATATTGCACTGATTTCCAAACCAGTCCATGATTGAGTTGGGATAACTGGTCACATTAAAGGAAAGAGGAGGGTCATTATAACAACTTCTCCATTTGATTGATATTTTTGAAGGCAGATTCCACAGTCTTCATGTTTTCTATTCTGCAAAGTCTAAAAGCCTGATGCAAGGCAGCTGGGATAAAGGCATTCACATCTTAATGCTTTGTACTTCAGTCTTAAAGATACTCTTCTTCCAAGTCTTAGGGTGCATAGAAACACATCCAGTATTGGTACTATTTCTAGTAAAACAAATAGGTAGGCCCTGGCCCATAGCAGTGTAATTCACCAACTTGGGATACTTTTTACTCTCAGACCAAGGAAATCCTAACAGCTGAGTATAGAGTCATAAGTACTTCTGGCCTTGACCATACAGAAGGATGTAGCAAATGTGGGTCAGGAACATATGGCCAGTACAGCTTCCCTATCACCATTGTCAGGGCATTCAGCAAGATCACAATCAGCATTGTTCTTTGTCCCAGCATCAGCATGTCTCACCAATCACTCTGGTAGCCACCACGCTCCTTCATGCATCCCATGAAAAACTACAAGCATGCCCTCTTACCCATATTAATACCCAATTGGGACCATGCCATATGCCAGCAAGTCGATTTTTCCATTTCACCTGGGCATAAAAGTATACCTAGTTGTAGGGTGCCATAGACATGCAGCAGCAGAGAGTCTCTTGGTGTCCAAGATTAAAAATTCAAAATAAAACTTTTTGGTGAAGGAGTATACAACTCGCCCTTTTAAATTTTTTTGTGACTGATTTTTTTAGAGTTCCATGGGCTCATTTCATAATTCCATGTCCTTAAGGAATGCAAAATTATGTACTTTATATAGATTATAACTTATATCTTATAATTTAACTCATATTTAATTAGCATTTCAACATAAATGATTAATATTTAGTATAAATAATTTTCATTTAAATTATATAATTAATATTTAATGCATATGCTTTATATTTATTGTACATAATATGTTAATGTATATAAATCTTGTTCAATGTATATAATTTATATTTAACTTGTATAAATTATATTTAATATGAATAATTTATATATACATATGAATGTGTGAACATGCATGTAGTTATTATGTATGTTTCAATATATAAAATTTTTGACTCGTATGATATATGTTAGTTTATATAATTTTTATGTGGGGCCACCTGCAGGATTGGATCAGAACAGGCAGGTGTGTTTATCTGGAGTCCATTTGAACTGTTACAGATGGGTCCAAGTCTTAAGACTCTTGATTCGCTGAAGTTTATGTGAACTTTAGTTTACAAAAGGATGTACAATAGTACTTACCATTGTATTGAAATCCATATTTTAGAAATGTAGTTAACATGGGGGGTGGAATCTGTTAGAAAAAGGGAGTAGACTCATGCCTTTGGGACCTAGTAAAAGCTCTAGGTTTGGGTTAAAAGGCATAGAACATTCTTTCCTCAATCCAGAGGGCTAGATATGTGGGTTGAACAGAGATATTTTAGTATGATGAGAAGCATCTTTAAGTTTATATTCAGAGGACCACCAAAGGGAAATTAAAATTTTGAGCTTGTGACTGAGTTATAAACTGCCAATGTTCCTTTAGCTTATCAGAACTCCACTGATCAGTGTTAAAATTCTGAACTTTGAAATAACAGTAGCATGTGGGGAGATATAGAACATTTCCCATTTTAAGTCCTTAAATCATTTCTTACATCTATATAACTTGCATTTGTATGCCTTAAGACATCTTCCTAGATGCTCCAGCATTTACCAACTTTAAACGACTTTCCTTGAGTTTACCAAATTTAAACCTCTTTACTCTGAAATATAATTTATTTCTAAATCATCATCATCTAAGTTCTTTTATATCCTCTAACCTTCATCACTTGCATTTATCAATCTAAAATATTTTTATAACCTTTTTTTTTTTTTTTATTTTTAGAGCATAACCTCCTGGGTCCTAACTCACCTATGCTAGAGTACAGCATTGATGCTTCTACTGACACCCAAGAAGGGAGAGTGGAAGTTAGCACCAACCGAAGCTTCTGGACTGCTCACATTTGCTCTCTTTCTTCTTTGCCAAAGCATCCCCAGATAGGGGGGAGGACTGCTTTTCTGAAACCCACTTCTCTCTCCTACCTCTAATCAGGGTCCAAAGACTTAAAGTATCTATAGGCACTTAACTAGTTGATGAAAATCATAATAATTTTGAAGTCTACCTCCAACTTTCTTCCAAGTTGCTAAATTTATTGTATTTTCCACAGAAAACCAAGGACAAACCTTCTCTACAAAATCTAAAAAAAAAAATTATGTAATTGCTCTTTCCCTATATTAGTGAAGCATATTAAGCATTTGCATAAAAAGCACATGATAGTTTCCATTTCCCACCTTTTCTTTTTTCTTTTCTTTTCTTCCTCCCCCTCAACTTTTACTTTTTACGAGTTCCCTTACCTTTTTTGAGCTCCCTTATTTTTTTCTGAGCTCCCTTATACATATTTTCCTATGTCTTCTACTCTTGAGAAATACACACCACACCGTGTGTTTCTTTTATTTGTGGATTTAAAACATTTGGGTGGTAGCAAGAAGTATGTGTACAAGTGCCATGGAGTTTAGAGTGGATTAACTTACTACTGCTGGTTGGCCTCAGATCCCCAGGAGTCAATCTGACTTTGTCACCTCAGCTCTGGGATTAAAATCATTGACCACATTCAGCTTTCTTACATGGTTCTTGGAAATTGAATTCAAGCCCTTGTATTTATATGGCAAGCACTTCAGTGACTGAGCTATCTGTCCAACCCCACAATCCTAAAGCTATCTGTCCTATCCACCACTTTATACACATGCCACACCCTAATTATGCATAGACACAAATGAGAATTTATATATAGACTTAGTGAAAGAGACAGAATGGTAAGATGTGCTTACAGTACCGTATATCTACACTCTATAACGAGTCTAAAGATACAACCTAGGAAATGCTTATGTAAAACAATTCCTTGTAGATCCTAAAATGTAGCTGGAGAAAAGAGATGTCACATGACATAAAAAGTATAAAACACATTGAGGCTCTCAAATGAAGCTTAAAATAGTAATGAACCAAAAAACATAAGCAATGACTAGTAATGAGCAGTGTGGGATTTCACACAAGGCAGAAATGGGATGGAATCTTGGCTCTGTCTTTGACTAGCTGTGCAGTCTTGGATGCATTATTTAATATTTCTACAAGTTAATTTCCTTAACTTTGTATTGAGGTAATTGCAATACTCCCTTCTTAGGGCAGTGAGAGACTGGAACTTAATAGAACAGACATTTTATACCACAGACATTTTGGGTTTGGCGACGGCAGTGCAATTTGAAGATGCCTATCTTTGGGTCTCTTTGGTTTATGCAGTAGAAAAGCATGAAGAAGGAAATGGGTTGTCCAAGGTTTCTTGGTCTGAGGGGGGTTAAGTGCAATAGCAATTAGATTCCTTCAAGAGAACTTCCAGAAAACGGTAAAAGATAAAAATAGAAGTCACAAGGTGGGGGAGAGGGGGCACTTAGCATAAGGATATAAATAATATCCAACCCTATTCATAAGAAAGGATAGGCAGGGCTGGGGTGTACTTTAGTTGGTAGAGTGCTTGCCTAGAGTGCAGGAAGGCCTAGGTTGGATCAGGTAGGTATGAAGTATATACCTGCTGTCCCAGCTCTTGGGAGGTAGAGGTGGGATGGTGAACGTTCAAGTTCATCATGAGTTCCATCTCCAGGTTAAGGGCAGCCAGGGATAGATGAGACCCCAAAAGAAACAAACAAATCAATAAGAGAAAGGAAAAAAATTAAATGAGAGCACAGCAAGAGGTCTCTTCCCATGTAGAAGATAGAAAAAGCCCAAATGTTTTCAATAGGGTCTTTGGTAAGCTTTAGAGGACACAGCCTAACACTGCTGTGAGCATGCTTCATAGCAATGAGCTCTGGGGGAGGGGACTTTGCCAGGATCTGAAAAGCATCATGGGTGTTGTTTGGTCAATTCACAAATCTACTTCGAAGAATCCATACTAAGCTGTGAAGTAATCACTGTATGAGGCTGCACACTGCAGTAATATTAGTAACATTAAAAATCTGAAACATACATGATAAAGTCAACTAAACATGACAAACCAGAAGAGAGAAAACTGCACAGCTATAGAAAGGAATAGACACTTTCTGTAAACAAATATAAAATATTGTCTAAGATTTATGGCTGAAAAAAATAAGGTAAAGAATTATGTACCTAGTATATCTTTTGAGTATAAAAAGAAGATACAAACATATTTATTTGTTGAAGAAGCCACTTTTTGTCCCTGTGACAAAATACCAGAGAAAATGACTTACGGGAGGACCTAGATTTCCTTTGGTTCTCAGTTTCAGAAGATTCAGTCTGCCGCTTCTTTGCTGTGGATCCATGGGAAGGCAGGCCACAGTGGTGGTGAGAACATGGGACAGAGGAGGTTTCTCAATGGGGGAGAAGGCTAGGGACTAAGTTTATTTCTAGTACTGCCTTCCTCTTATTAATTCCCATTTCCCAGAACCCCATTCGATGATGATGTCATCAGTTAGAGTCCTTGTGATCATGTAAGTAGCACCAAGCTGGGGTCATCCCATGAACATGGAAGCCCAGTGGGGATACTTCACAAACAAACCAGAACATTATAAATATAAAATAGAGAAATACTAAAAAGAGAAATCAGAAGCTAAGAAAGCCCGAAAGTGAACTGAGAATACTTGTTTGAGAGAATCCAGGACAAAGTAACTTCAAATATTTTAAAAACATATTGGGGGGGGTAGGAGTTCAAAAGACTATAAATATATTGCAAGCTTAAAAACTATCTGAAACACACACACACACACACAAGAAAACAATTTTAAAATGAATGCTAATGGTATCAGGAACTAAACCATACAGGGAAAAGATTTAAATGATTTCAAATTAGATATTTGAGTGTGCATTTGTAGTGATGTATGCAATAAAGATGCAAGTAATATTAAAGACTGTTCAAGAGTTCATTGCTAGGAAAATATAAATAAGATATGTTTACAGTGTTTGAAAACAACATTTTAGTATAGAAAAATTGGTCCCAAATGAAAATTAAAGAATATATAAAAACTATCATATCCAAATAGGAAGTATTAATATGAAACTTTTTTAAGATTTATTTTTTATTTATTTTAATGTGTATGAGTACACTATAGCTGTACAGATAGCCGTGAGCTATCATGTGTGTGGCTGCTGGGAATTGAACTCAGGACCTCTGCTGGTCCTGCTAACTTGGCCCCGCTAGCTCCAGTGTAATTCACTGTAGCGGTCTTCAGCCACACCAGAAGAGGGTGTCAGGGTGGTTGTGAGACACCATGTTGTTGCTGGGATCTGAACTCAGGACCTTCGGAAGAGCAGTCAATGCTCTTACCCGCTGAGCCATCTCGCCAGCCCAGTATGAAACTTTTAAAATTCAAACTTACTAACTTTTGAGATTTGTCCAGTGTAAAGGCTAAAAAAGAGAAATAACAGGTTAGCTGAGAGATGGTTTGGCAGTTATGGGTCACAAGGTCTTGCTGTTCTTGTTCAGTCCTGGAGTTTGATTCCTAGCACCCATGTTGGGTGGCTCACAACCATATGTAACTCCAGATCCATGGTTTATGTCCCTCTCTTCTTACCTCATTAGGTACCCACATACACACAGACACATAAGTAAAAATAACTATTATTATAAGTAAATAAAAATAAATTATTGACACAGTCAATGAGCACAGTGTCTAAATTACTGTTACTGTGAAGAACAAAGCTCTGGGGGATCAGTTGTATCCATTTGTGGAGAAGGAAATACTTCTTTAGACCCTGAAATGTTGCATTTTTTTTAATCAAGTAAGTGAAAAACACAGCATATATTTAAAACAACAGAAGACCCAAAAGAAGGGGTTCTTGGTAGCCAAAGAGGAGGCCATTGAAATGATACAGTAGTAGATGATGCAATTGCTGAAAGCCATTGGTTACAGAAATGCCAAGGACAGGAAGTAATCCCCAAGAAAGAGAACAACTCTTTGTACTAAAAAAGAACAAAAGCAAAAATGCCACAAACCTGAAAACCAAAACAAAGGAATTAGACTGCTCATTCATTCCATCCTTCCCCATGTACAGGTTATCAGAAAGCCTTGGTTGATGAAAGGGCATATTTATAAAAATCACCATTTCTACAGTTAATGATCACTGGTAGAGTAAGAACCCAATAGATGGGGAGCTCAGAATATGGCCGGCAGAGTGGAGAGATCACACTGTCACCGTCTGAATCTGTTTGATTCGTTATTGATTAACTGTGGAGTATCCTCACTTCATGTACCTTCTGCCACACTCAGGGCACTCCTCAAAGTTGAGGGCACTCCATGAAATCTTAGTATGAAAAAGTGAAACTGTATGAAATCAAGTTTTCAGGAAACCTATACACACAGGGGCAAATTAAGACTGTGGATCTTACTGACAGCTTGTGTGGCTTCCAGAACATTCCAGTGACAGTCTTAAACTTAAAAATTACCTTGAATTATAAAATATTAAAACAAATCCTGGGAGAGCATTGAAGAGATACTTAAAATCCATCGGTAGATGCTCTGATCTTAGGGACATCTTCATTTAGGGGCAGGTTTTCCTGAATCTGACCAATTACACATCAAATAGAGCCAGTAGCGTGTTTGGTTGAGCTTGGACCTCAATATTCATTCTATGAAGAAACTCACTGACTACAGTTTGCACATTATAGCTTTGGGGACGGTGTCCTATTATGGTTTTTGTTACATAAATACCACAAGCAAAAGTAAGGTGTGAGGAAAGGTTTTATTTCAGTGTATAGCTTTACAGTCCTTCATGAAGGAGTCAGATAATCAGGGTACAACCTTGGAGGCAGAAAGTGAAACAGAGATATGGAGGAGTTATGCTTACTGGCTTGTTCCCCATGGCTTGTGAATGTACTTTCTCACATAACCAGCATTATTTGCCCAGAGGTAGTACCACTCACAAGAAGATGGACCCTCCCACATCAAGCATTAATAAAGAAAGTGATTCCCGGCCTCCGCCTGGCACCCTGCAGCCGCCGCGATGTTGATGCCTAAGAAGAATCGGATCGCCATCTAGGAGCTCCTCTTTAAGGAGGGCGTGATGGTCGCCAAGAAGGACGTCCACATGCCCAAACACCCGGAGCTGGCGGACAAGAACGTGCCCAACCTTCATGTCATGAAGGCCATGCAGTCTCTCAAGTCTCGGGGCTACGTGAAGGAGCAGTTTGCTTGGAGACACTTCTACTGGTACCTCACGAATGAGGGCATCCAATATCTACGAGATTACCTGCACCTACCCCCGGAGATCGTGCCCGCCACCCTGCGCCGCAGCCGTCCGGAGACTGGCAGGCCACGGCCAAAAGGTCCAGAGGGTGAGAGACCTGCAAGATTCACAAGAGGGGAGGCCGACAGAGACACCTACAGAAGGAGTGCTGTGCCACCTGGAACTGACAAGAAAGCTGAGGCTGGGGCTGGTTCAGCAACTGAATTCCAGTTTAGAGGCGGCTCCGGTCGTGGGCGTGGTCAGCCACCCCAGTGATTTTGGAGACTGTTGTATTGAATAAACTTTAAAGAAAAAAAAAAAAAGAAAGAAAGAAAGTGATTCCCACAGACTTGCCTATAGGGCCATCTGATGCAGGAAATCTATTCATCGAGGTTTCCTCTCCCCACGTGTCTCTACTTTGTGTCAAGTCGATAAAAACAAAACAAAATATAACTAACAAGCAAGGAGCTCAAGATTTATCTTTCCATCATTCTACTTTCAGGAGGGAATCATTCTCACTTGTCCATGGTTTGAGAGTCCCAGATACTAGGCTGGGTGGCTTTTTAAAAGAGGCAAGAGCATGCTCCTCCCCCCACAAGGCTTGCTTCCTTGGCCCTTTTGCTTCCTAAGCCTCATTTGCTTAGTGGAGTCCAGAGACGTTGGATACACCTAGAGCTGGAGTTGCATACATTTGTGAGCTGCCTGATGTGGCTGATAAGAACCAAATTCTGGTCCTTTAGACAAGCAGTGTTCTGGTTGACTGTTGTCAACACTAGCTAGGGTTACCTGGGAAATCAATTAAGAAATGATTCCATCAGACTGGCATATAATCAAGTTCTGTGGGACACTTTCTTGACTGATGATTGATGTGGGAGGGTGTATCTCATTGTGGGTGGTGGCACCTCTAGGCAGGTGGTTCTGGGTTGTATACATGAAAAAAAAAATCCATGGAGAACAAAGTAGGAAGCAGCCATTTTCCCATGGCCTTTACTTGAGTTCTTGCTTTGGCTTCCCTTGATCAAGAACTGTAAGTCAAATCCTTTCTTTCCCGGGTTGATTTTGGTCTTGGTATTGATCACAGCAACAAATTCTAATGAATATAAGGAGTAAGTTTTCTTACTTCGGAGCCACCTCTCTAGCCTCTAGTCACTCACCCTTTATAACTAGGGTGTGGTTAATTCCTTTATGGGGTCCTGAGTCAGAGAACCAGAGATGAAGTAGATTTTTCAGGCTGAAGATGGTTCTTCTGAGGCAGAGCTGGAACTAGGGCTGAATCTGATATGTAAAATTGGATCAAAACACTTAATTCCTGCCTTTAATTGTTTTAATAGAACTATTATCTTAAAAAATAATATTAAAACACTTGTTGCTATGTAAATGCCTCTCAAAAGTCAAATCATAGGCTCCCAAATTAGATTTGACCCTCACCTCCCCTATCTTGGCTTGATGATCTGTAAAGGGTCCGTGAAATCCCAGTTGCAACCAGTCCACAGGGTACCAGAGAACATTCCAAAGCACAGTATCCCCGGGCACTTACTGCTGTGCTTTCAGAAGCATCTCCCTTGTTGGGGCAAAGTCTTCAAATAAATATTTCTGTTTATTGTCACCCGAGAGCCCCCCAGAGGGGAAACAAAATGTACCCCTAGAGGCTGGAAAAAAACAGTCATTCTTCCCTAGTGTGGAACAAATGAGAGTGAGCTGTTGGCTGGGCCACAGTGGAGAAGGGTCTAATGGGAAGTTCTGGGAAGGATAGGGGCTCCCTGAGGGTTGAGTTTGTTGGAGGTGGAACCTTCCTTTGGCCTCTTGTCTTTCTCTCATGTGTCTGTTCTTGTACTTGGAGTTGCTGAAGTGTTCCTAAGAAGAGAGATGATGTGGGTCACCAGGCTACCCTGAGCTTCTGTGCCTCCAAACTCACACCCAGTGTATAAGAGGGCCGAGGGGTCCTCCTGAGTCCTTCAGGCTCTTAAAGGAGTAGATAAAACTTCCACAAAGATCTTGGTCCAGTGGAGGGAGAACCAGAAGGAGCCAACATTATTGAAGGAGCTTCTGAGGATCACACATGACTCTACACACTATGGCCTGCTTATCTTTCATGTTATCCAAGAGGGGGAATTAGCTATCAGCCTATCTGTGGAATCAGCTCTGCCTGCCTACATATGAGCAAGCAGCCTTCTGTTTCCCCAGCTACAGTTGGGAGCCATGCCCACTCCCCTGCTTTTCCCTACTATGATGAACTATTACTTCACATGGAGAGCTTGGGTAAGTCCTTCCTCCCTCAAGCAGCTCTCATCAGGTATTTGGCCACAACCATGAGAAAAGTAGTTAATGTGATGTGTGATGGAAAAGTTATTGATTAGAAGCCAACAGGATAGTCCGTTTGTATCCAGGTAGTTTCTGATGTCCGGTGTCTTATCAAGTGACTCATTTGTTTGGCCTTTGATGGTCAGTGCTTGACCTAACTGATGTGAACACTGATGATGGCAAGCTGGGATCATTCCTTCCAATCCCCACCCCCTCTTCCTTGCCTGTGGTTGATGTATCCCTTGTTCTTCCCATCACTGTGACCAAAGAGAAAGAACCCAGGAAAGGGAAGTTTGTTTTGACTCACAGTTTTAGTCTGTCATGGTGCTTCTAGAAGGCATGGTGGACACATTCCTTGCAGTGGGGCATGCTATGGAGGCTCTGCACATCTCAGTGGAGCAGGAAGCAGTTGGTGGAACCAGAAGTGGGACACTGTTGTGACTCTCAGAGGCCTACCTTCGTTGCTTATATCCAGTGATGAGACATTGTGTCCCAAAAGCTCCACGATTTCAAAAGACAGCATCACCAGCTGAGGGGCAAGAACTCAAAATGTGAGTGACATTTCATATTTGAACTATGATGGTGTCAATAATACACTTCTGGATTGTTTTTTTACTGAATGCCTATAGAAATACCTTGCTGTTGACACTCTTACAGACTCTAAAGCCTTTCCTGTTTAGATTATGTTTGGAAACACTTGCATTTCAGAGATTGAAATAGCCAGACTAATGGTTCATCAAAGCACCACTCCACAACTGTACGCGATCTCTACTCAGTGTCACAGTGCCTATCAAGTCTCAGAAGAAGCATATAGAACAGTTTTAAAGGAAAGCTCCTTTATTTTGCTGGTTTGGGCTTCCATGGCTTAGAGAAAGGACATCAGAGGGGATTTCATGAGTGAGCATCTGCTGGGCAGAATGTTGGGAGTCCACTGATCTTGTTGCCACACATTGTCCAGAATTATTCTTTTCCACTGGTTCTCAACAAGAGGTCAGCCCACTTCCTTCCTCACAGGAATGCAGACATTCTAGTAAGATTCCCTGCCCCCCAGCTTGTTACAGCTACAGAGAAGTCATAATGGCATGTATACAAGCCATCCCCTTATAATTTAATAACTTCTAGTGTAGTCATTAGTTACACAATAGCTTTTATTGTGTAACCACCACAATTAAAATAAATAATGTCTTCTTTATCAGAAAGAGCATCTCCTTGACAACTTCTTGTTTGCTCTCTCATCTCCTGTTCCAGTCAATGAGGCCTTAGCTTCCTGTCTTTGTGCATTTCATATCTTGCAACACATGGTCTCTTGTGACTAGCTTGTTTCACTTACCATGATGGTTTCAAACCCATCCATGCTGTAGCCTATATCAAAACTTCATTTCTTTGCTGAATACTATTCCACTGTATGGATATACCACATTTAACGTATACAGTCAAGGGACTAGGAGGAGTTCATTCTTTTTGGATATCACAAATATAATGTCTGCATGAGTTTCTGTGTGGGGATCCTGCAGTCGCATCTTCAACATGTTAGGCACTGATACTCTATTTTCTTTTTTTTAAAAGAATTATTTATTATTCTATTTATCTAAGAACACTGTTACTGACACACCAGAAAAAGGCATTGAATCCCCTTACAGATGGTTGTGAGCCTCTATGAACTCAGCAGAATCCCATCAGATGGTTGCTGGGAATTGAACTCAGGACCTCTGCAAGAGCAGTCAGTGCTCTTAACTGCTGAGCCATCTCTCCAGCCCAATACTCAGTTTTCTAAAGCAGGACACATTCTTACCTTCCTACCAGCACCTCACAGGGCTCCCCAGGTTTTCAACCACATGTAGTGTGTTTCAAAAAACATTTTTTTTTTTTAGTTTTTAGTTTTTAATTTATTACTGGTGTGTGTGTGTATTGTATGCATACCAAGTCACATATGTAGAGGTCAGAGGACAATTTTTGGAAGCAGGTAATGGAACATGGGCTTTTTACCACCTGTCCACTTGTTTTTTATATATACTGAGTATAAACTGGTATTTTTTCGTTGTTTATTTCCTTTCCCCACTCTATTGGGTCTCACTATGTTGCCCTGGCTGCCCTGGACCTTGATTTGTAGCCTCTGCTTTAAAGTGCTGGGATTAAAGGTGTGTGCCACCAAGCGTGGCTTATTGTCTCACTTTTAATTTTCCTTCCCTAATGACTAATGAAGTTCAACATCTTTTAAAATGAAAATTCATCATTTGTATGTATTTTTGGAGAATGGATATTTAGGTCAATTGTCCATTTTCTAATTGAATTGTCTTTTTAATTTCTAGGCTGTCAGACATCTTTACACATTCTTGGTCTAACACTCCTTCCAGATATATGATTGACAAAAGGCAACTTTATTTTTTAATGGGGTCATTTGGAGCACAAAGCCCTAACTTTTCACTATGGGAAGCTGGTGTTCACACACCACATTCTACCAATCTTGCTAATGCTAATGGTATGAGCTCTGCCAAAGGTCAGGGACATGGGCAGTTTATTTAGTTTGGTCCCAAACCAATGTCCTGGATATCTGCTGAGATATCTAAATCCACACAAATATGAGATTTTTATACTTAAATTATTTTATTTATATTCTTCAGCTGTGAATGGTTTTGATTTAAGCAAGCTTCTTTTGGTCCCTTGCTACAACCTCTTTCTTACTAAACCTTGTGTATGGAGTTGATGAAATTCCTGTGGGGTCGGCAGTCTCACATTCTGACTGTATGTTTACATCTTTTGGGACAGGTGGTAAGCCTGGACATTTCTATGTAGAAGAGCAAAGACTTTTTTTTGAGGTAAGAACAAGAAATCCATCATTATTAAGCACACTAGGGCAGTAAGGAGTGAGACTGGTGCCCAAGTGAAGGAAAGGAGACATGGGAGACAAGAGGAGGAAGAAATGGAAACAGGAAGGAAAGAAAGACCTGTGGTGAAGGTCCCAGGCACTCTAAGGAATGGTCCACAGTACCTTGAGTGAATATCAGCACTTCTCACCAACCGTGATGCAGAGAGGAGACTCATCTCCTCTTTCAGGGGGTCTCAGAAAGCAGGCAGGGTACGGCTATGACACCTTGCCTGAGCCTTAGTCCAGTGTCAGTCCAGCGTACCCGAGGCACCGTCTGAAGTCTGTCTCTTGGGCCTTGCTTGACTTAAGACTCCACTAGAGCAGGACTGCGTCCTATGTGAGGTAAAGGTAAGCTTTGCAGCTGAGCTGATCCCCAAGACTCAGCTGTGTCCCGTGTGGATTCGCTCTCTGAGTCACACCTGGATCTTCAGTGGGTAGTTCAGTAGGGACTCAAAATTAGAGCTTAACTGAAATCAGAGGGTCTGTGGATGGATGGATGTAGGAAAGTCAGTTATTGTGACAGTAGGTGACACAGGCAGCAGTCACATTTTTTCCTGTGTTTAATGGTATAAGTAACTGCAGTCATACTAAGATTTAGCAGTCTTTGGTAAACAACAAAGATATTTATGAACAGATAAAAAAATAATAGGAAGGCTGGAGACGACTTTACTGGTCAAATGCACCTTAACGGGTGTCACAAGTTTTAAGCTACTTAACCAAGCAAGTTTGACAACACCAAAAACCAAGTAGCTGTCATTTATAGGCTACCTGATATCATTCTGTGCTTTACAATTATCCCCCGAGGCCTCCAGCCTTTCCTTATGCAGTTCTTATTAGAAAATTGTGATGTCAAAACAGACTCAGTCAACCAAATCCCCCAGGAACACATTCCTGGGAAAGAGGCTGACGTCCCCATTTAAGAGAAAGTAAGAGTGTGGGAAGTCCCTCTATGGGAAGGTTCCCACATGAGCTCAGTTGACAGACATGCTTTTCTTACTTTGCTCTTTTACTAATATTTCCCATGTGCATAGAAGGTGCCTTTTCTAATTTCTGTTCTTCATTTTCTACATTTCAAGTATCTGCTGGCATGGAAGACGAGTGAGATGACAGCTTGGACAGCTAGTGATGAAGTCTAGGTCCTGCCATTTATACCCTTGCCTTGGAAATGTCCTGGTCACTTGGAGCACAAACTTTTCAACCATTGCATATATAAAGTCTCCTCTATATAGTCAGTGAGAAGCCATTACTATGCTTTGCAAGATGGTCTCTTCCCAGTGCAATGCCTTTCTTCATTGCTCTATTGATTGGCAAACTGCTGATCTGTCTTGGGAATCACAGCTCCATTCAACAGATCAAGGACATGTTTTCAGCATAATTAGGATTCTGTTTGTCTCATGGGTAAGCCAATGACTTGTTATTTTATTTCCATTTAGACAAAGAAACTTTTCATAAAAAATGATGCCAGTATCTTGAGCTCAGTAGACATATATTAGGGCATCACAGTGAAATGAAGACAATATGGCATAGGTAGTATATACATACATCTACTATATGTTCTATAGTACATGTTCAATATATTTTTCAAAATATCTATTCCAAATGTCACATACATATTTTTTTTTGAGAGAAGCCTTGCTCTGAACTTGGGACTTACCAACTTGGCTAGGCCTGCTAGATAGCAAGCTCTAGGGAACTACCTGTCTCCATATCCCCAGCACTGGGACTACAAATGCTTATTACAATGTCTGTCTTTTTAGGTAGGTGCTGGGGATCCGAACTCAGGTCCCCATGCTTATGCAAGTCCTTTACCAACAGAGCTATTTCCCCAGCCTCCTTCACTCGGTCATGGATGGAGGTTCAGTTACTTCAGTTGGGCATGTTTCTTCACAGGACTTCCCCCAGCATGCCCCACCTTGCTCTGAGTGCTAGTCTTTCTCCTGAACCCACTAACTCTGTTGAGATGTAGAAGCAGCTATTTTCTTAGAAGATTTAATACCATTTATATCTCTTGGTCCAAACCTGTGTACCCATCTCCTTGCAGTGGATACCTTTCTGTTGTCAGTCTCTATGGGGTCCCCGTCATCAGCCAGGACATGTCTGTGCTCTCCTCTTTCCACACACCTAACACTCTTTTCACCTGACCAAGCACTTCTGCCTTGACCATTACTTTTCAGTTGAAATTTCAACAGCAAAACTAGCGGTGTTTTCTCCCCTTCTTCCCAATTTTACTGACAAAACAGTTATTCTTAGCAAGGGTCTTAGCAACCTCAATGTACACCTTCATTTTAGTCCTCAGTAAGTAGATAACTGTTTACCTTTCCAGTGGGTTCTCTGTGGCTTTGCTGAATTGCCAGCCTCAGTTACTCTTGTGCTTCCTAAATGCTGCTGAGTAAAAGACAGGTTCCTTAAATGCACAGAGACAGAGCAACGGTTAACGCCCTACCTGAGATATCTGCCACATGACTAGTTAGTCAGAGGATAGTGTATACAGGATGGACACACTGGATGAAAGGATGATCCATTTCCTGGGCAAGGCAGGTGGGATTACCTGGAATTTCATGTCACTCAGAACAGCGTGCAGTTAAAAACATATGAATTGTTTACTTCTTGGAAATTTCTCTAACATTTGTCTGTATGAGGAGTAGAAACACCAAAGCCATGGCCTCCTCATAACTATATTTAATAACAAGTGCTTATGGAATTCTTTCAGATCCTTTGGAAAATATTGATATTTACTGATCCCAACATTTCCTCATCTGTTTAAACTTGGTCACCACCATGAAATTATTAGACCACTAGACTGTAGTCATAAAATAGTTGAACTAGAGCAAACTTGCCTCCTTTTTCTATCTCACAGAACACGATTCTTCAAAGCAAAAAGAGATATGTTGAAGGTTAGTTATATTGAGTCTTCAAAATATTCATTTTAAAGTTATACCAGTTAAATTATCAGGGGGTAGTTGGAGGTGTTTATTATAAAGAATGAGCTGGAGCAGAAAGACTCTGAAAAGTGTGACATGGAAACTTCTGGTTTCTTCGGAAAGTCAGTTGCGCTGGATGGTGTTTTGCTGGGGAAGACACATGAAGGAATGTCTGGCTGAAGCAGGCATAGGTGAAAGGATGTTTTGCTAAAGCAAAGACGTGAAAGGATGAGTGATGAAACATTCTACACTAATGACATGCATGCATTGGTTCACCTTACATTGCATTGCTAGGCTCCACTTGTCGTGACTTCATAGAAAGCAACACACCAAAAAACTTCTGATGGTATTCTGGCAGGTTCTTGCCACTTCCAAGGACTCAAGTTGATTGGCAGAATGATATCAGCTGATATTGACTCACGTGGAATTTTGCTAAGACAGACTCAGGTGGTGAGGCAAGACCTGTGGTGTCCTCTGGTGGGAGGACACATGATATTGGGAGAGCATATAGAAAGGTCTCAACAGACAGTGACAGTGCACTTGCATAACTAGCTTTGCAATGCTTTGTGCCCTTGTCTTCACTAATCTTCACTTTGCTGAGAGAGGCATGGCAGAGAATTTCTCCTGGCACTCCTGCTGGTCTTGGTCGCTCCTGTTGACTTGTGCTGATTTGGCTGAGACCTGACTCTTTCTGCTGAGTCATGCCACTGCTTCTGATTCTCGTTTGCCATCCCGACACTCCTGAACTGGACTGCTGGCACATAGCTGAAGTGTTTGCTAGTGGATCAAGCTGCCACCGCTGAATTCTGTGAACTGAACTACCAATTTCCTGACAATGCAGATTGGATTGGCTCCAAAGAACAATTTTCAAACAGGTCCACTCCCCCTTATCCTAATAACCTTTCTTTTCTATTAGCTCTGGTGGGTGGTGGGCTAGAAGGGAGGTTACAGAAGTTAAGAACCTCCTTTTAAGAACTAAAAGGAGGGTTTTGAAAACTTTAAGACTACACAAGGGCAAGGAGACCCAGAACAGGAAAGCAGTCAGGACAAGTCCAAGGCAATGTTGAGCTGATGGTGTGGGCAGCTGAGGCAGCAGGAATCTAGGCTTTGCTTCCAGAAGGCACAGGTCCTGGATGCCCAAAGCCTGCACAGGATGAAGCCGCTTTCTAGAGGAGGAGACCGTCTGGAAGAGGAGCAATTTGCAAGAAAGCTTTAAATCATCCTAATCCCTAGTTGAATGGAGGTGATCCTCCTTCCCCATCTAACTTTCAGAAGATGATCAGATGATCCTCAAGGTAAAGAAATATCAATTAGAGCCACCAATGTTCAGCACACACCATCACTACCACCACCATCACCACCACTACCACCACCATCACCACTACTACCACTACTACCACCACCACCACCACCACCACCATCACCACCACCACCAATAATAAACAAAACCCTACAAAAACATAGAATAGTACATCTGAAAAAATGGGAGCTAAAATGTAACGCATGCAAGTTTACAAATAATCTAGATGTGATGGTTTCAATGAAAATAGCCCCCATAGACTCATACTATTAGGAGGTGTAGCCTTGTTGGAGTAGGTGTGGCCTTTTTGGAGGAAGTATGTCATTGGAGATGGCCTTTGAGGTTTCAGACGCTCACACCAGACCGTGTGTCTCACTCTCTTCCTGTTGCCTGCCAATCCAGATGTAGAATTCTGGGCTTCTTCTCCAGTACCATGTCTGCCTGCACACTGCCATGCTTCCCACCATGGTGATAACAGACTAAACCTCTGAACCTGTAAGCCAGCCCAATTAAATGCTCTCTCTATAAGAATTGCTGTCATCATGGTGTCTCTTCACATCAACAGAAAACCTAACTAAGAGACTAGTTATTAGAATAATCAGGCATGGATTTTAGAGTAATCGTGACTAATATATTTAAGCAGTGAGATGGAACATTTTGCTAGACAGCTGAGACCTCTAAGGAAATTGGAATTTAAAAATACTACAACTGAAATTAGAAATGAAATAGTGAGTTTAAAGCAGATGAGTCATATCTGGGAATAGAAGTACATAATTGGCCAATAAAAAAATCATATAGACTGAAGTTATAAGAGGCAAAAGCTTGAGAGAAGGAAAAAATGATGCCAAAGTCATTTGGGACAAAGAGCAAAGATGCAGTGCATGATGGGAATGTCATATGGAAAAGAATACGATAGGGCAGAGGCAGTATCTAATGATGAACAAGCGGAGATAGTCACCAAGTTGATGAAAGAATCAAGTCACAAGCTGATTTGCTCAACAAACCCAAATGGTTTTGAATGAATGAAGTCCACTGATTTTGAGCAGCAAAACTGTTGAAACTCAAAGACAGAGGAAATCTGGGTAAAAGACAGGACAATGTCTGTACCTTGAAGATTGTAAGCCCCACAACTCTAGCCTTGAGGAAAGAGCATGAAGTAGAAATGCCTCACAAAAGTGGCGACATAGCAGAGATCATTCAGATGAGCAAAACCAATGATAACAATACAATCCCGTCATTAGAGCCCACACTGAAGGGCTGGGAAGATGGCTCAGTGGAGAAGGTTCAGTGGAGAAGAACGGTAGCTCTGAGCCAGGTGGTGGTGGCAGTGCATGCCTTTAATCCCAGCACTTGGGAGGCAGAGGTAGGCAGATTTCTGAGTTCGAGGCCAACCTGGTCTACAAAGTGGAGTTCCAGGACAGCCAGGGCTACACAGAGAAACCCTATCTCTGGAAAAAAAAAAGAATGGTGGCTCTGTAAGCATGAGGACTAGAGGACCAGAGTTCTAATCCCTAACACCTATGTAAAATGTAATGTATAGCTACACATTCCTGAAATCCCAGCACTGTGTGGGAATCCAGTTCAGTGAGATACTCTGTCTCGAGGCAACAAGGCAGAGGCAAATAGAAGACAACTTGTCCTGCCTTGGCCTCTGCATGCATGCACCCAGCACATTTACTCACATACTCACCTGTAAACACTGTGCGCATGCATGTGTGCTCGCATACGCACACTCGCACACGCGCACATACACACATAGAAACAGAGACACTGCATTGAAAGACAGTAGACAGTTTTGAAAATTGAGGAGTAAAGAGAAATTGCTATACAGGTATTTAGAAATGAACATTTACTCTAGAAGACTAGTTAATAATGTCCTATGGGATTGAGCTATATGCAAAATAAGACACAATATCAGCAGTACAAAAAAGGTGAGGGTGTAGTTAACTGAGACAAAGTTCTAAGGTGTTTTAATTCACAGAAATGTATGAATCTATTAAATGAAGTATCATATTATACCCTCTAGGGTAGACCTCAAAAGAATATACAATTAATGGGCTGGAGGAGGGAAAATAGGATAATAAAAGCAATTGAGTACTCCAAAAAAAAAAAAAAAAATGAGAAGGAAAACCTCTAAGGGCTAAGGGACAGAAAATGAGAACTGGTTTATGAGACTTAAAAAAAAGATACACAAGTCTAGAGAGATGTTTCTGCACTTAAGGAATGATGATGATGATGATGATGATGATGATGATGATGATGATGATGATGATAATGATAATGATAATGATAATAATAATAATAATAATAATTATTATTATAAAGGACATTTGCTCTTTCAGAGTACCTGGGGTCAATTTCCAGCACCCTGGGGCAGCTCCAAACATCTGTAATGCCAACTCTAGAGTATCTGGCTCTCTCTTCTCACCTCCTCAGGTAGCAGACCCAGACATGATTCACATATACATGCCAGCAAAACACTCATTCATGCACACAGAACAAATAAGTAAGACACGGAAGCAAGAAGTTTAAGATATTGGTGAAAGCAACTCAAAGGATGGCTCATGGAGTGAGAGCAGAGAGAAGGAATTAAATACAAAAGTGTGCAGGGAGGGAGGGATCGCCAGGTCAGGCCAACTCAGCCTTGGTTGCATATTCAAATCACCAGAGAGAGGTTTATATTAAAGCTAAACTTCATATTTTGATATTTTTGTAGAGACACAGAAGTTGCAATAAAGTGATTCAGTCAATGTTTCTAGTTTCTCCAATATAACATCTTGCTAAATGATATTAAATACCAAAAAAGAGTACCAACACAGCTGTACTGAACAGGGGTGATACCCCCATCACTTTGTGGGTCTCCCAAGTTTCCCTTTTAAGGCCACATTCAACTTCCGGCCCACCCCCAACCTATCTTTAATCCCCTGGAAGATTGTCTCCATTTCTACAATTTTGTCTTTTAAACAATCCTCCACATGAATGCCAGTCTTGTTTGTCACCCTGATGGGGTGCACAATCACCATGGAAACAAAGCTCTGGGCACATGGGGTGTAGACTTTCTAGATGGGTTAACTGAGGCGGGAAGATTCATGTGAACGTGTGCAGCGCCATCCGCGTGCTGGAGTTTCAGCCTGAGTAACAAGGAGAAACGGAGCCTAGCCCTGGAACTCCTCTTTCTCTGCCTCTTGACTGAGAGTAGAATGACCCTTACTCTGGCTGCCATGAACGGAGGAGAGCCTGGAACTGAGAGCCAACATAATGCCTCTCTTCCCTGAGGGGCTTTTATCGAGGATTCTGTACCAAGAGGTTACATACAGTGTGAAAGTAAGATCATTGGTTCTCTGAATCAAACTCAGCTCTTAGGCCTGGCAGCAGTTGAGCCATTTCACTTCCCCTACTTCCCCCCATGGTTATTATTTAAAAAATTCCTTTTTAATCAAACTTTTTCTGGGTGGTGGTTGTGTTGGGCCTAATGTAGCCCAGGCTGGCCTCACACTTTAAATCCAGGATGTCATTGAACTTCTGATCCTCCTGCCTCTGTCTCCCAAGTGCTGGGACTACAGGCTTGTGCTTCCTGCTTCACATACAAAAGCTGAAAAATCAAAGGGCAGTATTTTGCTTCCAGTGACAACCTCTTCATGCTTCTCTTCCCACTGACTGCCACACACACACTCTCACACACACACATACACACACATGCACACACACTCACACACACACATACACATGCACACACACACTCATACACACTCACATGCACACATGCACACACATACTCACATGCACATATGCACACACATACACACTCACACACACATGCACACTCAGATATACTCACACACACACTCACACACATGCACACACACACTAACACACTCACCCACACCATACACATGCACACACACACTCTCACACACACACATACACACACATGCACACACACTCACACACACTCTCGCACACAACACTCTCACACACACATACACATGCACACATACACTCATACACACTCACATGCACACATGCACACACACACTCACATGCACATATGCACACACATACACACTCACACACACATGCACACTCAGATACACTCACACACTCACACACACACTCACACACATGAACACACACACTAACACACTCACCCACACCACACACATGCACATACACACATGCACACACACACATGCACACACACACACACTCTCTCTCTCACACACACACATACCTATGGAAATTTTCTGTCTCTTGCTGCTTCCCTTGAATATTCCAAACAGGACTGGCCATTTTTTAACTTTTCAGGTTTTTTGTCTTCTTGATATTATTTTGTGATTTCTTACAAGGGAAGCTGAGAAGTTGGCATCCTTGTAAATCCCACCCCTTTGTGCCATCCACCTTTTCACAGTAGAAATTGCTTAGACTTGACCCAAGCACATGTGACATCATGCTCGTGTAATTTTTTTCCCTGAGGACTCAAGTGGGATTTTATGAGTGTTTTTCTGTGTCAATTTTTTTTTTTTATTTCCCAAAGTAAATTTCCTTGCGTGTTTTCCTTGCTGGGTTATCATCCAATTTGTCAGAACGTCAGACCTGACGCCACACAGGCACTGGAATGAACAGCATTATTATCTGGTGGCAATCAATCATGCAAGGATCCTTACGACGCTAACAGCAGAGCACAAAGTTACATGCCAGCACCACATTGCTTGGTAGCTCTTAGATAACTGCTGGATCTCAGAGGGTAGATAAGCAAGGCACAGCTTTTTTTTTTTTTTCTAGAATAAATGTTGTAGGTCTTCCTTTTAAAATCTAGAGAGAAGCGCAAGTTGCCCTCTCACTGAATATACTGCTCAGACCTGATGACTTCAAGGATCTCTGATGTCGGGGCAGCTGTCTTCTGTGGCCCCAACTTCTACCTCTTCCAAAAGCCAAATTCATGCTCCACGCCATGGTGCAATTTCTCCTTGGTTCTGTCACAGGCTCACATGGAATCGACCCTTGCTTTACCGTCACCTGAGCCTTTCTGTGTCACATCACGGGAGCCAGAGAGCCACATCTCAAACCACAAATTACTTAAAAGAAAAAAAAAATAAAAATAAAGACTCCCAGTCTTAAAAGAAAGTTAAACATCCCCATTCTCAAAGTCCCTCAGCTGTCCCACCCTGCTCCCTTTTCTCTAGGGAACAAAACCCCACAGACACTTCCATTTTCTTGTGCATAAGAACTCTGCCCCTTCCTGCCCTTTCTACAAAGCGCATCTCCAAGCAGCCCTCTGCAAAAATCTAGACATTTGGCTAAAATTTAGAAATTGCCTTATATGTGTTGGGACCTGATTAAGCACTCTGTTTTTTCCAGCACTCTGTTTTTTCCAGCACTCTGTTTTTTCTGTCAGTGTCTTGCCTAAAGAGATGGAGGTTCTGTTCGCCTGGGTCAGTGGATACTGAAACAGGGAAGTGGAAGAATATTAGTAAAATACTAGGATATTTATCTCAGAATATAATTCAAGTTATTTTTATTTTCCTCATTTTTTGCTTTCTGTTTTCTAAAGTATGTGAAGCTGTCTTGTTGTAGAGATAAGTAACTTGGGAGAAAAGTTTTACCTATTTACGGGAACAATGATGCCATTGTACATGCAACACAGAGGGCAAATAAGCACGGCCTACAATTCTGCTTCTACTCCTTAGAAACAGAATGTCCTCAGAAGGGCAAATCTCTTTCTGGCCCTCACTTTGGTGAACAAGTGTTGCGTGGCGCCCTTGAACAAGCCCGGAGTTATCTCAGGTGGAGAAACCAACAAACAGAACAAAAACTACAACCTGGTGAGCCAATGAGTTTTCCTGACGTTACTTACAGGAATATGGGTAGGGTGAGGGGCTACTTAGAGACATAATAACTCAAGGACAGCTACCCATCCAAAACCCACCCTATCCCATGTGGTGGTTCACTGTGATGGGAACCTCGGGGAGCACACTGCTTAGCCTGCCGGCAGCTGGACAACCTGAGGAGTGTCCTTTGCAGAAAATATGCTAGTCTTTTGCTTTTTCGAGGCTGCTGAAGGTCTCTTCTGGCAGCTTAGCTTGTCTGAGAGTGTCTCTTCAGCAACTTGAAAGAAGCTTGGGGAAGAAAGGGTCCCGTGTATCCTGTCAGTTTCAGGAACTGCTGAACAGCTTGAGTTGTTCAATGAACCCCCAGGCTGGAAGGTTTCTCCTCCCTTTAGACAAAAGGGATGCTTTTTTCCTAAAGAAAAAGATGTTGCCAGCAGTAAGCCAGATGATAGAAAAGAAAATTGAAATAACGTGTGTGTGTGTGTATGTGTGTGTGTGTGTGTGTGTGTGTGTGTGTGTGTGTGGTGTGTTGCATTGTGTTTAAGTGCAAGTGTGTAAGTGCCTCTGCATGTGTGGAGGTCAAAGGACAACTTGGAGAAGTTGGTTCCCTCTCTCTAATATATGGGTCTTAGGGATCATATTCAAGTCACTGGGACTGGGGGCAAGCTCCTTTATCCTCTAAGCCATCTCACTGGATCCCTGATTTTAAATATTATCCTAATGTCTGATACAAATTAAGTTAAGTCCAGGAATCTTAGCCCCTGGAGCTGAAGCTACGCAAGTCACCTCACATGGGTGCTGGGAACTGAACTCAGGTCCTCAGCAAGAGCAGCAAGGGCTCCTAATTGCCAAACCATCTCTCTAACTCCATTTCAGAGAATGAAGTGACATCCTGGTATGCTAGCTATAATTAAAGTACTAGTGCTTAGAGATTACTGACTAAAATATTTGCAATTAGGTTCAATACACACACACACACACACATATATATATGTACACACACACACACACACACACACACACACACAATACTATACTATTTCCTATTGCTGCATTATTATCCCACTTTCAATTTCAGAACAGCTTCTTGGTAGATGGAAATCCGTGGAGCTGTCCTAAAAGCCTCACAGAAATACACCATCCACTTTCCTCTCATTTAGCACATTTATTGGCTGAAATGATTATGAATGATTAAACAGCTTATGACTCGCAATTGTGCAATTATTGCAGCTTCTAATTGATTTTTATTCTCAGAGTTAAATTTTAGTACGAAAGACAGAATTAATTAATACATTTCAAGTACCTTAACATATTGCTTATGGGAGAGTGTTGCAATAAATGCCTGTGTCAGAGGAACACAACAGCAGGGATGGCAGCAACCTCACTGCTAACAGCCGGATGCCTCTGCAGCAGAACTCCATGTTAATAGTTCATTTAAACATCATCTATTTCATCATGTTTCTGAGAGACAGTTTATGTCAAGAATTCATTTATTTCTGCCTAACCTATGAGGCTTCAATAGAATGATTGTAACTCATGTTTTGAGGGAAAAAAATGCTCTCTCGCTAAGATTTCCCTAGGCTTTTTTTTTTTTTTATTTGAGATTCAAAATTATGCAAACCCCCAGCCTTGGCAGGGAGGTCTCTGCTCAACTAGGTTGTGTTTTCAGTGCTTAGATTCTTTACCTTGACTTGTTAGATCCAGTAAGGTTGGGCTCATTATGGAATGCACAATACATAGTCAGTTACTGAGGGAGGAAGCTAATTAGCAGTGATAACATCTTCCTGGGAAGGAAGTGAAGGATGGGAAGGAGATCTGTTAGAAGGACAGCTTTGCAGGAGTTTCAAAGCTGACTGACATCCTTGAAAATGTCATTTTCTATGGACCTGTCAGATGATTGTTAATTGATGTGATGACATTTAAGTTTGTTTTTCTACATGGAAAGGATAGGGGAAAAATGCACGAGGAAGTTTTTAAAAGAATGTTGAAAGCCACACGTGCTTCTTAGCATATCTCTTCATAGAAAATGCCATTTAATGTGCTGAGATGGAGCTCGTTAAAATGGTTGATTGGGATTGTTTGAGAGCCTCCAAATCTGCTCCCCGAGTGTCCCCAGCAGGGAGTGCAGCCATTGTCACATTAATTAGGAATTGGAAATGGAGGCAACAACCTAATGAATGCATTGTCAGCTTCTTACTTGAGTACAGAGGGCGCCCCGCACCGGGCTCAGCTCTTTACCTAGGTTCCTGTAAACAGGAAGCTGCCTTAGGCAGAATTCTTTAGAGGAACAGACCTGATAAAACGTATATTTATTGTGAAAGCAGCTTTACTAGAACGGCTTCATGGTCCAGACTGGATTGTCTAACAATGACCACCTCCATACTGCCAAAAGCCAAGAACCTTGCAGCTGCGCAGTCCTCAAGTGTCGCAGCAGTGCCACTCTGATGTTGAAGACCTGGGAGATTCGTGCAGAGTTGCATTCGAAGGCTGAAGAATTTGGAGTTGGACATCAATGAAGGATGGTAGTGGCAACAGCAGCAACTGTGGATGCATGCACTCATTGGCAAAGAGTGAAGTCAGGCAGCATCGCTTTCTCCTCTGACCCCTTGGTATCTAGTCACCTGTCAGAAGGCACCACCCACTTTCAGGGACAGTCTCCTCCCCTCCTTAGTCTTTCTAGGAAATGTTCTCACAGGACTGCCTAGATGTGTGTGCCTTAGTTGGTTGCAGATCTATCAAAGGCAACAGTGTAATGTCTGTTAAAGATTTAACAGTAACATAGATGCAGGAAGCTTTGTAACTGCATGTGCTGTCCTATAACTGCTTCAGTGTGTAGGTCCCCAAGACAATAGACATTCATGGCTGATTTCAAGGGTTCCAGGAGCAAAAATATCTTAAGTAGAAGGGCTCTTTATAGGTGTTTTCATTAGCTAATGGTGATTGTTTAGAAGCCATGTAATAGAAAAGACTCCTCAGAGGGCATTGGCATTGCCCTGAGGTTGAAAGGAAACTGTTTTACCTGAAGTTCTGCTATGAAAAGAAGGAGGAGCCTGATGCATTTGCTCTTCTCTTAGACTGAGGTAAGTAGAGGACATGCCACTCCCTTCCTGTTCAAGCCTACAGCAGCCTGTGGAATGCTTTGCTGTGTTTTATTGGACACAGATCTGGTTTGGGGATGTGCTCTTGTCTCCAAATGGTTCTGTGACCATGAGCTACTTTTAGGCCTTTGTTCATCTTCTGCCTAATGAGGCAGCTGAGCCCTTCCTTCACTAATTTAACAAGCACAAGTTGAATCTTATTTGTGACTATCTGCCTGGAGGGTTGGCTTCAACTCTTACAACCACAGATTCTCCTTCTAACTGTAGAAATTAAGCAAAATGGAGATACCTCATAAAAATACCAGAAAGCAAGGAAGTCCACTAATCTTTAAGACAAAGGGGTTTTAGAGGAGTTTACAGAGCAAACAGCCATCCCCAAGGAATGCAGGATTCCAGGAGACATCCCCTGGAGGGAGGGTCTCCCCCACCCCTCCTGCGGGTCACAGGTATCTTATCCTCACCTGGAGGAGAAAGGTCAATAGGAACTAAAGAACAATGGAGAAGAAAAAGTGTAACCAGCCCATGTTGTAAACTGTAACCAGCCCATGTTGTAAACTGTAACTAGCCCACATTGTAAGCTGTAAAACTCTGTTCTGAAATGGTATAAAAACTTAGAGCTTTGTTTCCTTGGTGTCACTCTGGCCCTGAATACAGAGTGACCCTAGTATACTAGTTTCAACTAAAAACCTCGTGTTATTACAGCGGCCTCCTTCCTGATTCTTCTTGAGGGGGGTACCCACGCCGAATATAACATAACATCTACTCTTTTGGTCACATTATTATGAAAATTTAATTACCTAATAGAGTGTTTATCAGTGTGACATTTTATTCATTCAAAATAAAAGGAATTTAGAATTGACCATCCCAGCTCCCGATGAGCCAGATCTGACCCTAGACCAAATGAAGAGAGCTAGTGTTGGAGTTAATTTTTTTTCTGGGTATCCTGAATGAGGAACCATCCTGTTTCCATGAGGGATTTTTTTTTAAAGATTTATTTATTTATTATGTGTGAGTACACTGTAGCTGTCTTCAGACGCACCAGAAGAGGGTGTCAGATCTCATTACAGGTGGTTGTAAGCCACCATATGGTTGCTGGAATTTGAACTCATGACCTTTGGAAGAGCAGTCGGTGCTCTTACCTGCTGAGCCATCTCTCCAGCCCCTCCATGAGGGATTTTTAATCACAGTAATTTCAAACCTTCAGTGAGCTTGTAACAGCGTAGCACCGTATATAGGCACTTTATTGTATCTATTTTCTAGTGACTGCTTCATGGATCCTGAGTCCCTCTAATAAATACTTCTAGAATGAAGAGAGAACTATAGGTACCTTTAGTTGCCACATCAATGGAATGGATAATTCTAGAAAGTTCTACTTTCAAAAGTCTTTATCATTTTGTCTTTCTAAAATACTGAAAATGACTACCATTAATCTATTACTACTATTTGCAGGTTGCTAAGGAGTGCAGGGATCCTGAGGCAGGGTGGTGTGAGATGCTCTTAGCTTTAACCTGCTGTATTTATCATTCTTGGTGCTTTCTGTTTTGACTATGTTAAGAGATGTTTAGAGAACCATGGTCCTCATGTATTCATTGCAGAGATGCTCATGGAAAATGATTGATTTCTCCAACAGGGAAACAAATACCCTGGAAACCTTCTCAGTGAGCCATATTCTTGTTTGGTCATGGGTCAAGTAGTTTGGCTAAATCACTCTGCTGATTCTGGAACATTTGTATTTGAAACAATAGCTAGCAGTAGAAGGTCAGGGGAAAAGATGTTCTCAAAACATTTTTTTTTTTATTTTGCTTGAAGCTGTAGGTTCAAGCAAATAGAGGGTTTACACCCCTCCTTCACTCGGCCTGCTCTATCCTCATATGGCAAAGCACAGTTCCAACTCAGCCAGTGACCCTCTGGGAACAAGTAACATTTAGCTAATGATTTGAAAATGTTTATAATGGAAATAATGCCTCCTGAGAAGCTCCTTAGGTCATCAAAATGATGAGTTGTAGATGCTGCATGAATTAGCATCTGGTCCAACTGAACACATGTTGAGTGTCTTGTGTGGGGCAGGAGTTTAGGCATGCAGGAAGTTTCCTATTGTTTTCCTGTCCTCCAGGGAAACAAGAAGATGCAGCTTATACATAGAGGTCAATAGTCATGACAGAATTTCCGATGATGTAGTATAGTGCTGCAAATATCAGCATTGTCTCCTGATGATAACTGCTTCTCAGCTTTGGACACGGATATACAATGCCAGCTGTTTCAAGAAGGGATGTGCTTGGCAGTCATGATGGTGTTTGAGAGATTCCCTAAGCATGTGTGTAAATCAGTTCTGAAGACATAGAATTAGCCAGAAAATCTATAAAAGAACATCTGGGCCAGGGAAGAAGCATGATAAAAATGATCTAACAACATGCTATGAAATATCCTCTGCTGAGTCAAATTGTCTGGTTGGGACAACGAGGTCTATCTGCCTGAAGATTTTGACCTTTGTCTTAGACATCTGGCTTCTCTGCAAACAAGAGTTGATGAAGTTCACTGTCTTTTCTCCATAGCACTGTTTAACACCACATACAAGGAAAATGAATCCCAGAACATTTATGTTTTAGTACAGAGCAATTCCCAAAGCTCAAAGGCTCCATTACTGTGGGGATGCTTGTCATGGTTCATTGTCTTAGAACAAATTGCTAAGACTGCATTGTCAGAACACTGCGCAAACTTGAAAAGGAATGCTTGACTATAGAAACTATTTAATAACAGGAATTATTGTTTATCAATACGGTGTTTTCCAGCAGCATGTCAAGATACACACACACACACACACATACACACACACACCTACTTTATTGTTATCTTATGTCACAAAACCCTAGGGGCTAATTAATTAATACCTAGTCTTAGGTATTAATCCCAAGACTTTATACAAGAAAATGAATGGATGTTAAGAGGACAGGGAATGTGACTCAGAGGTCACATCATAGTTGTATGACCAAGCCATCAACAGCATTACAAACCTTCTTGAGCACTCCTGATTGTGCACACATTTGATTGGCATTTAGTCAATGCTAAGCTGAAACACAGAGGAAATAACCTTCAGAAAGCTGAGTGAGCTTCCCGGGAAGATGTCCTACCTCTTCTTCTTCTGCTGCTCCACAGATGAACAAATTTGGTCTTCTAGTTAAGGGTTAAAAGAATTTGTCTTTCAAGAGAGTGAATTGGCTAAGGTCTTCAATTCCTGAGAAGCCAAGTGGCCTCTTAGTTTAACACCACAGGCATGAATGGTGTGCCAAGGAACACACTGATCTTCTATGGTATTCTGGGAGTCACCGTTGACCCTACTTCCAGAAAGAATGAAAATCCCAACAAGCCAACTGGGAAAATTTGGATGGTTAAAGGGACTGGGTATGAAAATATTACTTTCTATATACTATAAGTTCTAAAAAAGGGGATACTGCTTCTGAGCAGGAACTTCCATTTCTAGATAGATACCACCTCTCCCTAGGAGTCAAAAAAAATTAAGACAAAACAGTCCAAGCTGGGCGCAATGACTCACACCTGTAATCCCTGTGCTCGGGAGGTGGAGGCAGGCAAGGGAGATGGGAAAGTCATCTTTAGCTACATAGAAAGTCCAATGTGGGTCTAGTATACACAAGGCCCTGCCCTTCCCAAAGCAAATAAAGCAAAAACAGAAAAACCTATTACATAAAATAAAGCAAAATTAAAGCTCTTCTTGGCAAAATATTGAAAACTTTTGAAATTTTTGATTGTTAGGGTTTTTTTTTGCTTTGTTTATAAATATATGTAAAATACAGGTCAAATTATAATATCCTCCCTAGGGACTTTTACTATCTCTTTATGTTTAAGACTGAGAATCAAGTTTAAGTCCTTAGAGTGACATTCTAGGCCCTTTGCATGAGAGCTTGGGCATATAATTAGTCTTATAGTGAGCAGCAATCCTTTGACCACTAGAGGCAAACAAAGTGTATAAGCTCCAGGACTGACTGCTATTTTAAAATTCCTTGGAAGTAACCTTGAAAATGGAAACTCTCTCTTCCACCCCTTTCTAGCCTTTGTGGATATCTGCACAAAAATAGCATATATGCATACAGACATACACACACAAAATATAAACGAAAACTTTTATACGTTATGATGCTGCTTATAGGCTTAATAAAATACAGTTAAATATTTCTTTTTAAAACCAATCTACTCCAAGTAGAAACCAGTGTGATTGGTCCTCAAAGATGTCCCATGTTCCCATCTCTGGAACACACACACACACACACACACACACACACACACACACGATATTACATGGTAGATGGAACTTTGCTAACCTTTTTAAGTTGTAAACCGTAATATGGAGACATCATTCTGAATGATGTGGGTCAACCCAATTTAATTTCATGAGCTCTTAGAATAGAGGGAAATTTCTCCAACTGGAGCAGAGATAGGATAGAATAGAAGGGAAGTGGGTAGTATGTGAGATCAGGAGGTGGGAAGAGCTGTACACACCACGGAAGGAGGCCACAATCAAGGAACATGGGTGGCCTTGTGATGCTGAAAAATCACCCACACCCAGGAAGGACACTGGGATATTGGTCCCCAACAGCAAGGAAATGGATTCTACTGGTGACCTGCATGAGTTAGGATTGGCTCTCAGGGTTGTGGCCTGCTGACATTCTTAATTAAAATTAAAATTTTTTTGAAAATTTGATATATAAGCACTGTATTACATCATTTCTATCCTTCTTTCCATGACCTCTATCTTCTCCTATGTCCCAACCCCATGTCTCTCAAATGTATGCTACTTATTGTTGCTGCATATATACATATATATTAATCTTCTGAACTCATTTATCATTGAGAGGGAGAGCATACATACATATGTGTGTGTGTGTGTTTAGGACTAATCACTTGGATTTGGATACTCTATTAGAAGGATCATCTTTATAGAAGAGATCCTTCCTCTCTCAGTAGCTGTTAATTGCCTATAATTCTTCATCTAGAGGTGTAAACTTGTGGAATTCCCCCATCTATGTTGGCATGCCCACTGGCGTTATTATGCAGATCTTATCTAGGCAGCCAGGTTGTTGAGATGTCAGCGGTACAGTTTCCCTCTCATGTCTAGACAACATCTCTCACAGCAGGTATCTGACCCTCTAGCACTTACAATCCTTCTGCCCTTTCCCCTGCAGCTTTCCCTGAGACTTAGGTATAGGGGCTGCACTGTAGATGTACAACTAGGATTGGATACCCATCATCTTAGTGCTGTGACACCAGTGTCGGGCTTTCTAATTACATAAGTGCCGAGGGAATATACTTGGGTTGTTTTATGAAGCCGGGTTTATTATAACTGGTTTACACAGCCACAGAAAATTAAGACACTCAAAGCATGTTGTAAATTAAAAGCCTTGTTAATAATTCCCATCCCCTTCCCATTTGTAATATGCTATAATCACTCTAACATCAAGCATAAAATATAGTCCTATGATTTGGATTTGTTTTATCACCTCTAGAATTGATTCTGAATCTTTCTACATGAAAGATATTAAGGGTACACCCAGCAATGCAAAGTGACTTGAGATTGTCCTCCCAAGTCACCTTCGGTTCCCTTCTCAGCTGGATGAAGCTGCATATTGAACAGAGATTTGAAGTCAGAAAGCTTTAGATCATATTTTCTCAACTCAGGCATCTAGTCTGAAGTCTTCGTATTAGCTGCAGGGCATCTGGGGACTCCAAGTCCATACCCTGTAAACAGTATTGGCTTCACAACCGGCATCCCCAGAGCCTAAGATAAGCTCTTGTCTAATTAACCTTTATCTCCAGATCAGAGCTGAAGCAGCTCTGAGCAGTCAGACCTGTTCCTTCACTGCCAGCCTGGAATCAACCAATCGATAAACTACTTCATTCTGAGTTCTTACAAATTCTACTATCTAGAGGAAGCACAACCCTTCTATTTAAATGACAGTGACTTGTGTTTTGAGTATCTGTCAAGCTGGAATTCTCATCAGTGACTGGACTTCAAGACTGTGGGTGACAGCAAGCCCCTTTCTGATACCCTTCTATATAAATGACAGTGAATTGTGTTCTGAGTATCTGTCAAGGCTGGGGTACTCATCAGTGACTGGACTCCAAGACTGTGGGTGATGGAAATCTCCTTCTAACACCACTTCCCAGTCTTTCACAATCATTACAGTTATGTTTTTTTTTTTTTAAATTATACAATGCTGATGTCCTTAAAGAAAATTCGTTATTTCACAAGAATGTTTTAGTAGCCAAAGAATCAAATTTTTATTTTCTTAGAACAGGAAAAACTTTGCAGTTTTAAAAATAAAAATGTGGGTCCCCAGAGTTACCCTAAACTGGGGACAGTGCTCCCGTAAGAGAATAGAGGTGCCAGGTGTAGGACATCTCCCCTTGAGTATGTCAGCTAGAGGTGTCCTGGAGACCCTCCTAAGCAATACAAATCTGTATTGTTGTTCTTAGATGCCCAGCAGAACTTGATGTTAAAACTCTGTTACTGAAGATATCATACATTTTGGTGGAAGAACATAAAAAAAAAAAAAATGGATACTGACCCAAGAGCTTCTTCCCTCTTGACTAGCTTCCATATTCTGAAAGGTGTTATGTGGGCTTCTGGGGGGGGGGGAGTAATCAATAATCTTACCCACCTGTAAGTCAAAACATTGGAGTTTTGACTGCATGTATGTCTGTGTGAGGGTATCGGATCCCCTGGAACAGGCGTTATAGACTGTTGTGGGCTGCCATGTGCTTGCCGGGGATTGAACCTGAGTCCTCTGGAAAAGCAGCCAGTGCTCTCAACCACTGAGCCATCTCTCCAGCCTTGAGAATTTTCATTGTGGGATGGGTGGTGGTTATTACAGAAACTCACAATTGCTGAGACCATCACACAGATATACATGCAGTCAAAACTCCAATGTACACAAAATAAATACATTATTTTTTAAAAAGAAAGAAACTTCTTAGATAAGGCCTGAGCAAAACTAATCTATGTGTACAGTGATACAAACTTAGATGACAATTTGATGCAATGTTCAGTTAGCAAAATAGGATAACAGTAGGTCCACTCTTGGGGCCTATGAACCCCCAACCATGGGACTTGGCCAGATTTATCATATCAGGCATGAGTTCTATCTTGTAGAGCGGGCCTTAATTCAGAAAGTAGTTGGTTACTTATGTACCATTTGTGACACAACTGCAGCTATGTGAACCTTGCCAGTACAGACAATGTCTATGGTGTGGTCAGCCACAAATAGGCTAACTATATCACACTCTCTTCCTCAGAAGCTCAGGGACTTACATGGAAGAGGGGACAAAAAGATTTTAAGACCCAGAAGTTGGGAAGTAGCAGAGCCAAAGGTTGTCTTACTGACATGAAAGGATCATTGTACTCAAGAACTCATGGTAGTCATGGCTGTCTGCACAAGACCCACAGAAGATCAAGCCAGTCAACACTGCAGAATGGAGGGAGAAAGGCTCCTGTGTTTCCATCCCTACTGAGGAGCTATTGACAATTGGTGTCTTCTGGGAGAGGAAATATCTCTCTCTCTCTCTCTCTCTTTCTCTCTCTCTCTCTCTCTCTCCATATATATATATATATGTGTGTGTGTATGTATGTATGTATATATACATAAATAATATATATGAGTGTGTATATAAACATATATATGTGTGTGTGTCTGTGTCTGTGGGTCTGTGTCTCTGTGTCTGTGTATATCTATCCATATACATATATATATGAGTGTGGTCCCTGATAGATTAAGCACCCTATGCTCCCATGTATGTTACCACACCAATGAACATGTGAGCAGCATAAACTGGACTTGGTGTTTGCTTAAAAGAAAACCTGTGAAGTTGAGAGGGGGAAAAGGTGGAAGTTGAATCAGTTGAGAGAGTATGAGAAATGAATATGATCAAAATACATTATATGACTATATGAAATTCTCAAAGAATTAATAAAACATTATATTATGATATAACCCCAAGTTCATGGGGGAACATTAGAGCTTTCATTTCAGAAGGAAATGAACTGGAGGGTCTTGCTATAAAATACTTGCACTTAGCAAAATTCACCAATGTGGAAACAGTACTGTTTGTTGCTATAGTGAATAAGACAGGATAAATAGCGAAAACAAAACAAATCAACAATAGCACATAAGTAATTTAAGAACTAGGAAAACACATGAGTGACATGTATGAACAATGGAGACCATATGGAAATGGTGGAAGGTATTATAGAAACCATACTTGGGAATGAAAGGAAGCTAAGAGGAAAGTTAGAACACAATGGAGATTTTTAGATGTTTCAAGATGTATAAAAGAGCACAGGAAAACTGGAAGGGCATTGTGGGTTTTTTTAGAAACACACACTCTTGGAAAATATATTTTGCCTTCTAGAATCTCCTGTTTTCTTTTTGTGTGTGTATGTTACATGCACACTTGCATGTGTGTAGGCACACACCTGTGTATGAAGGGTGTGTGTGTGTATGTGTGTGTGTGTGTGTTATATGCAAGCTTTCATGTATGTAGGCATACACTTGTGAATGAAGGATGCATGTGTGTATGTGGTACATGCATACTTGCATGTGTGTAGGCATACACCTGTGTATGAAGGACACATGTGCATTTGGAGGTGTGAGGTTGATGTTGGGATGATCCTTGGTCATTCTTCCACCTTATTCAAGCAGGTAGGGTCTCTCTATCAAACTCAGAACTTAACCATATGGATCATCTAGGTAGCTTGTTCTGGAACTGCCCCTTTTTTTGAGGCTTGAATTGCAGGCAGGCTGGCCATTAACTCTGGCATTTAAGTGGGTTCTGGAGATCTGAACTTGGATCCTCATGCTTGCATGCTAAGTGTTTGACTAACGAGCCATGTCCTTAGCTACCAGAACTCAGTAATATTGTAACAACCAGGTGTCTGGAGAAAAATATGTTGCTCAAAAAAGCTGTGGCCCATCCAATTAACATCATCATTCTTCTTGTCAAAATGTCAACACTTTGAAAATAGAATGAATTGTGAACATGTGTTAATTTCATTAATAAATATGAGTGCACAGGTGCACACAGTGGAAAGCAAGAACACATCTTCAAGGAGCAAAGGGACAAATGTGAGAAAAAATTTCGCCAGAAGTTCATTTCCAAGAACTTAAGATTTGTGGAAAAGAACCTCTAGGGATGTAAATTAAAAACCTATAAAACCATATGACGCAAGCAATTTCCAGGAATACTATAAGCAATTGAATCTCGAATTGATTAAATTATTGATTAAAATTATTATATATACCAAATCAGTTCAGATGTACTCTTGAAGTGATTTAAAACAGCTAATTTTAAGCACAAATGTTTAGGCAAACTGACCATTAGTTAAGGTAATCAATGAACAAATTAATTTCTAGGTAATCATCTTATATGTAATGGATGTTCCCACTCTCAATAGTGAGCCTGGGGATGATGCTTTCAGAGGAGAGCAATGAGTCTCACTCTGACATGAGAAGCTAGCATGCCAGAGTATGGGACACTGAAACAGGAGTAGGAAGGGTGTGTGTGTGTGTGTGTGTGTGTGTGTGTGTGTGTGTGTGTGTGTGTGTGTATGGACAGGATATAATCATCAAAGGATAATAGTAACAAAACCCCTTGGTCCTCCTCAACCCCAGTAGCCTTGCTGCTCATGGGAAGGTGAGGACAAGGCTTATTCACTTTGGAGGTTAATTTAAGTTCTGTTGACCTGAGTCACACTTGGCTTTTTCATAAGGGCTGTGGTATTGCGTTGAGTTCCCAGGAATGAAGTTACCAGGTTTCAGGAGGTGCCTGTGACGGTCATTTTCTTCTTTGTTTAGACTTAGGAGCTTTCTAGAATCCTCTAAGACTCATTATCTCCCACCAAGAGAAAAGTCCCAAATCAAACAAGCAGTACATACTCAGCAATGGAAAATGAGAAACTTTAGAGAAGTGTGAAGAAAGAAACACAAACCATCAGTCTTTGCACTTCCAGAACTTTCGGGTTTTTTTTTTCAGTTGCTTTTTACATGCATTTGTGCAAGTATATAGAGGGAGGGCCTCCCTCTCCGAAACTCAATATCATCTAAGCATGAAACAGCTCATCTACCTCAGCTGAATTCTGTCAAAACTCTTTCTTGTCTTCTTCCAAAACCATTTTATACAGAGTCCAGAACTTGCTGGTGAAAGCTGACTACTGCTAGTTTAATTTGTTTAATTTAAAAACAGTGTAATGTTTTATTATTTCTTAGAGAAACTCATATAACACAGCTTGTTCTTTTTCACCCCAGTCTTCTTCCCCCCAGTTCCTCCCTGATCCGTGCTCCTCCTACTTTATTTCTTCTCTTCTTTCTTCTGCTTCCTCCACCTCCTCCTCTCCTCTTCCTCTGGCCCCTTCTTCTAGAAAACATTCTCTCATAGCAGATGTCCATGTCCTCTGGCCCCTACAATCTTTTTGTGCACTCTTCTGTGATGTTGCCTGAGCCTTATGCACAGGGCTTGTGTTGTAACTGTTACTACTTGGTTGCAAGCACTCCACACTCACTTATTTTCTGTAGTTTCACCAGCTGTAGCTTCCTGTAATAATCTCTGCTGCAAAGAGGCTTCTTTGGTGAAGCGCAAGGGCTATGTATGTCTGTGACTATAATGATGAGTGTTTAGCACATGCAGATTACACTGGTTTGGGAGCTGGCCGTCATGGGTTCTCCTCTAAGTTGCGTGGTCTCACCAGCCACAGGGAGTTGGTTAAATTTACAATGCCAGGCATAATTTCCCTCCTGTTGATCATGCCTTAAGTCCATAGGGTGACTGTTGGCTATCCCTAGGTTATAAGTGCTACTATTGCATGGTTTGGAATATCATGTCATGCTGGCCATTGTTGGTGTCCATTGATATTATGGCTGGATAGAACGATTGACTGCTTTTTTCCATTAACAGTTTCCATGGCTTCTTCTGATACTACTCATAGTGATTCCTCAGTGAGGAGGCTTCTAGTTCAGTTAGATATTACTCCACCCAAATCCTGTATCCTGCATATGGTGTCTTCAGCCATAGGGCAAACTATTCACCACTTTGTGAGCTAAAACCATAACAACAGTATTTCATCTTACCTGTGGCTCTCAGTTGCACAAGACATCACAGAACGTAGGATATGTCCACGCCTTCATTGCCTTCATCTCTACTTTCTTCTTCTTGATGACAACTGAGATGGTCCTTCACCAAACTCTCCTCTCTTCTACACAATACCCACTCTAGAATGAATCTACACCAACATAGCACCTCCTTAGAGTCATCCAGAACAGATCCAGACCTCCCAGAAGCCCACTGCTCCCTCTGGTTGAGGCTTTCCATGGTTCTTTGAGATACATTCTCGATCCTTACAGTAAAAGCAATAAGCTGACCTTTCCCCCAGTGGGCAAAGTGTTCACTTTGTGCGGTGTCATTTTGGCTAGTCTATATCTGCTTTGCTTCTTGTAACACATCTCTTCTGACACACTCTTCTTGTCAGTATCCAGGTCCTCTATCTTACCAGACTCTCTTGATTGCCAACAGAGCTAGCTGGGGAATTTCCATAGTAAGCCTAAAAGGCCTCTGGTATCAAGCCATGCAATGCCTGGCTAGTAACCTCCAGGCAGTGTTTCCCAACACCAACACCTTGAGATGACCACAAAGTAACAGCAAAGCCACTAACAAATGAGGACCGACAGCATAATGCCAGAATGCCTGAAGAGTGGCACTAATTATACAGCAGACTGAGCATGGCTAAAAGAAATCTACTGCACTCTAATTGATGGAAGACCCAGCACTGGGTCACATAAACAGAGATGGTGCTGCGTAGTACCTCCCAAACAGACTCACAGCAGAGGAAAAACAAAGCAGACAGAAAATTTAGGATCTTGTTCCCACCCCACCTACTTCCAGCCCAGCTCTATCCTATGTTCAGGCCAAGCTGAAACATCCCAGTAAACACTGGTGTGGTTGGAGAAGGAAGTGAGGAAATGGTGAACACAGTAAGAGAAAGTGCAGATGCATGTGGGAAGGTCAAGGGAGAAGTCAGAGGGTCTTAGCAATGGATTCTGGGAGTTGTAGTTTTCATGCATTATATCAACAGGGGGAAACCCATTATGAAATAATAGGCAAAAATAATTTTTTGTATTTCTGTTCAGTTTTTGTTTAAAATATTTTAAGTAAAATTAACATAGTTAAAATATGGTTTATTAATTATAGTAAATAAGTAGTGATCAAAGATAATAAGAGGAAACTGTTGGATGGGATATAGGAAACAATAATTTCTGGATTTTTATGGAAATCTAAAACTACTTTTACAACAAAAATCTATTAAAATACTCAAAAATGAAGGAATTAAGATTTATTACTACTTAGTAATATGATCCTGGTTTGTGGCATATGTCAGGTGGTCATTGTCTGATGCTCCTGCAAAAAGAGACAATCTACATTCCCCAGCACAGAGGACTGGCTGGGGCACATTCATAGGTCACTCATGCCCAGCCATTGGCAACACTGTTCAGTTTGAATACTGTCTTAGTTAGGGTTTTATTTCTGTAAAGAGACACCACAACCAAGGCAACTCTTATAAAAGACAACATTTCATTGGGGCTGGCTTAGTCCATTATCATCCTGGCAGGAAGCAAGGCAGCTTGCAAGCAGCCGTGGTGCTGGAGGAGCTGAGAGGTCTACATCTTGATCCAAAGGCAGCCAGAAGTAGGCTACCTTCCACACTTGGGGGAGACTGAGCATAGGAGGCCTCAAAGCTCACCTACACAGTGACACACTTCCTCCAACAAGACAACACCTCCTAAGTTTGTCACTCCCTACAGCCAAGCATTCAAACACAGGACTTTATGGCGGGGGGGGGGGCAAACCTATTCAACCCACCACAGAGACTGAAGACCATTCAAAGTATGACTTATGATATATTTTGTCCATTGCATCCTCTGTGCATGTGTTCTCTATGAACACTTATGTGAAGCTGTGTCTATTACTCTCTCACTGTTCTAAGACACAGTCTCTCACTGAAGGAGTTAAGCTGGCAGTCAGCAAAGCCACATAATCCCTCTGTCTCTGCTTTGGGCCCACAGGCACAAGTGGGGCTACAACTAGCCTTTTATGACTATGTTGGAGATTTGAACTGAGGTCTTTTTGCTTGTACAACAAATGCTCTTAGTCACTTAGTCACCTCTCTAGCTCCTTGTTTACATTTTTAGTAATGGCCTTTTCTCATCTGTTTATTGTATTTATAGTGTTTCCTTGTTAAATATGAAGCTACCATCCTTGATAGGACATTTAAGAGCTGAGTTAATCTAACCACGAGAACAAGTGTCTATAGTTTGCCTCGTGACATTCAATGTTATGTCATGCAGAATCTAGGCCCTTACAAAACTTAAAAGAGGCTTATAAATATTTCACATCTTGTTCCTAGGTTTCTGACTAGCTAGATAAAGATAAACTCTGTATGTTGTGGAGGAGAGAATTTGTCATTGTTTTCCTGCTCCAGTAAAAAGAGCTGAGGTAGTAACTGAAAAATAAGTGAAGCCACTGAACTGAAATGTGTTTATCTGACAGGAGATATGAGCGTTAACATGGCTGAAAGAGCATCACCAAACAGTAGACTAAGTGACAAATTCTAGGAAGTTTGCTCGGCTATATTGTCATATTTTGTCATATATTGTTCTCGGTCCCACTGTGACAATGGAAGGAAGAGAGTCACCACTGAAGGGTGCCCTGATGGTCATGTGACTTCAGACAGGAGTCTCTCACTGAGTCTGCTTTTCTTAGAGAGTGTCCTCAGGCATTCTTACGGAAGGAGTGAGAATTGGTGCTGATGTGGTTCTGACGGAAGGCTATAGGGATGACATCCTTTAAGTCACTCATCATATCACTGGCAAAGAAACTCTTGCAGTAAAGAAGTAGATGCTTGTAATCCACAAAGGACTGAAGTTCTACAACATGATTTTATATACAGAAAAAATTTGTAAAGCTATCGAGAAGGCTCAGCTAATAAAGCTGCCTGCAACCAAGCCTGATGACCTAAATTTGATCCTCAAGACTTATGCAGTGGGAAAGAAGAGACTCCTACAGGTTGTCCCTCGACCTTCATATGCAGGCACATGTGTGCAAATGAAGCTGCCTGCAACCAAGCCTAATGTCCTAAAGTTGATCCTCAAGACTTATGCAATGGGAGAAAAGAGACTCCCCCAGGTTGTCCTTTGACCTTCATATGCAGGCACATGTGTGCTCGCACACACAGTTAAATAAAACTTTCCAAAAAAAAATGTAAATACACAGTTTCCTAAAATAGTATTCCTTTAATGAGATGGGGTATAATTATGCAAATCTTTTGTACCATATGGTTGTTGTTGATCATTAATGAAGTGCATGGAAGAATTGTTGTATGTAAAAATGAACTGCTGATTTTTTATGAAGTGCTTGCTGTGATCTGTTTCTACTATGTGCGTGTGCCTGTGCGTGTGCCTGTGCGTGCGTGCGTGCATGTGTGTGTGTGTGCGTGTGTGTGTGTGTGTGTGT